>NC_137969.1:67284327-67706827 GCF_963924665.1 Micromys minutus
AAGAGGAGGAGGAGGAAGAGGAGGAGGAAGAAGAGGAAGATGAGGAGGAGGAAGAAGAGGAAGATGAGGAGGAGGAAGAGGAGGAGAAGGAATTGTTTCAGGTCTAAGGCAAACACTGTTCTATGAAATTTTACTAGCATCCCCTCTGCCCATCTTCAGTCTCTCCCAAGCACTGTCGTTCACTTTCTCACAGATAAGCCTCACTGCAGCTTTTTTTCCTGCCCTTTCAAGATTTACTTCTCAAAGTCCTTCGATAAGTCCCAGCCCCTCCCAGCTCAAAAGAACCCTCTAGCTGTTCTATATCTAGTTCTCCTTTCACAGCCAAAATATGTTATTTTTAATAGAGAAATATAGGCTGGATGACTCAACATCATCAGAATCCTGAAAGAGCTGAAGGAAAACAGCATCACAGGCCCAAACAGTTTTCTTTCAATTGACTTGATTTTGTCACCAGATTGAATTATCACATGGTTTCTTCCTTAAAAATCTTTTTTTGAAATTCATGGCTTCTAAAATGTAAAAAATTTACCCCTGTGTCTCTGTTCTAATTCTAAACATCTTTATTTTCTTTTCTTGATAATTTACTTATTTTATTTTATGCGCATTGCTGTTCTGCCTGTATATATGTCTGTGCCAGATCTCTTTGAACTGGGGTTGCAGAGGAGGAGGAAGAGGAGGAGGAACAGGAGGAAAATGAGGAGGAAGCAAGGGAGGAGAAAGGGGAGGGAGAGGGGAAGGAGGAAGAGGAATTGTTTCAGGTCTAAGGCAAACTCTATGTACGCTGCCATGTGGGTGTGGGAATTGAACTCAGGTCCTCTGGAAGAGGAGTCAGTGATCTTAACCTCTCCAGCACCAGTTCTAAGCATCTTTCTAAGCAAATCTTATCCGGCTAATGCTGGCATATGGGGGGATCCTGTTTTTGCTGCCATCACCTTCTTCATTCTCCCTCAAACTAATTGGTACTCCCTGATACTAGTGTCCCTAAGACTCAGTGTCTGATTGCCCAACTCTCTCTAGTCTAGAACTTCTCCAAAGTATGAGACTCTGAAAGGACATATCACCACCTAAAGTAACTGTAATTTCATGGAATATGTGTTAAACGACATAAACGAGGTTCTAGAAATAAGACATATTGCCCCAAAAGCCAAAACAGATGCCTGCACTGCTGGCAGAGTCAGAAATAAGTTAAGGATTTTGTTTTTGTTTTTTTAAATTTTCAATGTTATGTGTGTGGGTGTTTTGCCTACGTGTGTATGTGTGTGTGTGTGTGTGTGTGTGTGTGTGTGTATGTGTGTGTGTGTGTGTGTGTGTGTGTGTATGTGTGTGTGTGTGTGTGTGTGTGTGTGTGTCTGTGTGTCTGTGTGTCTGTGTGTACAGTGTTCATGGAGGCCAAAGAAGGTTTTGGAATGAGTTACAAATGAGTGCTGCTGTGTTGATGCTGAGACTTGAACTCAGGACCCCTGGAAGAACAGTGAATGTGCTTAAGTCCTGAGTCATCTCTTCAGCTCCTAATGAAGATGTCTTATGGAAGTGATGTAGTTGCTCAAGCTTCAAAGATATTGGAAATGTCTGATGGCCAGTAGCATAGGAAAAAGAAACTAAGTGAAAGATTCAAGCCTGCCTGGGTGGTAAGTAGCCCTGGTTACTCAGGACTCTGGTGTTGGGTGCCCTCCGTTCTGGGTTCTTGTGTCCAGAAGAACTGAAGATAGCAAAGCAAGGGAGTCCTTTATTAATAATGAGGTACCCTTTGAACAGTGGCTGGATTTTGTTAGCTGCTGGTTACAGGGCAGAGGTGGATCAATAAAGACTTAGAGCTGCTCAGCATATAGAATGGGGACTTGTGTGATGGCAACATTTGATTTAGCGAACGTCCTCAGAGTTCCAGTAAGATGCTTTCGTCGCATCCGTCTGATCAGAATTCTTAAATAGCACGTCAATGTGCCTGCAACATTTAAAATATACAGAAGCAAATGCCATGGTTGTTATAATTAATTTGACTTTATACATCTTAGGAAAAAAAACCCCAAACGTGTTCCTTTTTACAGAAGAACCTGCAGTTCACAACATGAGTAGTTCTCTCAAAGTTCATCATTCAGGACCAAACATTAGGTAAAAGAAGTTTCCCTCTGTAGGTTTGGCCACATGCAACAGTTGTCAACATCAAGTAGGAGGGCAGTTTTATTCTGTTTTTGTTGTTATGACAGCTAGTTCTAAAGACTTTTATTCTGAAAGATAGCACCAACAGAAAATTGAACAAAAGATGGGCATGACCCCTTAATTTCTCATCATGCAGAACAATATGGTGACTGCCCTCAGGAGAAGAAACCAATAATTCCCAACACCCAAGTGGTGTAATAGCCTTGGTGTGTTCATCAGGAGCATGTCCAAGAACACAGGTTGACCACAGAGGACAGTTTGTTAACGCGATTTGCTTTAGTGCACCTTAGGAGCTTGTGCACATGTTCTACGAGCCATTTCTTCTGGGTCTCCTGATAAAATCAGCAGAGCAGGCACTAAACTAGAGAACTAAAGTCCTGAACCTGGAGTTGGGGGTACAGATGGCTCCACTGTCAGGCAAGCCTAGGCTCAGGGACAGCATACACAAAAGGCAGACTCACTAAATGCTGTAGTGCTCAGCTTTTGTTTATTTTTGCTTCATTTTTTAAAATGTTATGCTGTCTTCAGACACATCAGAAGAGGGGCATCAGAACCCGTTACAGATGGTTGTGAGCCACCATGTGATTGCTGGGAATTGAACTCAGGACCTCTCGAAGAGCAACCAGTGCTCTTAACCACTGAGCCACCTCTCCAGCCCCTTTATTCAGCTTTTGTGTGTAATAACTGGCTACTGCCTCGGTTCTGTTTTCGTGCAGCATCCATGTTCTGGCAGTGATGCCTAGCTGGAAATGCTTCTTTGGGTCTATTTCTGGGCTCTGTTGTTTGTTCCTCTGATTTATTTGTCTCATCTTTGGGCAACGGTGTACTCTGGATTATGTGACTTTATTGTAAGTCTTGAGGTTGGTTCTCCAAGTTGCCCATTTCCCGCCAATATAGGGAGTGTTTGTTTTCCCTCTCCAAACCTTAAAGCCAGTTTGTTGGGATTCCCAAAGCAACTTCCTAGGGTTTTAGTTAGGAGTATATTGACTCCTTAGATTAAGCCAGGGAGCACGGACACCTGGGTAATACCACATCTTACAATCTTGCTAGTTGATTGGCTCTAGTCTAATGCCTTCCTTCAGCTTCGCTGTTCTTCATATAGATCATTTATGTGTTTTGCTAAGATTTACACCCAAACATTTAATTTTGGTGGGCATTAATGGAAGTGGGTTTGTGATTCTAATTTCAATTCTGTCTGCTCAGGGGTGATAATTCAAAAAGCAATTTACTTTTGTGCATTAATCTTGGGTCCTGCAACCTTGCTGGCTGAGGGATGTATTTTGTTAATTCTAGTGAACGTGATTTTGATCACTGTTAACCTGACTAAAGAGACTGGGCATCATGATTTAGAGGTGTTGGTAATTTGGATAGCCTCCCGTGTGAAGTGTTCATTCCTATCAGTTGTTCAGTTGGACTGTCTTTATTTTACTTATTGATCTGTTGGTATTCTGCATAGAGGTTTGGGTCTTCGATCTCAATTTTATAAGTGCAAAAAAAAAAAAAAAAAAAAACAAACAAAAAAAAAACAACAAAACTTCTACTCCTAGGCTTGCTCCCCCCGCCCCCCCTGCTCCACTTTTATGGAGTGTTCTTGGGGAAAATGTTTTTTTTTTTTCAACTGTAATACAGCTTAATTTATCATTTTTTTTGTCCCCCCCCCCATGCTTTTATATATCTCTTTTTTTCTGATACTTGAGCATAGTGCCTTGTACATGTTAGGCAATTACTCTGTCACTGAGCTAGATCCTCAGCATGCACATGTTTGTGTGTGTGTGTTGTTGTTGTTTAAACCCCTTGCCCTGGGCTCAGGAATAATTTTTTTAATTTAAAAATAAATTTATAGTTTGCCTTTTATATTTAGAACTTGATTATGTGACATTGATTTTTTTAAATGATCGATTTTTCCCATGTGTGGGTATGAATGAACACGGGTGTGGGCACCTACGCTGGCCTGAATGAGTGTTGGGTCCTGTGGCGTGGGAGCTAGAGACATTGGGAATGAGCCTGTGTAGGTGCTGGGAACTAACTTCAGAGCCTCTGATAGAGAAGTGAGCATTGTTAGTATCACAGCCACCTTTCTATCCCCCATGATCCTGATTTCTATGTGTGATATTAGGTAGGAAGCATTTTCATTTCATAGCTGTCCCACTGCTGTGAATTGAGGAAGTAGCTCTACTTATTCTGTACCATGAGGCTGTGCTAAGATGCAAGTATCCAGACACATGTGGAGCTGCTGTCTATGCTTCCTATGTCAACCCACTGGTCTATTATGTATTCTTATGCTAATTAGTCCATATGTTAAACTGTTGTAACTTTGTGATTTATTTTATCTCTTTAGGCTTTCTTTTCTTTTTTTTCCTTTTTTCTTTTTTAGACCAGGCTAGCCTCAAACTCAGAAATCTACCTGCCTCTGCCTCTCAAGTGCTGGAATCAAAGGTGTACACCACCATACCCAGCCACCATAGCTGTGTATTAAGTCTGAGATGTAATGAAGCAATTGCATACTTTATGTCTTGTTACAAAGTATCCTACCTAAAGTTGGCCCCTTATAAATTCTTTTTCTTATGCAGTTGGATTTATACAGTTATTTTAAAAAGGAAGAAATAGGCAGGGCATGCATGTGTCTAGCTTAGTAAAGTACTTGTCCTGTAAGCCTGAAGACCCCAGACTGATCCCCAGGGATCACATAATGAAACCAAATGGAGAGGCATATATTTTGTAAACCTAGCAATGGAGAAGTAGAGAGATATAGACCTCTGGGCCTTGCTGATCAGGCAGCCTTACCCATTCAGTTAGCTCTAGACCATTGAGAAGTCCTGTCCCAAAAGCAAAGCTGGACAGCTCCTGAGTAAATCATACATGGGGTTGATCTTAACTCTTCATGCACGAGTACACATGTGCACATATACCTCATGTATGCACTTACACACACACACACACACACACACACACACATACACAAACACACAAAAGACAGTAATATTCACATGAATTGAGACATGGGTTGAAACATAAAAACACTGTGCTAAGTGAAAGACACAGAAGTCACATATTATTTGCTGTATATGTATGTGTGTTGCAGTAAATATTAAAAAAATTTTAAAAAGGTTTATCTCTCTATCGGCCCTGAGGGTCTCAGTCCTCAGGCCCAACCCTGGTACGGAGCCGCACATACTTGGTCCAAGCTGCCACCCGGATCTCACTCCATTCACACAACTCCCTTCCCTTGGCGGTTTACTACTGCCTGTTCTCTGCTCTGTCCCGGGGTGTTTCTGTACCCCAAAATCCCACAATCACAACTCTACAGCCTAATAGCTTTTCATACAGGTTTATATATTCAACTCTCAATCCACAAACCCTCTACACAAGATTGTATCAAATAGACAAAGATACAAACTGCCCTTCTATATGAGATACTAGACCTATAAAATCCTTAATGTTCATAGCTATTTAATGCCAATCAATATCATGTGGGTCTAGCTGGTCCTTGGGAACCTCCATCTTGCCTTGACCTCTCCTCTCAGTTCTCTGACCTTTCATCCTCTCAGCTCTCTCCACCTCCCTCCCCCACTCACTGGCTTTCCTTTATTTTACTAATTAAAATGGGAAGGTTCAGTTGGAGTCTTGTAACTAGGCAGCCCTTCTTAGGGAAGTGGAATTAACATTAAAATACAAACAGCTTCGGGACAATCTACATATATGAAACATAAGAGGTAGTACACCCATAGAAACTGGAATCAGATTAGTGGTCATCATGTATGCACAGGGAAGTGGGTGGAAATGCTCGACAGCATTTTATATAGTATATAAATTTAGTCAAATCTGACAATTCAAGTATTCTAAAATGTTTGCATTTATTGGTTTAAAAAGTCAGGATGCTTTATTGAAAAAAAAAAAAAAAAAAAGAGAGGTTCATTTGGCTTATGATGTTAGTTGCTTAAAAGTCCAAACTGCACAGTATCCGTTGAAGGGCTCTTGACTCCAGGAGAGCATGTACGCAGAAAGGAGATTAGCAGAGATTGTCAGATTGTTACTAAGTAGTCCTTAGGGAAACTAATCTAATCCAAGACCTGATCCACTTCCAGGAGACAGTACTGATCCAAGAAGGTCGAGCTCCCACAAAATAAAATTCAAACACACTTTACCTTATAGAGACCCCGTCACTCGTCACTCCAACACTACCAGACAGCTGGCCAGTCTCTCAACACATAAAATTTGGGGGTGGACATCATATCTAAACTGTAGCCATAGCCTGGATTGTGATGGTTCATAGAATAGCCACACACATATCCCGTATTTTGTAGGCGTGGTTCTCTATCACGTGACTTTACAGGAGGGACAACAGGCTGTAGCTTCTGTTCTCAGCTTCCTGAGGGCATCTATGAACCATCATGGCCCAGCCTCTTTACTGGTGCCGGACCACACCAAGACAAGAGGTCCAGATAAAAATCCATAACTGAACACAGATGTTGAGGGAGGCCATCCAAACCACACAGCCACCAACTGCATAGTGTGAGGAATTAAGGGGAGACCAGGAACTGCCCAGCCGGACCCACCCCAGATGGCTACCTGTAGTTGCAAGTGAAGTGATTATTGTTTGGTCTTTTTTTGTTGTTGCTCTTGTTTTTAAGCCATATAAGATATAACACAGAAAGAAGTAAGAACTTTCCAACATTGATTCTTCACAGCTATGAGCATAAATGTTCATTTGAATTCATATAAGCCTTCTTTTATTTTTCTCAAAAATGTCATATAGATATGACCCTCATAGAAGCAGGGGGAAGGGAGACAGGATAGAGGATTTTGGGGGGTGGATACTTGGAAAGAAAATAACATTTGAAATGTAAATAAATAGAATATCCAATAAAGGGGGGGAGCATTAAGATTAAAAAAAATGAAAGAGTGGGCTGGAGAGATAGCTCAGTGGTTAAGAGCTCATTGACAGCTCTTTCTGAGGTCCTGAGTTCAATTCCCAGCAACTACATGGTGACTTGCAACCATGTGTAATGGGATCTGATGCCCTCTTCTAGTGTGCCTGAAGACAGTGACCATGTACTCACATATATAAAATAAATAAACCTTAAAAAAAGAAAGAGTATTTGCTTTTTAAAAGGTGTATCTCATGGTTTTCTGAGTCTCAAACTTTTTTCTTTAGCTAGAAGAAACTTAGAATGGTATTTCCATCCACCTTGTATGCTTGCATCTGCCTTTATTGCATTTTTAGTCTAAATTACTTTCCATGTTTTGGAATAAAGCTTCCAATTGTTTTGTTAAAAAATAAACAAGTTTTAAAAGTAAGTAAAAATATTAAACACATGACATGTCTGGTTTATTTTTCTTATCTTAAAGAAATTCCTTTCGTAAACTGTAGTGTGGCTTTAGGAGATGTGTGCTGGATACTTTTCTGTTGCTGTCTTAGTTAGAGCTTTACTTCTGTGGACAGACACCATGACCAAGGCAACTTTTATAAGAACAACATTTAATTGGGGCAGGCTTACAGGTTCAGAGCTTCAGTCCATTATCATCAAGGCAGGGAACATGGCAGCATCCAGGCAGGCATGGTGCAGGCAGAGCTGAGAATTCAACATCTTCATCTAAAGGATGTTAGCAGAATAGTAACTTTCAGGCAGCTAGGGTGAGGGTCTTAAACCCACACCCAGAACAACACACCTACTCCAACAAGGCCACACACCCTAATACATCCACTCCCTGAGCCAAGCATATAAAAACCATCACATTCCACCACCTGATCCACATAGGCTTGTTCAAACACATGAGTCTATGGGGACCATATCTAGCCATAGAATAATTAAAAAAACACATTTAGTCCAACATCCAAAGTCCCCATAGTCTATAGCAGCCTCAACAATGTTAAAAGTCCCAAGTTCAAAGTCTCTTCTGAGATTCATCACATCATTTAACTGTAATCCCAGAATCAAGATAGGAAACCATCTGGGCAAACTTCAAACTCTGCATCTCATGGCTGATGTCAAAGCAATTTTTTTTTAATCTCAAACTCCTTTTTCATCTTTTTTCACTACAATGAACTTCTTTTCCTGAGCTGGTTCCACTCCCTGTTAGCAACATTCCTCAGGAGATAACCTATGGTTCTAGCATCTCGAAAACCTTGGGCTTTCCAAGGCAGCTTCAGTGTTCTGGCTTCTTCTTTCAGTGTCTGGGATCCACACATGATCTTCTGAGCTCCTCCAAAGGGCTGGCATCACTCTTCCAGCTCTGTCCTCTGTAGTACATTAACCTCAGGTTGATCCATTCCACTGTCCTTCTGTTCTTAGTGATTATCCTATGGTACTGGCATCTCCAATTCGCTTCGGTCTTCCACTGTAACTAAGTTTCACCAATAGCTTCTCAGAGGCTCTCTTCATGGTGGCTAGCCCCAACTCCTTTCAGTCCTAGACCATCAACTGCAACCGAGGCTGCACTTTCACCTTCCCTGGCCTCTCACAGCACCAATCCTCATCTACTCTTCATGACCCCTTGAAGTGTACGTGACTCTTACACATTACTAAGTACAACTGCAGCACAAGGTACAACCTTGGCTATCTCTGGAACACAGAGTCTTTGTGCTCTCAGAAAGCATTTTCCAGAAGATTTCACCTAAGTGATTCTAGTCTCTTCTTAATCTTCACTAATTTCTTAGCTCTAGCTAATCAGCATTAATTGTCCCAATAGTCCCTTGTATTCTGGACTCTAAAGCCAGAGCCATGTGGCCAAAGATGCCAAGTTCTGCTGTTTGATAGGACTGGAACATAGCCCCCCCCCCCCCCCCCCAGTTCTATTACATTATCACTAGCTTTCTGTTTTCCAACTCCTTCATGGCCTGAGTTTGGCTATCCTGGATCATGCTCTATAGACTGCCTTTGAACTCAGAGATCTGAATGTTTGTCTTCTAAGCATTGGGATTAAAGGTGTGGTCCACCAAGGCTGGATTTAAGTTTTCCTTCACCTAGAACTTGCTTTAGTCTGGCCTTGAATTCAGAGGTCAGCTTGTCTTTGCCTCCTGGGATTAAAGGTTTCTACTACCACGTCTGGAACTAAATTTAGCTGGGTGTGATCTTGCCCCAAGGTCACTATCCATTAATTCGATTTAATACGTTTAAACACAGGATTCAGCTCCATTTCACTTTCTGATGCCCCTTTAATACTTGAACCATATATTTTAATATTTTTCTTTTCTCAACTTGCTCTTTTTCATTAAAATGCTCTTCCTAAGAGTGAACTTCAGTAACCACACAACAGAATTTATACCAGGCTGTTTTGAGACTTGCTTTGTTGGTGCAATTGATCTGACTCTTTTCACTTTAGCCTCAGGCAGACTCCAGACAAGGGCAATAACTTCACCAAAGTACTACAAAAACAGTCTCTAGGCTACATATCGAAATTCTTCACCGAAGCCTCTTGGACCAGATCCATACAATTCCAATCACTCTCAGTAGCAAAGTCCTTCATATTCCTACTAGGATGGCCCATTAAGCCCCATTTAAAGCTTTTCATACCTTTACAAATCCAAAGTCCCCTCTTCCAAATAAAAGCATAGTCAGGCCTATCACAGCAATCCCCAGTCCATGGTACTAACTCTGTCTTAATTAGGGTTTTACTGTTATGAACAGACACCATGACCAAGGCAACTCTTAAAAGAACAGCATTTAATTGGGACTGGCTTACATGTTCAGAGGTTCAGCAAGAGCATGGCAGCATCCAGGCAGGTGTGTTGCAGGCAGAGCTGAGAGTTCAACATCTTCATCTAAAGGCTGCTAGCAGAAAACTGACTTTCAGGCAGCTAGAGTGAGGGTCTTAAAGCCCACACCCACAGTGACACACCTACTCCAACAGGGCCACACCTCCTAACAGTGCCACTCCCTGGGCCAAGCATATACAAACCATCACAGTGGCTATGATAAAAGATCAGAACCAAAAGCAATTTAAAAATTTATTTGGGCTTATGACACCTCAGGGTTTGAGTCTATAAAGTCTAGGGTTGGGGGATATGCATGACAGAAGGAGCAGGGAGCTAAAGGATCACATTTTAGCCTTACAGTGAGAATAGAAAGTGGGGCAAGGCTATAAACCCTCAAAGTCTGTCTTCATTGACTGCTTCCTCCAGAAAGTCTCCAACCCCTAAAGGTTCCACAAACTTGCCAAAAATACCACCAAAAATGGACCAAGAGTTCAAGTCTGTGAGTCTGTAGGGACTATTTTTTCATTTAAATCACCACAAAGTACTTGCTCATTTATATGTAGGCACAAGAAAGAATGCTGACACGGTTAAACTCAAGTCCACAAGACACTCTGAACCTATGCACAGCTTGTCTGTAGCACCTGTGAAACAGTCATATTTGATCAAATCAGCTTTCATTGTTGCTGCTATTTGATTTTGAGACCAGGTCTCATTGTGTAACCCTGGCTATACTAGAAATCACTATGTAGACTAGACTGACCTTAAAAGTCATAGAGACCTGCCTGACTGTTGAAGCTATTTTGGGGGCCACTGCTTTATTTGGGTTCTTATATGTACCACCCTTGCAACCTTTAATCTACCCCACCTCAATCTTTTCCATCCCCCTACCCCAATAGTAGGTAGGAGAGAAAGACGCCAGATCAGAAGGAAGGAATAGATTTTAGACTATTTTCTGCTGGTTAGAGATGTCTGATTCCTTGGGGTAAGTCCAATCTCTGTCAACAGATAGCTCCAACCAGCAATCCAGCAATATGAGAAGCAGCAGTAGTAACCATGCCTGTTCCGCACCCCCCACTCGGGGTTCTAGCATTAATACCCTCTCTAAAGTCCCCAGAATTCCAACAGTACACTATCTGCAGCTGGGCAAAAACCATGATCATTCAAGTGCCTGAAACAAAGTCTAATCACCAGCTATGCAGCAGATGCTTACCGCACACCTGTGATTAAAACAAAAATACACCCGCAGAACGTAACTACTTGTTTTTAAAGAAACCAAAATGCACACCACATCCAAGTGCTGTGATCAAAGGTGTGTACCACCATGGCTGTCCTGTTAAGGGTTTTCACTCACAGTTAGATACTAGAGTGAGGGGCTGGTCTTTCCATGCCTGCATAGTTTTTTTTTTTTTGTTTTTGTTTTTTTTTTTTTTGTTTTTTAAATTGCGTCCAGCACGGGGAAGAACCGTATGGAGGGGACCATTGTTTTAACTAATGGTTAAACATAAGTTTTTCGTGTTTACAAGAGAATCACAGAAACAGACTCTTATGGAATGTACGTAATCTTTTATCTCAAAGCCTCTGAATGAGCCACATCAACGTCAGCACTGGTATAACAGTATCTGCTTTCATTAGAGAACAACCCATGACTCTCGCTGCTTGCCTTGCTTAGTCATTATTTTGCTGATGCAAACTAGGCCTTTTCCAGTTTTGAGTCACCACCCATAAAATGATTGCAAAGATCCAGTTTTCCTTTGTTTTCTTAATCTCAACTGTGATATTAATAAATCCTGTCACCTTCCTTTAGGCTATTTTCTCTTTTGTACGTCTTTCTGTACTTTTATATTGAACAATTTAGTGCCATAATATGAAATCAGTGCATTACTGTCAAATTTAGCCTTCGTCAGGTTCTAAGACCAGGAGTAGAAGGCAGCTCCGGCCTTTGGTAAAGTATAACAGCAAGGGGCTCTAACCCAGTTGCTAATGCTTTTACTCTCTGCAAGTCCTTGAGCTAAGCTCCCCCCTTTTTATTGGATAATCTCTGTATTTATATTTCAAATCTTATCTCCTTTCTCTCCTCCTGCCTCCACCTCCCACTGCCTCCATGAAAGTGTTCCCTCTCTTAACCACTCTCTCCCACCTCAGTGCCTTGGCATTCCCCTACACTGGGAAAATGAGCCTTCGCTGGACCAAAGGCCTCTTCTCCCATTGATTCCAGCCAGTATTGTCCACTGCTACATATGCACCTGGTCTCTCCATGAGTACTCATTGGTTGGTGTTTTAGTCCCTGGGGGCTCTGGAGTGTTTGATTGGTTGGTAATGTTCTTCCCATGTAGTTGCAAACACTTTCAGTTGAGCTAAGGCTCTATAATCTGCATTGATCTAGGCACTACTGTCTTCTAAGCTCCTTCTAGGATGGCCTTGTTAGCTCTCCTTATAGCTTTTGACCACTGCTCTCATTCAAAGTCCTCCATATCTCTTCAGATAAACAATGGGCAGGTTTTTCAGAGCACAGCCCACTCTCTGGCACCAACTTCGAGATTAGGTACTCTTTGGTTGCTATGATAAAACACCATGGTCAAAGTCAATTATGAGTTTGTTTGGGCTTTGGGTTCCAGTTGGAAGGATGAGAGTCCATCATGGTGAGGATGCCTGGTGGCAAGTGGCAGGCTTGGGAGCAGCAGGAGGAAGCCAAAAGATCACGTTTAACCAGAAGCACGAGGCAGAGAGCAGCCAGGACATGGAAGAGTCTACTAACACTCACAGGGACCCCAGTGACAAGTTCCTCCAGACACTACCCCAAAAGGCTCTATGACCTCCTCAAACAGTATTAAAACTTGGGGGACCAATGTTCAATGTTTGAGCCTCTGGGGGACATTCTCTTTCAAACCACCACAGACATATTTCTTGTAGCAGTTTATTTATTTTTTCTTTTATGTATTCTCAAAACTAGGTTGAGTATAAAGTATACTAAGGGTTCTGTAAGTCTTGGTATATCTAAGCTTACATCTGTAATGTCAAAGTTATAACATAAAAAAGGGGTGGCAGGGTTGTAGAAAGGACTTAACTTGAGGTCACCCATTATAAGCACTGCATCACACTTTGGGGCCCTTAATGGGGAGAGCAGTCCTTTAGGTTGGAAAAGGAGATTTATTAGTTCATTAGGAGGGATGGCTTCCCTGTATGGCATGGGAGGCTGGGGGTTGGGGTAGGTGAAGTCTGTCAGCATAGGATAGGAGGAAAGAGCTTTCAAATGCCCAGAACAAAGAGGACTTTTGATTAGTTTTCAACAGGGTCATGCAAACTTTATACCATGTGGTCTAGCCTGGGCTATCTGCCAAGAGGCATAGAGTCAGATACTTAGTGGGATCATAAACTCATAGCTTCAAAGAGGAGGGGATGGGCTTCTCTTCCCTGCTCCCTACAGCAGTCTGTGTGCTATCAGACTAAAGGATAGTCCTAAAGGATAGGACTGCAAGTGTGTGGTCCCATTTCAGGGCTAGAGTGTGGGGAGACAAAGCTAGAAGGTTTGAGAACTGATGGCCGCTGTGCATTTTCTACTCACTGAATCCTTTCACGATTCTCTCCATCTCTTTGTTTATTCTCAGTTCCCTTCTGTGTTTGTCTGGCCACGTGCTGTTGTTATTTTCCCAGTAGTTTCCATAGAGACGATCCCATTCACTACTGACCTATCAGAACTGAAGTAATTGTTAATCGCATCTTCTTCCAGGCAATTCAAAAGCCTCAAAAATTATAACTATCCCTCTTTCCACTTTTACTTTGTGTGTTTGTGCATGTGCATGTGTGCATGTTTGTGTGTGTGAGTGCACATGTGTGTGTATGCCATATGTGTGTGCCTCCTATGAATACCAGAAAAGGGCATCAGAGATGGTCATGAGCTGCTCCACATGTGTCCTGGGAACCAAACGTGTGTCTACTGCAAGAACACTAAGATGTCTCTCAGCCCCAGGCCTAATAATCTAGTCTCTGGTTTGATGTCCACTGCTGCTGCTTCATCGAGTTGGTGTGCTGTGGGGTAGTGATGAGCTTTCCACTCCAGTACTCATTCTCCCCATCTCCCAGTGCCTAGCTCTTTCTCTGCTAAAGCACACTCCAGAATTCTCTCTAGTGTGTGTGTATTACTGTCGATTCTCTCAATTTTTGTTTGTCAAAACCTTGACATTTGGCTGTCCTCCCTGAAGGATATTTCCTTGTGATCGGTAATACCGGGTTGGCATTTGGTTTATGTCAGGAGTCTGGTTTCCTGGCCTTTCCTCATTCGGCTCAGTGAAGAAACTGGCTGACGTAAGTCTACCTGTGTAGCGTACAAAGAATCCGTGTCCCTCATTCTCCCCTTTTTTGCTTCTGTGCTTTTTCTTTACTATTTTTTTAGCACCCTTTTCTATGAAGTATATAAAATCCCATTGATGTCTACTAATATTCAGCTCTTGAAATGCTATTGGCATTTCCTGAATTTTGCAGGTATTATGTGTTATGATAGAAAAATAATGATAAAATGGCAGCGTTGGATGGTTTGGGAAAAGAAAAATGCAGCTTATTAGGAGAAAGGGCCTCAAAGCCACTACTTAGCCTCAAGATGGGAGGGAGATATGTGAATAAAACCCTGATGGAGCCGTGGAGGGTGGTGCAGGCTTCCCTCAAAGCCTTGACAGGAGCTCCAGTAAGGGTGAGAAAGGGTTTCACCAATTCTTTAAAATTATGTTATTCTACTTACTTCTTAAGTACATTTTGTTTATATTTTGTCGTTATTTATTTAGTATCCCCACATAATACACAATTCTCTTACAGAATGAGAACTCAAAATTTCAAAAGGGAACTTTTCCCCTTCGGTGAGTCTTTAACCAAGCAGTGGAGTGATGCTTAAGGGAAAATAGAAGAACAGTTGTTACCATGGCAACACTTTTATTACTTGGGGCTCAGAATCATTTCCTGAAGGAGCCCAGGTCACCTAATTCTCCCGTTTCAATTCTGATAGTTTCTCCTATGCTTTATGTGTAAAATCAGACTCATTACCAATCATATCCCAACGTTCCTGCAACATCCACTAGCTAACATACTGTTAGCTGTTAAGCAAGACTGACGTTAAGGACCAGATCTTCTCTTAGCCTGTCTTCAAAATGTCTCTTCCTTTATGTTTAGGCCAAATGTTACGCTGTAAACAGATCAATACCAGAGGCAAATGCTCATCATTTTAACCCTTTAGACATGCGCTTGATGTGATCCTGAGTCTAAAACGATGTCTGCTATGTTTCCTTGGAATTTTTTAAACCTCAAAATGAATTTGTTAAGGAATGTAATGCCTTTCTTTAGTTTGCTCAGGCATGGGTCATCCCCTACTAATTAAATAAAGTACCCATGATCCTTTAGTTTGATGAGAACATTGCTTTTCTTTCCATGACCCCAGTCATAAATCTCACTCCTTATATCTTGGCTGTGCTTGTTTTGGCTTCATGATCACCAAGCCAAGAGGCCATTACACTTGGTGGCAATTTGTCATGTGGAGAAAGTATTAAAATCAGTTTCTTAGAGAACAAGATGATTCCCAGCAAGCTCTATTTATCTGGACCCATTTCTAAAACAAATAGAAACAATTTATCACTTCAAGAAACTCTGGATAGTGTTTTTGTTGACAGAAGACATAGACCTCACCTCAAAGAATAAACAAGTTTATTCCAGAGCCAAATATAAGTGACCAGGATCCAAGAGCACAGAATCAGGTTTCTTCAAATATCATGTTCTAACAAGGCAGCAATATTATGAACTTTTATAGTAACAGAAAAAAGAAAGTCATAAACTAACATGCTTTCAGGATAACTTTGTAGGTATATGTGATATGTAAGCCCATAGGAAAATTTCCCCTGTACCTCTGTGTCTGAGACTCTTCCCCACTTTTTCTTCTATTAGTTTCAGTGTACCTGGTTTTATGTGGAGGCCCTTGATACTCTTGGACTTGAGCTTTGTACAAGATGATAAGAATGTGCTGATTTGCATTCTTCTCCAAGTTGCATCCATTTGAACCAGCACCATTTTTGAAGATACTGTCTTTTTTCCACTGGATGGTTTCAGCTCCTTTGTCAAAGATCAAGTGACCATAGTTGTGTGGTTAATTTCTGGGTCTTCAAATCTACTTTACTGATCTACTTGCTTCTCTCTGTACCATCAATACCATACAGTTTGTTTTTTTTTTAAAATCATGATTGCACTGTAGTAGTGCTTGACATTGGGGATCGTGATTTCCCTAGCAGTTCTTTAATTGTTGAGAATACTTTTTTGCTTTCCTGGGGTTTTTCTTGTTATTTCAATAAATTTGTAAATTGTTCTAACTCTATTAAGAGTTGAGTTAGAATTTTGATGGGGATTGCATTGAATCTCTAGATTGCTTTTGGCAAGATGGCTATTTTTACTATATTATTCCTGCCAATCTATGAGCATGGGAGATCTTTCCATCTTCTGAGATCTTCAATTTCTTTCTTCAGAGACTTGAAGTTCTTGTCATACAGATCTTTCACTTGCTTAGTTACAGTCTCACCAAGATTTTTATATTATTTGTGACTATTGTGAAGGGTGTCATTTCCTTAATTTCTTTCTCAGCCTGTTTATCCTTTGAGTAGAGGAAGGCTACTGATTATTTTTTAGGTAATTATATATCCAGCCACTTTGCTGAAGTTGTTTATCAGGTTTAGGAGCTCTCTGGTGGAATTTTTGGGGTCATTTAAGTATAATCATTTGATCTCATTTTGTTGTCTAATTGCTCTGGCTACAACTTCTAGTACTATATTGAATAGGTAGGGAATGAGTGGGCAGTGTTCTCGAGTCCCTGGTTTTAGTGGGAGCAGAGACTGAAGGCAAGGCCATCCAGAGATTGTCCCATCAGGGGATCCACCCCATATACAGTCACCAATCCCAGACAATGTTTTGGATGACAGGAAGTGCATGTTGCAGGAACTAGGCCAGAACCCGAAAAATACATATGTGGATGCTTGCAGTCAACCATTGGACTGAGAACTGGGTCCCCAATGAAGAAGTTAGAGAACGGACTAAAGGAGCTGAAGGGGTTTGCAACCCCATAGGAAGAACAATAATATTTTAGGATGATGTCATTATACAACAAGGCAGGTCCAGACTATTATTGGATGAGAAGGAAAGGTAGGTGGAGGAAAAGTCTAGGAAGGAGAGAGGAGGATAAAGCGGGAGATTCAGGAGGAGACAACATGGAAGCAGACATGGGTGTTTCTTTTGGCAAATCTCTATATGGATAAGGTTGTTATGAATATTTTATAAGGGATGGAATTGTACAGGATTATTTGACTTATCTAGGTGAGCAAATTATATTATACCAATTGGATCAGAATATTTTGGTGTGTTCTTTGATGTGGTGACTTAATTTAAAGTGGTAGGATGCACAAAGCCCGCAGCAGAATTGGGATATGTGTGTGTGTGCAATGCTTGGCAACAACACACCAAGGGAAACTGAGAGAAAACAACGTGCTGGGGTAGTCGTGGATATCCTGGGACAGAAACAGCTGGGGTGGGTGGAGTGGACCAAACCTAGGTCAAAAGAAGCTGGGGTCTGTGAGTACTTAGAGTTGCCATGGAGCTGCTCAGATAAAGAAACCCTACAGTGCCATGTGGCCCTATGGTTGCCAGCACTAGCACAGATTAAAAGGTTACCACTGTTTATTTTTACAGAAACACATCAACGAGTCAGTCTCCCCAGAGCTCCCAGGAACTAAACTACCATCCAAAGAGATACTCATGGAGGCTCCCATGTCTCCAGCCTCATATGTAGCAGAGCAAGGCTTTGTTCATCATTGATGGGAGGAGAGGCCCTTGGTCCTGTGAAGGCTCAATACCCCAGTGTAAGGGGATGCCAGGGTGGGAGGCGGGTGGAAGTGGGTGGGTGGGTGGGAGAAGCACCCTCATAGAAGCAGGGGGAGGAGGATGGGATAGGGCTTTTCTGGAGGAGAAACCAGAAAAGAGGATAGTGTTTGAAATGTAAATTAAAATAATATCCAATAAATAAAAAAAAGAGCTATTCTGTCTAGCTAGACAAAATAGTCTGAGTCATAGCCAACCACTGAGTAGCACTTCCTGCAACTGCGCATGAGTTCATTATGGTTTTTTCTTTTATAAACTGGCCCTGAGAAATGTTCATGGTTGTAGCTCATGAATTCACACCCTGAATTCTGAGCTATGACCCTGATCAATCATCCTCAGGGTGTGCATTCAATAAACCTTCCCTATCTGACTGAAAAAAAAATTGTTGCTTCAGTCATGGTGTCTTTACACAGCAATAAAACAGTGACCAAAAGCATTTCAAGTAGACAGGTTACAGCAAAGTGGAGGAAAACAGAGTTTGGCCTTAGATACTATCTGACAGCAATCTTCGCCTTTCGATTGGTGGAAACTAGGAGTCTCCTTATACATTCCAAAGGATTTACCTACCTAACAGTCACAACAGACATAGGGTCATGCATAGAGAAGGACAATTAATGGCTATTCAGGAAATTAGAGATATCTCTAAGAGGATTTGGCTCTGGACTTGCATCATTTCAACCTCCCCATGGCACTGAAGTTTTAATAAGCCAATCAGTTTTTGTGGTCACAGCTTCATTGCAGGAATTCTCCACAGCTCCAAGCTGACACTACCCGCACCCACACACCAGCAATAAAGCAGACAAACTTTGAGAGGTTGGACTTTCTTCTTCTTCTTCTTCTTCTTCTTCTTCTTCTTCTTCTTCTTCTTCTTCTTCTTCTTCTTCTTCTTCTTCTTCTTCTTCTTCTTCTTCTTCTTCTCCTTCTCCTCCTCCTCCTCCTCCTTCTCCTCCTCCTCCTCCTTCTCCTCCTCCTCCTCCTCCCCCTCCTCCTTCTTCTTCTTCTATAATTCCTCCTTCCTCCTCCTCTCCTCCTTTTAATAATAATTTCCCTGGCAGATATGAAGACTGAAGCAAGGTAACCTTAAATTCACCTCCCCTGATCAATCTAGTGGGACAGACCTTATCTTAATACAAAGCTACTGATGTAACTAACTCACCAAGAATGCCAGGCCCCTGGATTCAATCCCTTAATACTTCAAATAAACAAAGTGACAGTGACACTGGTTCTCTTTGTATACACACAACAGGACACACATATGATTTGTCTCTTACTGCACACACTCTAATTCTGGTTATGGATTGGGGTGAACAGGTGGAGTTGCTAATCTAATCACCTCTAACCACATTATTTGGGTCTACCCAGGCTACTGATTTCATTTATTGTCCTTGTGCAATCTTGTTGACAATGATGAGAGACAGTGGCATTTTTTATGTTTTGCTACGTGTAAAAAGTTGATAAACTGGCTGCAGGCCTTGTGAGGTGTCCAGAGCCCCATGAACAATCTCCATTACTAGGATGGCCTAAGGTAACTAACTAAGATGATGATGTGGCATCCTTATCTTGACTAGATCTGGACCTTGTGGTCTCCTGTATAGCAGCCAGTTCTGAGGTTTTCTCTTCACTTGATTGTGGTTGGGAAGAAGGATGAAGCCAGATTTATCTGTGGGACTAAATTCCTCTTCAGGCTTTTCCTCCGTGACTGCAGAATAAAGGGCACACTGGTTAGTAAGAGGAATTATAGACAAGTGCAATTTCCCACCTTCCATCACTAAAGACTGTTCTCCTCTTAGACAAGCAATGAAGTCATTTCAATGATCTGTGCATCTCCAGAAAGAAGAACATTGACAGGAGGAGGTGGAACTCCCAAGGGTTGTGGAAGAGCTACTGAACTAATTAATAAGGTGCTTATTCTAGGACGCATGTACACAACTGGAAAGGGTCAGCAAGAGGATATATCTATCACACACATGAGTATAGTTCCGAAAATAACAAGTTCCACGCTAGCCAGGGATACATGGCATAACCTTGTCTCAAAAGCATTCCTTGGGATATTGAGATGGCTGTGCTGCAAACAGTGCTGGCTGCACAGACCTGACCACCTGAGTTCTATCCTCTGACTTCACTGTGGAAGGCAAGAACTCATTCCTGAAGGCTATTCCCTCACACTCACACACACACACACACACACACACACACACACACACACACACACACACACATACACACACACACACACACACACACACACGAAAACACACACAAATTAAAACCTATAGATAAATAGATACATTGATAGTAACATTCAAACAGTGTTTTTGGGACACTAGCTGAATACCAGACATTCCTGAGATATTTCTGGGATTTGCTTATAAAGTTTTATAACACAGAAAGATAAGAAGAGACAGAAAACTCTGATGCTCAGCCTCTCTCTTCAGTTCTTTTAGGCCTGAACACTCTAATAGCTGAGCCCTCTCCCAAGGTCCTTGAGTATAATTTTTTTTTTGTTTAAAATAAAATTGTGAGAATTTTTATCATTAGCTTTCTTTTGGAATACATTGGTATATATACCATCTTCAACATAATTTTTTTCTGTGACTAGATGTTTTTATAAACTTTGGCTAATTGTTTTCTTGTTTGAGACAGAGTTTCTCTGTGGAACAGCCCTGGCTGTCTTGGAACTCACTTTGTAGACCAGGCTGGCCTCAAACTCGGAGATCTGCTTGTCTCTTCCTCTTGAGTGCTGGGAATAAAGGCATGTGCCACCACACCAGGCTCTTTATTTGTAAATTTTTTTTTTTGGTGTGTAGGAATTAAACTAGCACCTTGCACACACTCACTAACTGCCATGGAGTTACCAACCCGTGCCCCTCTAGCCATGATTAAATTTTTTAACTACATTATGCTGGTTCTTAAAAGTAGTGATTTTCATTTTCTTTCTGGTATGTGCACAAAAATAAATTTGTATTTAATGTTAAATTACAGAAGAAATGTAAAGAATACAAATATGGGGAACTAAATATATGAATTGTAAAAGCCAACAGAAGTGTATATACATTTTACCTTTACTTATGGTGGTTCGAACCGTACTGTTTCATCTGTTCCTTACAACTAAAAGCAAGCGTTGTTGTGATAGAAAACTCCTCTATTGCCCATAGCTCCTTCTGGAATAACTGTCAGCATTGCTGATGAACACGAGTCATCCATAGTCCCACTCAGTGCAAAGCTAACAGAACCACGGAGGCATTTTCCACCTTAACTCAATAAAAATGGCTTTTGAAAAGTGGTTTGTGTTGTTAGTGCTACTGTCATCTCGTACTGTGTTAGCGATGGACAATAAAAGCCGTGTGCTGGACTACATCCCTCTCCTAACGTTGGACATACAATGATGATTAGATGGGGGAACACGGGTTAAGTCAGGCCCACAGAAGCTTCTAGTGCTACTGGAATAAGATCGGATCATGAAAGATCTCAGGCTTATCATTTAATTAGCATGTGATTTTTGGTACTAACTCACCACTTCTAGGAAGGACCTCCCATTCCCTTCTGATTTAATTGTAAAAAGTGAAACCTTTATAATAAGAACACTTGGAACTTTAAAAAGCACTGCATGTTATTTTCTGATAACACATAGGGACAAACACTGTTGGCAAGCTCAATGATGCCAGAGCTTCTACTGCCTGCATAGGTGCAGTGAGATCCCAAAGTGAGGACAGTTACGGTTGCTCAGCTGTGTCATATCCATTTGGCTTCTGATACCTCTTACCAGACATGGATTTTATCTCACCAACCTAAACACATACATCTCTAAAATGACCTTGAAAATATGCATCAAAATAATTGTAGGCTTAGAATGTTTGGGGTAAAAGAAAAGTAATTAAGAACATACTCTGTATCTGTCTTTGTGTGTCTGTGTCTGTCTGTCTGTCTCTGTATATTTGTTTGTGTGTCTGTGTCTGTCTGTCTCCCTATTTCTCTCTCTCTCTCTCTCTCTCTCTCTCTCTCTCTCTCTCTCTCTCTCTCTCTCTCTCTCTCTCTCCCTCCCTCCCTCCCTCCCTCCCTCCTTCCCTCTCCCCCGTGTGTGTGTGTGTGTATATGTGTGGTGTGTGTGTGTGTATGTGTGTGTGTATGTGTGTGTGTGTGTGTGTGTGTGTGTGTGTGTGTGTATAGGTTGGTGGGTGTATGTGAGAATGGAATTAGAGTACTCCGTGGGGCGCACATAACTTACTCTATCATGACCGTGAGTGCCCTTTTTCTTCGAATGAACGCCCTCAAACGAATCTCTTTGCGCTTCAGAGCCAATAAGGGGAAGGAATCTTAGACTTGTGGGACTTGGTACCTGCAAAGCACAGTTTTACAGTTTTAAAGTGTTTACTTCTGGAATGCAGCCCTGAGGTAGGGGTGCCACTTGAGAGATGCATCTGCTTCAAGTCGAATGCCCCTTTTGGATATCCATTGTTCTCCCTGTCTTTCTCCCTGTGTTAGTTTGATTTGTCTAATTTCACATTTCAAAAAAAAATTTTTTTATGCGTTCAGGTGTTTTGTCTGTGTGTTTCTGTGTACCATGTGTGGGTCATTGGTGTCTTCAGTAGCCAGAAGAGGGTGCTAGATACCCTGGAACTGGAGTTACAGGAAGTTGTGGAGTGTCACGTGGGTGCTGGGAACTGAAGCCAGGTCTCTGGAAGAGTAGCAAATGTTAACCACTGAGTCATCTCTCCAGCCCCATGCTTTTGAGATTTATGGATTTTAACCTGGCCTTGAACTCTACACCCTTCTGTTTCTGTCTTCCTAGTACTGGGAATTTAACTCCCCCCTTTTTCTCCGTGTGTTTGTGTGTGTGTGTGTATGAGTGTGTGTACAGATATGCTCAGGTATATATGTGCACTCATGCACTTGGAGGCCAAACGTTAATCTCAGTTCTCTTCTTGATCACTCATGGCTTTATTTACTGATACAAGATAATTGGAACATGCCAGCTTGCCCAGCAGATCCCCTGCCTCTGTCTTTTAAGCTTTCACATGAGTTCCGAGGATCTAAACTGTGGTTCTGTGCTTATATGGAAACTATGTTACCCACTAAGACGTTTTCCAGACCTCTACCTTAGTTTTTGAGGACTGGTCTCTTACTGAGCCTCAAAATCATTGATCAAACTAGTATAGTTGTTCAAGAACCCCAGGAATTCTTTGGTTTCTACTATCCCAGAACAGGGATTACAGATGCACTTTATGGTTTGGTTTTATTTTTTGTAGGTGCTGGGGATCTAAACTCAAGACTTTATATTTGCATGGCAAGAACTCTAATGACTGAACTCTCCCCAACCCTTCACTTTTTTTTTTGTCACTGTCAGCATCATTGTTGTTTGTCATCTACTACAGTGAGCATGTCCCTATAAATGTAAGTAATGCTTAAGATCTTTGTTGATATTGAATTGACACCTTTGGCATTTGGTTTATTATTTCATGACTGCATTCATTAGATATGTAATACTTGTTACTTGGGGCGGAGACTTGGATGAGGGATTTGATGACTTTGGGGCAGATAATAGCATAGTCACAGTGATGGAGTATCTAGTGTTACTCAAGCTGAGCTAGAATACAGAGACCATATGGGGGAAGAATGCTGTAGAGAAAAGGGTCCAAAAGTCTGCCAGATCCAGATCATGAAAAGTTTGTATACTCCTCCAAGGCTTTTATCCTGAAGGTATGAACTGCTAGGTCAAAGCTCAAAGTCATTCTTCTGTGCAACAGCAGAGGTGAATAACTCAAGCTACATGACCCAAGCCTTTCCTGGGACAGGAACCTATACATTTATGGAATCATTTGAGGGCTCATTGTGTCAGCAATGAAAAGTCAGATTTTGTATCGTCCTGTTACCACTTTCATTCTAGAAATGTCTAACTTACCCTGTATATAGGCAGAGAACCAAAAACAATTCCTGCTTCTCTGTTTTCTGTCATGAAACCTTCCAAAGCATATCGGCGGATCTATAAAACAAAGCAATGATTATTGAAAGGGGCACTTTTTATCCATCAAAATACAGGGGTCAAACCTGACTCACTGATGTAGATGTTAAACAAGTTGTCTGTTGATGATAAATTAGGGAGAGGGGCTACCCCAATGGAAGCTTGATTATAGTGGTATTATTGGCAGTTCAAAGTGTGTGTCAGAAGAAAATTGTAAGAAAACTGACTAGTTTAATTAGAAACTCCAAGTGAATCACATCTCAACTCAACTGGTGTGGAAGCCTGTTCTCTCACTGGACAAGTGAGGTGGGGCAATAAGAAGGTAAGAGAAGAAATGTGGTGCACTCAAGTGTATCAAGGACTCTACAAAGCCTTTCTAAGGATGTAGACCATTTATTTAATATTTCAGTTACCTTTGGTGTGTGTGTGTGTGTGTGTGTGTGTGTGTGTGTGTGTGTGTGTGTGTGTGTCTGTTTGGCTTTTGGGACAAATCTCTCTATGTAGTGTAGGCTGGCCTGGAACTCACTGTGTAAACCAAGCTACCCATCTACCCAGCATTCTCATGCTCATCTCCTGAGTTGATATACACATAGTAGGGCAGAGATCATCAATGACTTTCTACCAGTTTGTATGACTGCCACTTCTGTCTGTATAACAAAATGACAATTACTGTTTGTGGTATCACCAGACTATTTAGACCCTGGAAGGCCCAAAGTGGAATCCCATAGTGTTGTTGAAGTGCATTTCTCTGTGTGCTTATTGGCATGTACTTTCTTTTTAGTGAAATATCTAAGCTTTTAAGCAGTTTTTGGACTCATTTTTTTCCTCATTTATTTTTCATAGCTTGCTTTCTTTTCTTCCTTCCTCCCTCCCTCCCTCCCCCTCCCTCCTTCCCACTCTCCCTTCCTTCCTTTCTTTCTTTTCATATTTCAGGTACCAACCTTTACTAATTCATGAGTCTTCTGAAGATAGGGTGAGTTTAGAAAGGTGAAGGCATGCTCTGCCATTGTCAAAGGTACCACAGCTGAGTCGCATGATAGGGACAGAAAGCTCAGAATGACTTAGTGAGTATGACTATTAGACCACTAGACCATGGGGCAACCCAGACTAGAGTTAATTCTGACAATTGTGCTTGCTTTGTTGGTGAGCCAGAGGGGATTAATTAATTAATTAATTAATTAATTAATTAATTCTGAACCTTTGGCCTCAGGCCTCACACTACATCCATCCTCTAGCATGATAAGTAATAACAGCTTATTCTTTCTAAGACTGCACAGAAAACAGAATGGCACTTCCAGTGCCCAGGAATGCTGGAAACAGAGTCATTTCCAGCCCTTAAACTGGGAATACTACCCATGAATTCTATGTCTGAAGGCACAGGTGCTCCTGACTTACTTAAGTGTCCCCAGGGTAATCGTTCTACTTAGAAATACAGAACCTTCCCCACGGAGTCAGGAGGACCTGTGACCACATTCTAAGAGAGAACCTGCATTTTTGAGTTTGATGATGCAGGGAGGGGTTACACACAATGAGGAATGTGGGTTCCCTGTCCTGAATCTGTTAAAAGAAACATAGCTTCAGTTTCAATCCATGAGACTCACGAGCCGGTTTTCATTTCAGTTTGGTTTTGTACCTACATGTCTGTAAGAGAATTCATTTGTATTTTCTATGCCCCCCCAAAAGTTATGGCAGTTTTTAATGAGCAACAACAAAAACAATAGCGTTACAATAGTGAGAATGTTTGAGTTAAAAAATTCAAAGACAAAGGTAAGTTTTGTTATCTTAGCTACCTTTGGAGAGGAAAGAGACTTGAAAAATTTAAAATCATGTTGCACTTCAAAGGGATTGGGAGGTGAACGTTTGAAAAGCAAAGACATTGAGCTCATTTTTTTCCACCTGCATACAAAAATATAAAAGAATGTCAAGTACAGAGCTATAACTTTCATTCCATGCCAAATGATCAAATATCCATGTGCCCCACCCCCTACCCCTGCTCCCCACATTGGTCAACTCTCATAGTAGCAGTTTCAATGGCACTGACTCTACCAAATTATGTTCCATTTTGCTCTCCAGATCTCCTTCCAGGGAAACTACAGCGATTTCTACTCTTCCAGAATAGTCCATGTAATTAAGGAGTCCATGTAATTAGGGAGAGAGTGGGCAGCTTTGTCTAGTCCCTGATTTTAGTGAGATTGTGTCAAGTGTCGCTCCATTTAATTTGATGTTGGATACTGATTTGCAGTATATTGCTTTTACTATGTTTAAGGATGGGCTGTGAATTCCTGATCTTTACAAGACTTTTAACATGAAGAGGTGTTGAATTTTGTCAAATGCTTTCTCAGTATTTTATGAGATAATCATGTGGGTTGTTTTTTCCTTTGAGGTTGTTTATATAGTGGGTTACATTGATGGATTTCCATATATTGAACTATCCCTGCATCCCTGGGTGAAGGCCAAGCTTTTTTCTATTGCTCCTTCCTGTCCAGCCAAGTAAACCTTGAGCCTCCTGGTAGTGCCTTTCAGTCTTCTGAAGACCTCTGTTTTCCCCAAGTTGGTTGTGTTTTTGAGTCCTGTAGTTTTTGACTCATAGCTTCAATTCTTATTTACAGCATTTCTGCCATTCCTGGCACTAAAAAATGACGTACAGTCTTTGTAGTTTTGACTCACTTAAGATTCTTCCAAAGGAATTTGTCTTCAACAACTGCCTCAAGAGGTAAGGGAACTGAACTGTGGTCTTATACAAGAAGAGCAAGTGCTCTTAACCACAGAACCACTTCTTTAGCTCATGTGTTATGGTGGTGTTTGTTTGTTTGTTTTGTTTATTGACAGAGAGTTTTGCCAAGTATTCCATGACAGCCCTGGGAGAACTAAGATTGCAGGCATGAGCAGCTGGAGACTTGGTTCTATAAGACTTTTGGGCTTTATCGACTATATCTATCCCACTTCCCCCCTGGGCTCCATAGGTAGGACTATATAATATCATCATCTTTGGCATTATTTGGTGCCTGTTCGGACACATATGTCTTTGTTCTTCTTTGGTATTTCCAACTGACTATTAAGAATTAAAAGTTTCCAGGCCTACTGCACTGGATTATAATTATTTTTATATATTTCTCCCTTCCATCGGGCTTCAAAATGATTAAAAAGTTTTGATTTTGAATTCCCCATCTGATCACAGTGCCACCCCATAGTAATTATTTAGTTCTTGTCTGTTTATTTCAAGAAAGCTGATTGGTCTTACCTTTCACGGTCAAATATCAGAGGATATTCATATTTTTGCTTCTTTTCTGTAAACTTGCTTTCTTCTTTAATCTCTATGGGATATTCATTAACATCACAAGGCAAAATGAAGTCACCTGGTTGAGGTAATTCAAACATTCTTCGTTGTCCAAAATACCCACAGTAATGACCATTGGTAGAATTCCAGAGCCTGGAGAAGAGGCAAGGAAACAAGGGGACGTAACTGGATGGTCAGAAGTGAGCTTGATCAAAGGCCATAGAGCATATGGATTGCCTTGGAAAGTTCTCTCAGTAGTCTTCTCCCTAAATGCTGTGGAGTTAAATATATGTAAACCTGTATTTTGAAACTCATGGCCTTAAGCATACCAGATCCTGCCACTGGACTACACTCCCAGTCTTCAACGTGAACATTTTTATCAGCCAGAATTCTAACCTGTAACCTTTTCGTCTTAGCCAACTTGAAATTTTGCCTGCAGTCTTCCCCAACAAAAGCTAGAAGACAAGGAAGACATTTCTCTTCAAACAACCCTGATACTACAAGTTCATCAGAACCCACACTGAGAATTTGTGAGCTAAGTTAGGTCTTACCATGGGCTATGTTTCATCTGCCCAATTAGGAAATCATCAACAGAACTTATGAGACGAGAGATATAGGGATGCTTTTCGTGATACTGAGTTTCCCTCATGCTCCTAGCACAATCTTTCCTTTCTGAAGTTCAAAGCTGATTACTGAGGAAGATTGATAAAGAAAGTTCTTTTCTACATATCATATTATGTCCCTATCCCTTGTTCCTGTGAAGCCTCCCCAGTTGATTTAAACTAATATAGAAGGCATGTGTGCTCTGTATCTTACAATCTTACAGAGAGATGTTTTGTGTCTTCATTTGTTTTAGTTTTTTTTTTCTTTTGAGAGCCTGGTCCAGCCACCCAGGGATTTAGTAGAAGTTCCTGGCTAGACAAAGGCTACACCATGAAATACTGCTCTTTATGTGTTAGCATCTTTATGTCCTGGTTTCAACACTCACCAGGGGCAGGGGTCCTGGTGTACTGACAGAGAAGGATAACCTAAAGGAACTAAGAGTAGAATCTATATAATTTAGGTAGAACCTACCTCAAGGAGGTAGCCACTAAGGGAAGGGACAGGCATGAGTAGGACGTCTCATACTTGACATGGTCTGAGGATTTAACATGAGCATCTTACATACCTCTTGTATTTTAGTTTACAGCATTACTGAAGTGGCATGGCCTCCCCACAGCTGTTACCAATAAAGAAACACAGTTGTCAAGAACATTTATAGAATTATAGCTCTAAATGAATTCTGCTCAAGAACCATACTAAAGTGATGTTCTCTCCGGCCTCACAGTGTTTCCTGTTCCTCATGTCTCTGCCCTACATGAATAACCCCATCGTGAGTGAACATTAGACATGAACGCTGAGCCATCATGAGGCTTCCAATTTCATGTCCAATGAACCAGGCTTAAGTCTCAATTTTGATTTTTCCCCCTCCATTGAAAAGTCATAATCATTTTATAAACAAGATTTAGAATGTTAGAGTGTGTGCCTCTTGAGAATGTGGCAGCATATATTAGCCAAAGGATGTGGCTTACTTACAAAAGCAGCAGTGCTTTGAGACAGCTATTAATATATGAGCTCTATGAATCGAGTATCTGGGGAGTGTTTCACTTAAAGAAATCATAAAAATAATTTCTCCAGGCCAGGGACAACTGGCTTGAACAGTGCACTAGTCTAAATGTCTATGTCCCACTAAGTCATGTGGAACCCTAATTCCTAATAGGAAGGCATGAGATGGAGTCTCTGGGAAATGGTTAAGTTATGAGAATTCCACTCTCATAAATAGAATTAATGCCTGCCTTACTCCACTTCTCTTTTCTATAACTGACTACATGACATATTGAAACTTGAAGACTCAAAATTGGATGGTCATATAGGATGAGGCCTTCCATTCTACTACGGACTCTCTACAGAGTCCCAAGGCTGTCCAGTAGCCTCATAGAACTGTAGGTTGATGTCAAGGTGATACATGATTGGACAGTAGAGAATAGGCAGGGAGGGAGGAGGAGCAGGCAGGAGATAAATGAGAGATGAAGCATTATGAAAGCAGATGTGGATGTTTCTCTCAGCGCATCCTTAAATAGATAGGTTGTTATGGTTATTTCTAAGGGTTTCTATGGGTCAATTTATCTTTTCTAGATGGGTAGTTTATATCTTTGTCAACTGGTTATAAGCTTATTGTGCAGAGGATTGTGGATTGAAAATTTAACATATAAACCTGTTTGATAAATTAATAATTGTGGAGTCTTGTTTTTACTGGGCCTGTGGAAAGAAATGTGTGGGTATCAGGCTTGGGAACTAACCATTTAGGAGATTGCACTCTGGCTCCACACTGGAGCAGCTACTGGCACAGCTCCCAGTGTGGCTCCCATAAAGTGAGACTGTGGGGGCTGGTAGGAACAAAATCTTTTAAATATTTACCATTACATGGGACAAGGCAAATTTATCCTTAATTGTGACTTTATCCTTTAAAATTGATTGATTGATTGATTGATTGTGTGTGTGTGTGTGTGTGTGTGTGTGTGTGTGTCTGTATACATGGGTTCTTGTGTGGAGGTTAGAGGATAATTTGTAGAAGTTAGTTTTCTCTCTACCAAGTATGTTTTCAAGCCTAAACAGATCATCAGGCTTAGCAGCAAGTACCTTTATCCTCTGAGCTGTCTTGCTAGCTCTCTCTTTTTTATGAACCACAGTCTCAAACATCAGCACCCTACCTTACAGCCTCATGTTGTTACCTCATTTTTAGGAGTCCTATTTTCTAAATATAAGCATAAAATTAACTTTTTATTCTCTTAATGCCTCACGTCAGTGATGCCATTTTAACAGGTGTTTTGAAGGAAGCATTTTAATTATAGTAGTGTCCATGACAGAAGAGTTTTGATAGAGCTGTTTGACCCTTTCCAGTGTATCATGGTTTAGATATAGAATATGCCCAAAGGCATATGTTGGACATTTGGCACTAGAGAGAGCTCATGGGATTATTCAGGTGGTGACCTGATAAGTTCACAGTAAATGGATTGTAAGGATGTAGGGAATAGTTTTCCTGGTCACTGGAGACATGCCTTTGAACATCACATCATAGGCCCTTTCTGTGTGTGCTTCTCAGCCTCTAGAAGTGAACAGCATTCCTCCACCATCCCTCTCTATCAGGGGGGCTGTTTCTCATCGTCAGCCTAGAAACAAGGATGTCATACTACTTAGGACTGAAGTCTCTGATGCTCTGACCATCCTTTGTGAGCCCCTGATATAGTTCTGAGGGAAAAGAAGTTTCCTGCTCAGCCTGAGGACATGAAGCTGATCTTCTGAATTCACAAAAAAGTTGACCAAGAGAACTGACTCCATGTAGTTGTGCTCTGACCTCCCCATGTGCACCATGGCATATGTGTGCACTCCCATCACTCAAGCACATACTTGTATGTGACACAGACAGATAGACATATTCTCTCACACATACTCACAGGCACTCACGCACATGCATGATTAAAAGCTTCCACCTTTAATTCAATGTAATCAAGTGTTCTGTTGTGATGATAGAAAATTGGCACCATGTTACTAGTTAGGTAGGTGACATTTATGAAGCATGGAATAAGCTTTAACTGTTCAATCTGCTGATTTGTGATCTTGAAATTCCAGTCTCCAAAACCATAAGCAATGTATTTATTGTATTTGTAAACAGTCCATTTTAACATGCTTTCTGATAGCAGCCTAAAAAGATAGAGGAGAGAGGACAATGCTCATAACAATAGAGGCTTATATAATTGTGATTGGTATATGTATGTGTGCAAATACACTTGCATGCTTGCAAAAATACATGTACTACAACTCCTATCAAGCATATCTGTTGATGGGTAACTGAAAATAAGCCCAAGTAAAAACCAGAAGACTAAGTAAGTTATTTAGGAAATTTGTAATAATACAATTTTTTTCTACAAATAAAATAATAGGTCACCTTTCCTACACAAGAAATATCTCTATGTATTTGCCTTTTCTATGGAATCATGTTGATCTTGATATTTTTAAAGTTCCCCTCTACCTTCCTGTATTATAGTTGTTTAGTAACTTCTATCTGGAATGTAATCAAGGTTCTCCTGGTTGTACATGGCAGGTCCCATTCTCCATGTTGATCTCTCACTTTCACCTTTAGTTGAAGCTCATATCCTCTCAATTTGAGCTGCAATATGGCTTTCAACTTTAAGCCATTTATTTCCAGTCTAAAACCTGCTAGTGACTTCGTTAAAGGTTAAGTATTCAAATCTAAAGCAATGCCTACTATGTACTATCTAACTGTGCCCCCAACAGAACCCCTCATATTCAAGCCCACAGAGTTAGCCAGGATCTGTTGAATTTTAATTCAAAGACAACAACAACAACATCAACAACAATAAATTCCTCCTTTTAATTTGTTTTTCAGATTGTCTCATATACTAAAAACCTTGCTAGATCTATTACTATTGTCTAGCTCCAATCTTTTAAAAACACGATTCATTGCCATGACTTAAGAAACATCTCAGGTGAGCAGCAGTTTGTCTCTAGAAATATGATATTTCCCTTTCTTTTCTTTATATATGTCTATGTATTTTTAGTAATTTGGGTAAACATGCTTAGCATTGATTACAATTAATTAGTTAAGTACAAGTAAGTAGGTTATGTAAAAGTCAACCACACTGAGATAACTAACCTACTTCCTCCTCTCTCTAATCAATGATCTTTTGTTTGGGTGGCTATCTTCCCCTTTTTCTCTTTTTTATTTTCCTCCCTTCTCTCCTTTCTTTCCTCTCATTCTGTCCTCCTCACCAATCCTCTTCCCTCCTTTCCCAATCCTTGCCTTTCTTCTTTATACTTCTCTTTTTCTTCTTTCTCCTCCTTTGTTTCTCCCTTTCATCCACCTTCCTTCCTTCTTTTCTTTCTTCTTTCTTTCTTTCTTTCTTTCTTTCTTTCTTTCTTTCTTTCTTTCTTTCTTTCTTTCTGTTTTTCTATCCTTTCTTTCTTCTGTACCACTCTCCCATTTCCTCCTTTTCTTCCTACCTCTCTTTCTCTTCTTTCTTTGCTCCTTTCTTCTTTCTTCAGTCCTATCCATTCTCCCTCCCCTTCTCTCTCTCTTTCTGACAAAATTTTTCAATCTGTCTCACAATTTCTGAGCCTAAGAGATCCCCTGCCTCTTTATTCCCCAAAGACCTGGGACTACAGCTCTGCCCCACTCTACCTGGCTACAAGCTCTTCCCTATAACTATTTTTCAAACTTTTGATCCCCAGTTTTCTTCTGTGGCATTCTCCATATTTGAATCTGGTTCTTTGAGCTGCCTATCCTGTTTAATCCTCTGAAATAATTCTGTAAAACTAATTCTACTGTAAATACTTGTCATAACTTTTCAAAAAGTGGTATTTGATTAGTGAGTCTGTATAAGAGCAAAAATTACCAAAAAAAAAAAAAAAAAAAGATTCTACGGTCCATTTTTCTCCCTCCTCTATCCTAGAGGAGTGCTCGTATCCATGGATATATAAAAAGAATTCAAGGGAGCAATAAGCTTCTCAAAGCTTATTTATTTAACTTTTTGGTTTACTTATCAACTTTTTCTAATGTACTGAGCTTGTGCTGTTTTCTTAAACCCCATGAAGGGAGTGTACTCTCAACACAGATGTAGTAACCTTAGCTCCAATCCCATCTTCCATATCCCCAGTCTGTTTGCTCTATTGTCCTCAAACAGATATCAAAGTGGTAAGAATAGATACACACCTGATATTAGCCAAAAGGCCAAGAGATGACCCCAAGCACTGCATCTTAACCAAACACATCAACATTAGCACCAACTCTGACTCTGCTCATACTAGAAACCCAGAGGATGGACCTGTCTGAGGTTACCTCACTGAGCCATCAATGGAGGCAGTAAGCACCAGCTGCTTGTCTTCCACGTAGATCACTTGAATAATTTCTAAAGAATGCGCACGCCAGGAAAGTAGCTGCTTGAATTTCTAGATGGCAAACAAGAAGATCTTGGAATGAATCAAAATACAGTCTTAAGCAAATTCATTTCTCATCAGGGAGCTACATTTATCAGCAGGTAAGATAGACAGTGATTAAGGGTGTGCTCTAATGAGCTTTCTCTTGCTTATCAAGGTGCCACAAATAACTCAAATTTAGAGAAGTATTACTCTGCATATACCCCCACTGGAGAAAGGAGCTCATGTATTTATTATTTTGCCATGGACTTTAGTGAATGGTTGGTAGTGGTGGGAGATACACTGAAGACCATCAGGAGAGAGGGAAAACAGATCCAGAAGGTGAAGGCCAAACACCAGATTGAACGAGAGATTTTTCTTACTTGCAAATTTTATCTAGGGAAAGCATTGGCTGTGTTCCTCTTTGCATGGGGTAGGGGGTAGGAGGCATTTGTTGTAAGGTATTGGTAAAAAAAGAGTAGGTACAGCTTATTCTCTTTCAAAAGCATTTTGAGTGTCAACCGATACTTTCTTTAACATTTGTCCTCAAATTTGGAGCTCTTAAGGGGTTTCAAAAGACACTTCCACAGCTTTTTCTGCAGTAATCTATTCCATATGTTTTGTCTACCCATTGACAGACACACTAAGGTTGCTCGTCTCATCTACTTAGGGTCACCTCTGTCACAAATGTCCTAGGAGCTTGCAGTTTCCCTGTGTGTCTCCTATTTCCTGAGACTTTAGAGGATTGAAAACAACTTCTTTTGAGTTTCTTAGATTGCTGACTCAGTTTGCTGTGGCTGTTCTTAAATAGGTAGGTTAAGACTGCACTTTGCCACTTCATATTGTTTCCAAGCTGTTAAAGAACATTGGATCATCCAAGGGTTCTGTCTCTGTCTTAAGATGAGCATCCATCCAAGCAAAGGCTGGGCTCATGTAGTTTAAATTGCAGAGTACTGGGGACACTTGCATTTCTGTCATCTGTGTCTCTAGGACAATGCTCAGCAAACATAAAATGATTTCTGTATTTATGTGGAAAGCTGAAGCTCATACCTTCTCATCATGAGGTGGATCCATAAAGGAACTGATACTGCAGAGGATAACGTGTCCTTCTGTATAAAATTTAAACATTGAAGTCCTTAATTAGATATTATATTCTTTAGGCAAACACTCTCCCAGAATGACAGTATGACTAGAAGTTCAAGGTTGCCCTTGGTTATATAGCAAGTTTGAGGCCACTCTGGGCTATGCAAAATACTATCTCAAATTTTTAAAAAAGAGAAAGAATGAAAATAAATACTATTGTTTCATAAAATAGAAGGTGAAGAAACACTTCCAAGCTCATTTTAATAAGCTTGGATTACCCTGAAAACAAACCCAGATCAAAGTCTAATAATAAAGGAGAATTATAGGCCAATTTTCTTGATGAACATAAATGAAAATTTCTTAGAAAAAATTTGCAAATGAAATAACACATCAATGATACCATTAATATTATCAAGTTGACTTCATTCTGTGGATGAATTGATGATGTTTCAATGAAAATATGACAGTGAACAAAATTAGATTGTCTAAATGCACTCAATGACAGAAATCATATGTTCATCTTGATTGACGCATTAAAGGCCTTTGAAAAATTGGCATCTCTTTGTGATAAAATCTCTGGAGGGATTTTGGATACAAGGAATATATCTCCATATAATAAAAGCTAATGCATGAAAAAGCAATAGCCACCATGATATTAAATGAGGAAAACTCAAAGTATTCTCACAAAGATCATGAACAAGACAAGAGAGTCAACTTTGATCATATCTAGTTGATATAGTGCTTGACATCCTAGCAATGGCAGTAAGACAAGAGAACATCAATGGGCTATAATTAGCAAGTAAAATTATTCCTATGTACAGATGATACAATATACAAAAGAGATCCCAATAATCCTATCCAAAACATCTAAAATTTCAGCCCAAGAAATTATTTGTAGGCTGGACATGGTGGCACACACTCAGAATGTAGAGGCAGGTTCATTTCTATGATTTCAAGGGTAGCCTGGTCGACATAGTGAGTTCCAAACCAACCAAAGCTACATAGGAAAACACTGTCACAGAACAAAGCAAAACCAATATTATTTGGCCCAGATCCTTTGTATTGGGTCTAACGTCCTGGATTCTTCCCCGAGGCACTAAGATACAGCCAGTTGGTATTAGCTGATACCATGGGACATGCCAGCTGTCAGTCTGTAGTTGTGTAAACCCTCACAATCCTGGAGCCTCAGCCTCCAGAAGGCTAAGCAGATTCTTAGAGAATAACCTCAGTCCTGAAGATGTCCAGAAGAACTGAACACCATGTAAGGTGAAAGATAAATTCATTAGTGCCTTCTGCATTTAAAAGCTATCCATGTGAAGGACCACCTCCATAAGGACTCAAAATCCTGGTCCTGGAGGACAGACAGGGAGAAGGGCACACACCACAAACATAGAAGATTGGCTTCTATACCCACCCCCTGTAGCTGTAACTTTCTCCTCGTGAGCATACCTCTTGAAGACTTTCATTTGTCTCTGTAAATGTCATGCACGTTTCTCAAGAGCTATTTTTATATCATGCAGGTTTTTAAGACACAGCTTAATCGGTCAGAGCAAGGACTTACCCACGTTCCCAGCCAGCAGGACCCTGCAGCAGGAGTCTGTGTACAATGATGTCAGGGAAATGGCGGAGTGCTTTGTGAAGGGCAGCATGTCTTTGAGAAGCTTCCCCTGAACAAAGCACAAGGTAAACAAGGCTTCTATATTACGTTCTATAAAATCACAAGATGAAAGTTGAATTTCACTCTACCTAAGACATCTAAGTTTTTATCTCTGCTACTAACAGGGTTTTCTAATCTGTTCTAAAAATAATTTGACACTATCCACGAGGACTTACTACTTTGAAATGAAGATTATGGATAACTCAAAGTATGGATAACTACTAGCTGACTGTTACTGATTTTCCCTTTTTCTTGTGTTTTCCATGGGTCTTTTCATGCAAATCCTTGTGTGGGATTTCAACTAGATGCTTTCTTCTTAAACACATTCCCTTCAAAGTCAAATACAATGGCATGGTGACAAGGCATATTTCAACAGACATCCTTACTTGCTAGGAAAACATGCCTGACTATAAAAACAATAATGGATCGAAAAAGGTTCAAACCCACATCATCGATTTTGAGTGGTATAAACTTGCCTTTGGAAGGACTTTCATAACATAATCTCATTAGAGACTTACTGACAACAGAATCTGAATCAGCAGCTGTTCTCTCAGACTTCTTGGATATTGTCTCTTCTGCTTCTCTGTTTTCTTCACCACAGATAAAGGGCATCTTATTCTAAAATCATCTGGGAGACAGTTTGTGTTTTCAAACCTCAGGTTTCATTACAAAGCTACATCCTGTGGGCAGACTGACACTGAGCTGGCTGACAGCCCTGCTGCTTTGTGTTCTTGGGTCTCAGTGTGGGTCACACAACACAGTTGCCATCTCTTGGACATCTTCTTGAGTTTCAGGGTCACAGTGGGTTGTCCACTTACAACTACATGATTGTCTTTCTCCTAATTTGAATTTTTGTACCTTTTAAAAAATTGTGTGTGTGTGTGTGTGTGTGTGTGTGTGTGTGTGTGTGTATGTGTGTTGCATATGTGGAGCTCAGAGGTTTTCACAATTGTGTGGCAACTAAATTTTACTCACCAAGATATATTACTGGTCCCTAATTTGTACTTTTTAAATATGGATGTGCATTCCACATCCCAAATCACTAGAACTCTTTTGATAAATTAAAGTTACTGATTGCACAGTAAAAAAAATGTTAAGGACATTCAAAGTGATGCAAAACCATCTTTCAATAATTTATATCACTAATGATTTATATTAGGGTTCAGCCAGTAAAGGGGCTTGCTGCCAAGCCTGGCAACCTACCTTTGAACCCTGAGACCTACATGGTAGAAAAAGTGGCTCTCACAAGTTTCCTTCTGACTTTCTCATTACTGCCACAGCCTGCATGTACACATATGCATATACAATTACACATATACACAGATACATAAGGATAGTAACTTTTTTAATTGAATAACTTTATTTTAAAAAGCAAAGATAAATGTACAAATTTTAAGCATTTTTGCATAAAAGTATACGAACACATTTTTGTCAGTACTTGATTTTTTAAAGGTTTGATAGTATGCACTAAAATCTTATTAGTTACAATGAGCATAAAGTACATGTAAAACAGATGTAACCTGGAAATAGTCAAAGTTTTCTTGGTGTGTAAAGATTAAGCATAATGGTTTTTCATTTTCTTTTTGGCCTTTGTTTTTTTCATAAAAACATTTTATATGCTATATATCAGTATTTTTATTTTGTTTTGTAGTATACAAAAACAATTATGTAGGTGTGTGTGTGCATGTGTGTGTGTGTCTCTGTGTGTGTGTGTCTAGATCAGGGAACAACCTTGAGTATCACTCCCCAGGAATACCATTTATCTTATTTTGAGACAAGATCTCTGCCCGGTCTATAGCTTTTCAGCTAGGCTAGAATGTCTGGCCAAAAAACCCAAGGGATCTTGTTGATTCCTCGTCCCCAGCACTGGGATTATAAGTGTAATATACCATGTTCAGATTTTTTTTATTGTGATTTCTAGGGGATTCATCTCCCTAGATCCTCCCATCCTTTATAGAATAAATTATTAACGACATTTTACTTAAATATTTAGTAAATTAATATCAGAAATTCACATCTGAGGTTGAAAGATTGGAAACTGTTAACAGTTTTGATGACCTTTAGTAGTAAAATAGACCTATCTTTGCCTGGAAGAGGGAGATGTTTAGACCGAATGCCATGTGGAAGAAGGCTGCAGTGTATAACTCTCCTCTTTATCATCCCATCCCTTTTGAGTCCCAGCCAAGACCAAACTTCATCACCTCCAACGTCCACAAACGAAGGTGTCCATCCTCGTGTGCAGTGACCAGAAGAGGAGGTTGTGGTTCCAAGTAGCTGCTGGGTGCTGCCTGTCTCCTGCTCACTGACTGCTGCTCTCCCGCCATGTCTGTTTGCTCACCTAGTAAGAACAACTCATGAGCTCTGCTGGTAATCTGCAGAAGGTTTCGAGTTTTATGAACACCAAAGAAAAGATGGATGGGAAAGAGCAACACAGGGTTTTTCTTAAAAAAAAAAATAAATAAAAATAGCTTAAACTTGAGAAGACTCTCTGAGAAGAAAACAGAAAAGTATCTGCATAGTGGAATCTCGGATCACTAAGGAAACCTAAAAGGCTTGTTTGGAGTCTTATTGTAAATAGCTCTAGAAGATTCTGCAATGGTGGCTAAACCTTTTGGAAGTTCTAACACATCAAGGATGTTCTACAAATCTAGCGTACATTTTAGTAAAATTCACTGGAGACTAAAAAGTTCAGGAATATTTTAGATTTTAAAAACCTAGACTTGGTATGGATAGCATCATTTGTTTTTGTCCATGTTGAGTGTGTTTCTGACCATGCTATTCTTTTAAAATGAACATATATCTAGAATAATGATCTTCTTAGTGACATTTTCACACATGTACAGCATATATAGTAGTCACAGTTACTCTGCATTACTCTTCCACATTCTCCCTCCCTCCCATTGATGCCCTTAAAAGGCTCCTTTTAGTAGAGATTCTTTCCTTTAGACTACCAAGACCTCAAACACTTCACTATTCAGTTACAGAAAGAGCACTATCAGTTACTATCAAGACTACTCTATCACATTAAATCCCTGTTGCAAAGGAGCTCCCTGGTCTGGGCCGTAGCTCTGTGGTAAAGTGCTTGCCCAGGATGTGTGAGGCCCCAGTGACACAAAGAGAAAGAAAAGACTCAACCTCTTGGTTCTACAGAAATAAATTTATACTGACCTTTGACCTCACTCATACTGACCTTTGACCTCAGTGTCATGTATACTTTGCTTACTTCCCTGAATAGAGAAGAGAAGTTGTTTCTGAGACATTGCAAGGGAATGAGACCTACTAGGCAGGCAGTTCCTGAAGAGAGTTGAGCTGACATTTTTAAGTATTAATGTTAAAAGTCACTTAAAAATATTTCTTTGAAATAGTGTATTGCAGAACTTTTCATAGTCCTAAAAGAAAGAGCTTTAAAACAGTGTCATTTTCTGGTGGCTTGCACTAGTGACAGTGATTAAGCCCCTAATGCATGCCCAATTCTTGGTGTGCCCAACCCTTATTTTACAGACAACCATATCAGGTGCCTTTATTCCCCCGATCTTACTGATAAAGAAACAGAAACTCAGTTTTTAGTGACAAGGCTAGACTGAATCTGACAGTATACTAAAGACTTGGATTTGGGCATGGCCATGCCTGGCTTTTACAACCATTCACTTATGTTTGCTTTCTACAACACTAGTTCTTTCTAAATAACTTTTGTATGAAAATTTGACTAAATAAAATCCTGATTGAAAAACACTCTGCAAACATTTGTAAAATTGGAACTGACAACACAGAGGACCACTGTATTATATTATGGGCCATAATCTAATTATACCACATGTGAAATATGATAACATAGAAGAGATGATCAAAATCACTAGATTATTTTATACACATAAAAACAATGTTTATATTATCAATACACTTATTTTACGGTTGTTCACACATGGGAAGACCTTGAAAATAAAATTCCTCAATGTAGTCATTGAATTTTAAGGAAAAAAATGTTTTCACATGTACACATACTGATTACAGTAGGAAGATGTTACCCCTGTCTCACACTCACCTTGCTACTCTGTGGACCCTTGCTTGAGTCACACTGGGTTGAGGAACATATAGAATCCTGACTTGATCTCCTAAAGAGGGATGGGGGACACAGGATGGAAAGGTCAGAAAATCTACAGAACCCAGAGTGTCCTCTACTCCAGTTTCAGGAGGTCAGTTCCTCCTTGTGTGTGGAAGTTTCCACTCACTAGCCTATATCCCATACCCTTCACCCCATGCAATAAATGCTCACTTGTTTGGTGTTAGAGGAGAATGCTGGGAAGCTAACAACATTGGAGGGGTATGGATGCGGGTTGGGTCTAGGAAACATAGACCTGGCCTATCTCTCTACTGATGTTAGATTGAGCTATGGATTTTTCCAACACTGAAATGCAGGGGTAGACAGCAGTGGTAATGACAAGCCTGGCTAACTTCTTGCCCTGTGTTACATTTTTCTGGACAGACCTTGTCTCTTCTCTTCTTTGTGGGAATGGGCTGGAAGGTAGCTCAAAGAACATCCCTGATAGTAGTCTCCAAAGAATTTTGATGTAATTTTAAGACAATGTATAAAGAAGCTGTTAGATTCTGACTTACCAACAAGTAAACCCCAACTATAGCACAAAAACCTTTCATTTCCCTCTAGAGATTTCTTTAATATTGTTGCTTAAAACTATAGTATTCAAGCACAGATAAGTAGATAATAGAATAAAACACCTTTATTTAGATATTTAATAAAGAATCCTCTGCTCTCACAGGAGTGGATGGGATTGCCCAGTTCTACTGGATAGCACATGAGACCTTCAATGCCATTTCCATTGGTGCCCTCTAAGTCCTAAATTTGCTGCACATCTGTGCTGATTGTGTTAGATTCAGCTAAAACTATGATCTAATGAGCGTTTCCCATTTCTTCTACTGTTGTAAAGAGAGTCATGAGGCCAACATGGTAAGGGTTCACACAGGGAGGCTGCCACATCAAGGGACTACACCAAGAGACCAACACAGTGAGAGACCTCTCATAGTGAGGGTGACATGTTAAGGGTCTATACAGTGAAGCTGACATGGTAAGTAAAGGTCTACCCAACATAGAGAGTATGACAGCGAGGAAAATTGAAACAAAGTCAGCTCAATACCCATCTTCCTTCTGCTGTCCTTCCTTAATGCTGGGAGATTAGGAATAGGGTAACTCACCTCACCTACCTGGGTTCTAGATAGTACTATGTGACCACAAAGTTCTGAGTTACCTTACACATTCAGGGTTTCGGAAGAGGAAAATTATGTCATTAATTCGAAAGCGTTTGGGATCCAGCTCAGGATCTGTAGAGAAGCAATCCTCAGGCTGGTATCTGAAAATAAGCATGTCCTTGCTTAGTAAACTGTGCCAACTATGAGTCTCACCTTACTTCTATTGTCATAAATCCCATGCAGATCTAACAGCTTCAAATGTTATCACTGTAAATGAAGTTGAATCCTAGAGGGGCTGAGTTGGGATATACCTTCTTTGCTAAAGTTTTGTAGAACCATTTGACCATCAGATGACCTGTGATTGATTTCCTACCTGTAAGTCAGAGTGTCTAAACCTGCAGAGGAACTATCGGAACGTTTCATACAGTTTAAGCAGAATGCTACTCTGAAAATATGGAAATGATAGAGTTCAGTGAAATATGGTGCCTAACCACTGGAGCTTATAACTGCACCCTACTCCCATTGAATGGACCCAGATCCCATGGAAATTCTACACTACACTCTATGCTCCTTCTTTGAAATATTTGGATTCCTTAGAAGAACTGACCTCTTACCAATATGCCCTTTTCTTTATTGGAAATTATTTCTGTTAATTTGAGCTGATGAGTTATTTCTAAAATTTGGACCTGGAACATTCTCCAAGAACCCATATTTTAAAGGCTTGCTCCCCAGATCAATTCCCTTGGGAGGTGTTGAGCTTTTAAGAGGTGGTGCCCGGTCAGAGGTTTTCTAGTTATTTGGAAAATAGATATTTGAGAAAGATCTAGCACTGTCTCCTCTTCTTTCTTTTTATTTTTTCTCTATTAGATGTTCCAGCTCTGATTTGATGCCTCCTCAGAGGCCCAAAGCAACAGGGTCAGTTGATCATTTGACCCTCTGAAACCATAAGCCAAGAAAACTGACTTAGGGATTTGTTACAGCAACTGAAAGGAGACTAACCAGGTGGTGCAGGGTTCTTGTATGATGGGAGCAAAATTTTAAAAAAAGGAGCTTGAGAATTTGAAGACCTTTTTAGCACAACGGTTTTAAATATATGTGGTTATCAATCAATTGTGAAATAAATTATTAATTAGCAAGAAATATTATTAATTTTGAATCCCCAAGTCATAGTGTTCTTGAGAGAGAAGGGTTCTTTTTCTGATTGGTGAAGGAGTAAGACATAAATGAGTCATATTAAGCAATGACAGGTTGGAGAGATGGTTCAATGGGTAAGGGCAGATGTTGCTTTTATGGTGGTCCCTGTGCAACTCCCAGCACCCACATGGCAGCCCGCAACTGTCTGTAAATTTAGTACCAGGGGATCTGACACCCTCTTCTGGCCTCTGTAGGCACTAGACACACTGGTGACACACAGACATACTTACAGAGAAAACTCTTATAACATAAAAAAAATTGAATTATAAATAAAGCAGTAGAAATGTCCTGCACCATAAATATAGGAATAGCATTCAGCTTTATAACCAGTAAAGCTGGGACTACATTACCTCACATAGTTCTGAGATGAGCTGAATCTTTTCCAAAAGACTCATGTGATACTAATTAAAAATATGTTCTATGTGTATGTGTGTTTGTAGATATGTAGACAAAGGACAACCTCTCTGTTCTTCTCCTGGTATAAAACCCATTGTTTTGAAGTCAGTATATCTCATTGACCTAGAACTTGTCAAATAAGTTAGACTGACTGGTGGCCCCCATCTCCCCAGTACTGGAGTTATAAGTATGTACCACAGCACCTGACTTTTTATATTTAGGTCCAGGGGTTGAACTTAGGTCTTTGTACATGGAGGGAAAGTACCTTCCTCACAGAACAGTCTCACAGGATCCTACTACTTTAAATAACTGCCTGTAGAAAAGGGTCGCAATGTATAACTCACCATAGTTGTTTATTTTAATTGAGCACTACCTTTGCAAGTATTTCTTGGCAAAATAATGCCGGGTACTTAAACAAGAAAAATTGCTACCTTGATATTGGAAATAGCTCAGGACAGCTGCCTCCTCTTTTCACAGTAGCATTGGTCCTGATCTTTTTAATATATCTTTTTACCTTTTCAGTAGTGAGTCAGACACAAACTGACACCTTTAATGTGAGAACTGTTCATAAGAATGTGAGGAATTGTCCAGTAAGTGTGCACATAGGTATCAAATGACAAGTACGCAGTGCAGAAGGAAAGCCTGAGGACAGACACTGAGTGTTGGATGGGGCCAGCTTTTAATGAAAAGAGGCATTGGTCCAGGTAGACCAGTAGGAGATAATGCCCTATAGAGGTAGAGATTTCTTACATGCTTTTCTCTTTTCCTTCTTCTTTTCCATTTTGAATCTCTTCTTCTCTAAGCTAAGTTTGATTTTATTTTGGTTTATTTAAGATTATTGGGCATTTTTATCTGCCAATAATTTTATAAGCTACCTTGATGTAGAGTGCCTATATAAGATCCCAATTTATACCTTCAAGTACACAAGATGAGACAGTCTGTTATTTACAGTTTAGCCATACAGATAATATATTTGTTCCTTTAAACCAACATCAAGAACACTTAAAGATGATGGTTAATCGGGGAAGGTAAAGACTCTAGCCATGATCCAGAACATTTCAACATAAGTGGTTGAGATCCAAGATGCACCTGATACATTGACCCATGCTAGAGCCATCATATAAATTGGATATGCTGATATTCCTTTACAGTGTTTATTACCATTTATGTTTGGCAAACAAGTAGAATTGGTGGCAGTAGGAATACAGAGGGAGGAGCTTGATGAGGGACAAAGGTCAGGAATTGTGATTCTTGATTTGACTGTGGAGTGACCAGATTTCCAGTACATGACTGGATATGTGTAACTTGAAATATTAGTGTATCAAGTTATTATACATTTTAAGTATTTGTTGGGGCTAGAGCTATGGCTCAGTGGTTAAGAGCACTGGCTGCTTTTCTGGTAGACCCAAATTTGATTTCTAGCAACCACATTATGACTCATAACTGTTTGTAACTCTAGCATTAGGGGATTCAGTGTCCTCTTCTGGCCTCTGATAGTCATCAGACCAAAAATTCATATAAAAATAAATAAAATTTAAAAAATAAAATTAAAACCATTTATTAATATTATTAAATTTAAACATAGAAAGATTATATATTTATGTAAAAGAAAATATCATGGGTATACAAATATTCATGGTTTTTTGTGTGTAATCATGGAATTTAGACATTCAGAACATAATGTACTAATGAGAACAACCTTCAGAAAAATCCTTCCTTAAAGGTTATTATTACCATTACAAACACCTCTTTTCTTTGAGTATTGCTTGTTATTTAAACTTTTATGCAGCAAAATGTTCTATCTATTAGTGTAAATACAACACTTACATTTCTTTGACAGTAGCTGCTATGAAATTCCATAAGATAATCATGCCATTTAAGGTTCCAGACACTATCAAATTATATCCTTCTGTTTGAAATACATCAATGCAGTTCACATCCATGTTGATGGCGGGATTCTAAAAAAAAGAACATAGATGTAGCTTGGTGGGAAAGCATATTCAGACTAATTAAAAAATGTTATAGCTACATTCTGGAATCAACTTCAAGCAATGTCATAATATGTTCAAAGTCATTGATTATGAAATTTACTACCCCTCCCCTTTAGCATTAGAAAATTTATTTAGCTTGGATAATTCACTGAAACAAGAAAACCATCCTCCCTTCTCTTCTAGTCCCTTTTAATTTAGCCTTAACTTTAATTGTCTTGAGAAAAACAAAACCCCTAAACAGTCCACATTAGTCATTTCTACTGATGAGCCAGTCCATCTACCCAGCTTTTGATGCACCGTACTTTATGGAAACCTTTTCTATATATCAACAGCTAGTTACACATGCTTCTTGGTAGTTATCTTGACATGGATATTTGATGAGCATTAAATAGATTCTTGGAATACAGATCTAAATATAGAATCTGTGATGTGAGAGATATATGAGAATTTAAAGTATGCAAATGAAATGTTAATTACTGAACAATCTGAAAATGTTGAATTGGAATACATGTGCAAGACTTGATAGGGACACAATGACATCTACTTAAGATGAGCAGACTCTTGCTTTTACAGTTATCCATGTTCTCCCCTTCCTAAAATGTCTTACACTCATGATAGAGGGCTTTCTTGGTTTTGCTTGTATTCTCATTTGGATCCTAGACATTCTCCAATGCTAAAAGCTTGGTCCCCAACCTGTGGCACTATTGGAAGGAGTATGCTGGAGCCTTTTAAAAGTTAGGCTAAGTGGGTACATGCCCTTCGAAGAGATATTGTGGCCCCTCCTTTTCTCCTCTTTTCTTTCTGTTTCTGATGTTTATGAATAGCAGATTCCTTTGCTCAGAGTTTCTACATGACCACATGACAACTGGGTCAAAGACTTTGGACTGGGGCTTTGCACTGAAAAATTAATCTTCCTCTTCAGTTATTTATCTCAAGGATTTTGTCCCAGTGATGGAAAGCTTGCTGACACAGCTTGGGTCTCATCACCACCTGTTTTTCTGTTTCGATTTAATGCTTTCTTGTTCTGCCCACCTTTTAATACTAATATCTTTAGTACTTGCATCTTGCACATTTGTCTTTCTATTTTATTCTCACTGTCTGGTTTTGGGCAATCGCCATGTGTATTGTTTTAATAACTTCAGTGTTAGTGTTCTAATAATCTAGACTAGTTCGTTCTCCAAAGTTATAGGTTTGAACACTTAATATTTAGTTAATATGCCTAAGGCACCAGCTCCTTTGAGCACATGGTACTTTCCTTCATCCTTCTTTAGTCATGTGACCTCCACAATTAATGAAATAACATCAAGTTCTACTAATTTTACAGCTTAGGCTTTTCTTGAGATTCTACTTTTTAAAAAATTTTTATTTTATGTATATGAATGTTTGACCACATGTACCTGTGCACCTTGTTCATCTAATGCCCACTGGTGCCAGAAGAGGGCATCATAACCCTGGGATTGGAGTTACAGACAGTTGTGAGCCAGCATGTGGGTGCTAGGAATCAAACCCTATCCCCTGGAAGAGCAGCAAGTGCTATTAACAACTGAAGCCATCACTCCAGTTGTCACTTGAATATCTTTATAGCCTTCCATTTCTCACCAGCTCTCCTTTCATTACATTTTCTTTTAGGCCAAACAATAGTGTACTACCTGAATCTTTGGACTTTATCCATATTCTATTTACATTATTTACTTAAGCAGAATCAGGGTGAACAACTCATAACACAATCTGATTGGGTCATTTCTCATATAAGCCCTGCCATAAGCTCCCATTCGTCAGACTCATGAGTCTCTAAGTCCCATCTTTTCATTTCCATTTTCTACTACTCTGGTCCTTCTCTCTTTGCACTGAGATACTTGTTATCTTTCACAGATCACACAGTATCTAATCTCTAGGATATCTTTTAAGATCTTCTCCTTTAAAGATTCATTTTCTCTTCTTACCTCCCTTTAGAAACTCAGAAATTATGTTCTTCAGGAGCTACCGCAACCCCTGACTCCCCAAGAGGCTGGCTGTACACCTACCTTGGTATTCCCAGTGCAGAAAACAGTACATGCTACACCCTAGATACTCAGTAAAAAGTACTTCATAAACAAAAGCCTTTTATGAAAAGAATGTTTATCTACAATCTAATTTCTTTCCTAAGTAACTTTGAATTTTAATGTAGGTAATTTTCACACAGGTTGTAACTGGATGTGCTAGAATGTTAATTGTGACAAATATCAAAGGTAAGAATAGAAATCCAGAGATAATTTAAACTTGCATAAGGTCTTGAGAGGCACTTCATTACACTTTTCTCTCAAGTGCATATGTGAACACTATTCATGTATATGATTGTATATAGAAGCTCAAAATTGATGTTGGGCAGTTGTCTTCCTCAATTTCTCTCCATGTTAGTTGCAGGAAGTGTTTTTCAGCTGAACTTAGAGTCTGCTAATTTTGGTAGGCTAGCTAGACAGCTTTTTCTAGGGTACCCCTGTGTTCACCTCATGAGTGCTGCATGAGTTGGCTGGTGTGCAGGCTCAGCTTTTACATGAAAAATCTGAACTCTGGACTTCATACCAGTGTAGCATGCACCATCTGTTTAGCCATCTCTCCAACCCCATGTCTGTTGTACTTGATTAATTTATCATCTAATTTAAAGAGGTCATGTTTCAGGTTTTTGTCATCTGTGTACTTGACAAGTGCCTTGGTTCCACCTCACTGTAGCCTCGTTTTTCTTCTGTTGTTAGCTATATACAGTGTTTCATGCAGCATATACATATGTCCAAACCCATATCCACTGACAGATTTGGAAGAGGTAGGTCAGAATTGGTCTCTGAGATGCTGAGAACAGTATGTATTAATTTCAATGCTCTTTAATCTAATGATTAAATCTTAAAGTGAAAAATTTAATGTAATTCAAGTTCAGTGCTCTGCTGACATAGGCTTCAATGTGAGGGAACAATACCTTCTCTATATTAAGATGATCTAACAGACATGTTTCAAATTCTGTAAGACAAGCTGTATAATTTCTTGTGGGTTACATTTCAGTTACTTCATTAGTTATGGGGGGAGCCTGAAGGCTTCCTTTGACTGGTCCTTTTATAACATGTAGTCATCTTGTAAGTTTTGGTTATCTTTGACCTTGAAAAACTGAGAAACAGAAATACTTTAAGCTAATATTAGAGTATACTAATAAAGTTAATGAAGAACCATTTAAAACAATCAAAAGGAGTGGAGATCCAGGGACACAGGCCTGGTGAGACTGCACTGTGAGTAGCCAAAGTGCAGAGAGGGCCAGGCCGAGCACTCGGAAAACACGGCCCTCCAGTTGGTTCAGGGGAGCAGGAACTCTGCAATAGGGACTTGGTATCCGCCTGGAAAGCACTTGCATGTGGACCAAACGCTCAGACTATTTGCCTCCTGGAACAGCAGAGATTTGGGGACACAGGCTCGGTGAAACTGTGCTGTGAGTAGCCAAAGCACAGAGAGGACTAGGTGGAGCATGCAGAAAACATGGCCCTCCAGTTTAGTGGAGCTTGAACTCTGGCATAGGGACTCAGGATCTGCCCAAAAAGCCCTGGGTCAAAGTCTAGACACAGGCCCACAGGAAGGCACAAACTCTTGTCAATGGGAGCTGGGGTTTGCCCAGGAAAGGCAGTGCCTGAAGTTCAACCCTACAAACCCTCTCACACCTAGACTAGAGACGAGTCTGACACATAGGCCCAAGTAGAGCAAATTGGGAGTCCCCAGAGAACAGAAAGTACTGTGCTATTGGGAAAAGAGTCCATAGTGGCCTAGAGAAAGAGCCAGGTCTCTGCCAGTAGTACACAGTGGTACACAGTGGGCACAGGGCTGAGCTACCAGAACAACCTCACAAGAGCTCCCATATCTGAGCCCACAAAGACAGAGCTCAGTCACTGCTAACAGAACTCACTTTTTGCCCACAAAGCCAAACACTCAGAATAAGTTTTCTTCCTGAAACCTTGAGCCCTCAGGTACATGGGAGAGATGGGTACCAATCATTGACAACAAGATCATGTATAATCACAGACAACAAGATGGCAAGAGGAAAGCGAAAGAACTTATGCAAGGGAAACCAACACAACATGGCAACATCAGAACCCAGCTCTTTCATCACATGAAGCAGTGGAATGACAAACACTCCAGAAAATGAAAACTCAGACCTGAAATCATACCTCAAGATGATGATTGACATCTTTGAGAAGATCTAAACAAATATAAGAGGACAACCAAAAACAAATAGAAGCTTTTAAAGAGAAAACATGAAAAACACTCAAAGAATTACAGAAAAAAAAAAAAAAAACCCAAAGAGATGAAGGAATTGAAAATGGAAATAGAAACAATAAAGAAAACACTAAAAGAGACAACATTGGAAGTGGAAAACTAAAAAGAGAAATCAGGAGTCACAGATACAAGAATCTCCAACAGACTATAAGAGATGGAAGAGAGAATCTCAGGGGCCAAAGACAACATTGAAAACATAGACATAACAGTCAGAGAAGATGCAAAAGCCAAAAAGCTCCTAACCCAAAATGTCCAGGAGATCCAGGACACAATGAGAAGACCAAACCTAATAATAATAGGAATAGAAGAGGGAGAAGAATATCAACTAAGAGACACAGTAAATATCTTCAACAAAATCATAGAAGAAAACTTCCCTACCCTTAAGAATGAGATGACCATGAGCATAAAAGAAGCTTACAGAATTCCAAATAGATTGGATCAGAAAAGAAATTCCTTCCGACACATAATAGTCAAAACACCAAGTGCTCAAAGCAAAGAAAGAATACTAAAAGCAGTAAGGGAAAAAGGTTATATAATATATAAAGGCAGACCAATGAGAATTACACCCGACTTCTCAACAGAGATTATGAAAGCTAGATAATTTTTCATTTTCTTTCGTTTATTTTTTGCCTTTGTTTTTCTTGAGTTTCATATAGTCTGTGAGTTGTTTCTGGGGTGTTTAGAGCTTTCTGGGGTTAGTATCCAATTATCAGTGACTGAATATTATGTCTGTTCTTTTGTGACTAGGTTATCTCACTCAGGATGATATTTTCTAGATGCTTCCATTTTCTTAAGAATTTCATAAAGTTATTGTTTCTTACAACTGAGTAGTACTCCATTGTGTAAATGTACCACATTTTTTGTATCCATTCATCTACTGAAGGACATCTGGGTTCTTTCCAGCTTCTGGCTATTATAAATAGAGCTGCTATGAACATTGTGGTGCATGTGTCTTTCTTTTATGTTGGAGCTTCTCTGGGGTATATGCGCAGAAGTGAGATAACTGTGTCTTCAGGTAGTACTATGTTCTGAGGAATTGCCAGACTGATTTCCAGAGTGCTTGTACCAGTTTACAACCCCACCAACAGTGGAGAAGTGTTCCTCTTTCACCGCATCCTCGCTAGCATCTGCTATCATCTGAGTTTTTAATATTAGCCATTCTGGTTGGTGTGAGGTGGAATCTCAGGGTTGTTTTGATTTGCATTTCCCTGATGTCTAAGAACCCAGTCACAAAAGAACATACATAATATACAGTCACTGATAATTGGATACTAGCCCCAGAAAGCTTTGAATACCCCAGAAACAACTCATATGCTATATGAAGCTCAAGAAAAACAAAGGGCAAAAGAATTGAAAACCTCAGTCCTTCTTAGGAAAAAATAAATGTATAGTACCCTCTCAGAATGTGGTACACCTGGACCTTAAATCATTAATAATCCACGAGCTAAGATAATAGCCTTGTGGCAACTTTTGGTGTTCGCAGATCATTGTGCATAATCTATACTCAACATGAAATCTGTTTTCATGTTATATTCTTTCCTGTATGTGCTTTATGCTTATGGTAACTAGTGGGGTTTCAATGCATGCTATCAAACCTCTAAAAGAATTAATATTCAAAAATATTAATATAATGTTATGCCAAAATGCTTTTAAAATCTGTATATGTATCCCTCTTTTTTAAAAAAAAATAAAGTTGTAAGAAAAAAACCATCAAAAGACCTAGATGTCTGTAAGACCAAAACAACAACAACAACAAAAACATGACAGCTTCCTTATTTTCCTGGCTTCAGCCTCAACTTCAAACATCTTGCATACATTTTCCTCAGACACATATGTCCTCAAGCATGTCACAGAAATAGTTTTTTGAAGAGACTTTCTATCAAGTTGTCTTTTTCAATTTATACAGATGCTTCTGAAATATTTTGAAAGGTGTCTGAGCTGTAGTAGTAGTTATGAATGTTTTCTTGGCCATAAACATTTCAAATATCCTGAGATTATTCTGTAGTAGCCAAGGAGATGTGAGCCTGACAAGTCCCATGACATGGGTCATGTTTCAGAAACATGCCACTATAAGAGCACAACAGCATCCATATACAATGGGAGCCACTGTTGTGACAGTGAGAAACAATTTACACTGAAAATAATTAGACTTGTTTTCATGTGGCAGGGGTTAGGTTTTATGTGGATCTCTTCAAGTTCATTGAATATTACACTTGTATCTTGTTAGTTCTCAATTTATTAAAGTCCACTAAAGTCAACTCTGTAAAGCCACAGGTTGACTCCAGGTACCAAAGTACATACTGAAGCATTCATTACAATATCTATTTATACCTTCTTTTCTTATTGTATATGTATATGTATATGTATATGTATATGTATATGTATATAGATATAGATATAGATATAGATATAGATATAGATATAGATATAGATATAGATATAGATAAAGTAAGATAAACTGGAGGGTGGATAGAAAATGGATACTGAAATAGAGCCATAACAAGCCATGTGTATGTTTTCACTCTATAATATCTCAAATATTTTATGATAAAATATTGGTAATAAAAAAACCAGGCTGATCTCAAACTCCTGGCCATGGTGCCTCAGGAGTGCTGGGATTACAAATCACCACAGGCTGAGCTGAGACTTCGGACATCCCTTGTTCAGCACCAATCAGAATTGGTACAGATCTGCATTTTGCTATGTTATGGGAAGTTAGGTTATCTCCTCCCTTCAGTCCCCTTATAATGCTGGAATTTAGAGAATATCATGAAAGAAAACAAGTCCTATGATGTCTGCTTCTTGTTTTTGTTTCAAAACAACAATGTAACAGCAACAGGTGCGCTTATGATTAGGCGAGTGTTCGATTCTCTAGCAAGGTGAGAAGCACAGAAAGACCCAAAACTGTGAAAAGAGCAGATGAAGTTTGACTCACTGGCTTTGAAAAACCTAGGTAAAGGTGTATGACAGAGATGAGCATGCTGGACTGTACCTGCAACCTGAGCTTCAGGTAGCCCAAGGAAAGGAAGAGGGTTCAAGACCAGTATGGGATGCACAGTGGACACACACACACACACACACGGAGAGAGAGAGAGGCGGGGGATGGATAAAGGGGGAAAGAGAGACAGAGAGTCCAACCAGAAAAGTCTATGATATACTAACTAGGCAAAAAAAGTAAATCCTTCTCTTATCATTTACATGCACACACACACACACACACACACACACACACACACACACACACACACACATATTTGTAATATATAAGGAGAGATTTGACATGTAAAGAAAAAGGCAACAAATTGGATAGAGAAATAGACAGAGGATGTAATAAAATTTCCAGAAATGAACAGGGGTGTAATAAATGCTTCATGAATGAACAGAAGATATAACAAATGCCCCTGAGAGAAGAGAGGATATAATAAATGCTCCACAAATGAACAGAACATACAACAAATGCTCCAGATACAGAGCAAATACCCCATGAATGAATAGGAAAGAATGCTCACTTGAAATTTACAAGAACAATTGCCACTAAAATATGCCAACTTGAGGATTAAAATTTTAAATGCTTGATAGGTTTGTGGGGGAATACACATTTGTTCACATGATAGTGGAAATGCAGAATCATAAACCACATGTAGAAGAATTTGTCAATATCTAGGGAAAGACAAGATTTATATTTTTTCTAGATCAATTCCATAACCTCTTGTTTTATAGTTAAACTTTTGATCCATATTTCACCTGATGTTTTCAAGGTGAGAGATATGAAACTAATTCACTCTTCCGTATGTAGCTATTCAATTATCCAGCACAATTTGCTGAACAGTTGGTTTTTTCCAATGCGTGGTTTTGGCAGCATTAGTTTAAAAAAATGGGGTAGGTGTAGCTTCATAGATGTCTGGGTTCTCCTTCCATCGGTCTACATGCTCTCTTTTTCTTTTCTCCCTCTTTCTTTCTCTTTCTTTTCTTATTTTCTCTTCCTTTTTTCCTTCCTTGTTTTCTTTCTTGTTTCCTTCCTTTTTCTTTCTTTCTTCTTTCTTTCTTTTATCTTCTTTTCTTTCTTTCTTTCTTTCCTTCCTTCCTTCCTTGCTTCTTTTCTTTCTTGCCTTTTTCCTTCCTTGCTTCCTTGCTTCCTTTGTTTTTCCTTCCTTTTGTTGTTGTTATTGTTGTCAGTGCCATGCCCTTTTTGCAACTGTTGTTTTGTAGCATAGTTTGAGGTCAAGGCTTTGATGATAAGGAAAGAAAATCTGAACTATGTCAGCAATTATCTTGTGGGTGATTTTATTATTTGCCCACAGCTACACTCTACAAGAGCATAATACAAGATAAAGAGCCTAGGTATTGCATAGATATATTCAATGACAATCAGCTAAAACATGCAAGATTTTCTGTCAGAAAAAGATATTAAATCAAACAAATGTAGCTAAAGTCATTTATTCTAAAACTTCAAATTGGGAATATCAGTGTTTAAGAGAGATGCATTTTTCTGATAAAACTTTTTTCCTAGTTATATTCATTGAAAAACTATTTATTAGTTCACTGAAAAGGTCAAAAAATCTACATATAGTATATATATAATGTTTATATATATTGTACATATACATATGCATATACATATATATCATGGAAATAAATATCTTAAAAGATATTAAAAGGAGAAAACCAGTAGGAAAAGAAAAGGTAGAGGAGAAAGCTATGGAATATGTTTAGATATATGGTATAATTAAATAAAACTGTCATTAGAAAACTAATATTTTATAAAAAGAATGGATACTAATAATCTTTACAACCATTTAATTTTAAATGTATCCTAGTGTGGCCTCAAATTCATGTTAATCGCCAGGCTTCAGCCTTTCCAGAGCTCTCATTATCGCGTGAACCGTAATGTGTTATATAAAAATTGTTTGAAAATAAAATTTATGAAATAATATTGTTACAAAAAGGAAAAGAGTTAAAAGTTGTATGCAATTCACCATATTTAACTCCCACATCATAGGAAATGTGGAAGATCTTATATGACACCAGGAGGACACAATTGGCAAACTCCAAGTGAGCCATGAAAACGTCCAATTTTTTAAGTACATTCTTAGGGAGCAAAAGACATTTAATCTTAAAAGTTACTTTATAGATCTGTCAGTCCAACAGCTCTTGTTTGGCCCCTGGTTGAAACAATGTAAGATCAAGCTTATGCAGAAAGCTATGATTCTGACTTGAGGAGTAAACATGTTACAAAACATGTTACAGAAACTAAAGTTTTTGTAAGTTGTATTAACACCATCTAGAGAACAAGAATGTTTTCTCTGCTTTTGAAAGAACCACTGTTTAGCAATATCTGCTGAAATAGTTAAGGTTGAAATGAAAAAAAAATCTGGTCATAAACAACACAAATTTAATGCCTGTAAGTAAAGTATTATTTAATGTAGTTTTGCTTATATTTCTATTTCTCCATGAGAAAAGTTTAAAAAACTAAGGAATTCAACTTTTGACGCCACTTGGTAGGAGAAAACATGTATGGTTGCAGAGATCCTAGGCCCTGGGTTTGAACCTATGCTTTTATTGTTCTTCCTAGACATAGTATCAAACTGCCTTCTCCGTTCACATCTTTTTACAGGGAGATTAGAGCAGCACTCACACCTCATCAGCAAAGTTCTGTATGATAGCCAACGCAGAGACTTAAAACTAGTCAAACAACAGAGAATAGGAGAAGCCCTGGTCCTGCCAAGGCTTCATGCTCCAGTGTAGGGGAATGTCAGGGCAGGGAAGTGGGGGCGGGGTGAGAGGGGATGAGTGCGTGGGTGGGTAAAGGAGCACCCTCTTAGAAGAAGGGGTAGGGGGGATGGAATAAGAGGTTTATGGCATCGGGACCACTGCACTCAGGAACTCACTCACAGCAGCCACTGTAGAAGGAGCAAGATCAATCCAATCTCCCTTCTGAGGAAGGGCAGGGCTTCACAGCCCTCACTCCTATCTGAGGGTTAACGGATTGTTGATTGGCTTCTGGGAGAAGGGGGCAGGGAGAATCAATTTTTTATCAGGGCATGGTTCCTGGTCGGTCAACTACGCTCTAGCAGATGGCCTCATACTCAGACGTATATGAACAACGTGGATTACTAAGTTAAAAATAAAAAAGACACAACTCTCGGGGATAGGGGGGTAGGGGTGGATCTGGAAAGAATTATGGAGGAGTTGAGGTAAAGATGATCAAAATACACTGTATGAAATTCTCAGTGAAAATATTTAAAAAGAAGAAATTGAACATACATTAGTTGGTTGAGATAAGCTTTTCTGGACGATTAACTCAACATCTGGGAAAGGAATGGTCATTGTCCTTTCTTTAGTTGACATCTTCAGATGTACAATATGGCTTCCATATTGTAGGTAAGGCATAGCATCAGGCAGCTCCCATATCACCGTGAGGGTGATATCGTCCTCTTTTCCCTTATGAAGAAGAAATTCAGTAAGTGACAAAAATAAAATTAAAAAAGGGGGGTTCAAGAAAATTTGTTTCTTTGCACTGTTCTTTTTTTAAGTTTTAATTTTTAGTGGTTATTGTATTTATTTACATTTCAAATGTTATCCTCCTCCCCAGTTTTCCCTCCACAAGTCCTCTCTCCTCTCCCCCTGCCTCTGTGAGGGTGCTTCCCTGCCTGCCTGCCCACTCCTGCCTCAGTGCCCTAGCATTCCCCTATTCTGGGTCATCAAGCCTCCACAGAACCAAGGGACTCCCCTCCCAGTGATGCCAGACAAGGCAGTTCTCTGCTACATATCCAGTTGGAGTCATGCCCCCCCAAACTGTGTACTCTTGGGTTGGTGATTTAGTCCCTAAGAGATCTGGGGGAGGGTCTGGTTGATTGATATTGTTGTTCTTCCTATAAGGTTGCGAACTGCTTCAGCTCCTAGTCCTTGCCCTAACTTCTCCATTGGGGTCCCCGCACTCAATCCGATGTTTAGCTGTGTACATTTGCATCTGTAATGGTCCTACTCTGGCAGAGCCTATTAGGGGACAGCTATACTGGGCTCTGTTAGTAAGAACTTCTTAACATCAGCAATAGTGTCTGGGTTTGGTGTCTGCAAATGGGATAGATCTCTAGGTGGAGCAGTCTCTGGATGGCCTTTCCTTCTTTCTCTGTTCCACTCTTTTCCCCTGCATTTCCCTTTGACAGGAGAAATTCTAGATGAATATTTTTGAGGTGGGTGGGTGCCCCCATCCTTAAAATGGGGCTGTGCCTATCCACTGGATATGGTGTCTATAGGTTCTATTTCCCTTTGCTAGGTAGTTAGGCTAATGTCCTCTTTTTAAGAGAGTAAATCAAACACAGACTGGCACCCCATAGTAAGAGTAAAGCAAACACTGGCTGCTATCCCATTATTCTGCACTGCCAACTCTCAGGCATTGTTCTTCCACTCAAAACATAATTTTCATTGTCTCTCATTCTCCACTGTAACCAGAAACCTGAATCTGATACCAGGCATGGAAGTTTTCATAGCTCTACATGTGCATGCTTTATGTCACCTCTGGATCTCTGTTGGTTAGTTTGATGTCAAACTGACACAAGCTTGAGTCCTTTTAGAAGAGGGAACTCCAACACCCTCACCAGATTAGCCCTGTAGTCAAGTCTGGAGGGCATTTTCTTTACTAATGATTGATGTGTGAAAGACCTACCTTGCCATGGGTAGTGCCACCCCTGGACTGGAGGTTGTGGGGTACAATAAAAAGTCATGCTAAGCAAGCCAGTCTTGCTTGCTCTTCCATGACCTCTGCATCACTTACTGGTTTGAGTTCTTGTTCTTACTTCCTTCAGTGATGGAACACAAGCTAGTTGTGTTTCTGTGCATGTGTGTGTGTATGTGTACATGTGTCTACGAGCATATGGAAGCCAAATACTGAAGTCAGGATCATCCTTAATTCATCTTCTACCTTATTTACTGAGACAGCATCTCTCAGTGAGATTTACTCGTGCATATTTTTATTTTGTGTTATGATAGTTTATTCTATTCTATTTCTGTTGCCTAAGAAGTTACTGTTGGTACTTTTGTCATTCTTTTACTTTTTTATAGGCATAAAAGCCAACAATTTTAAGACTGGTCCTTTTGCTAACAGAACCAGATCTTTCCAGAATGATATGTGGCCAGGGTGGAACAGAGATGACTGTTGTGGGAGGGAAGACGGAGAGATGCATTCTTAGTTCTAGTGTTGCCTAAGTCTTGGAGGAGCAGGTTCCTACCTAATTTGGCCTCTGCTTTTCTTCAATCAGTGGATGGATAATATCTCTTCCATTATTTAAAGCCTTTAGATGTTAGGTGTGATTCTGAAGCTTCTAACTATTCCTTTGGTCAGCTTTGTTGGGGTAAAGAGAATTTCAGCAATGACCAGGCAGTGAGATTCGGGGCTCCAGCAGAACAAGGCTTCAAAGCTGTTGCTTGACCAGGGCTTAGATTCTGAGGCCTCTCATGATCTAAGTTCCCAAGATCAGAGTCCAGTTTGCTGTGAAAAACTCTGAATGAGAATGACAACGGTCTCGGTGAGGCTCCCTCGGTTTCACCACTCATTGAAATTCTCTGTTTTACCTACTGTATGTCAACTCTGCAGCATGAAGCAGGAGGTTTCCTCAAATAGCCCTCATACACTTACTACTTTTGCTCTTTCAAGAAATCTCTCAAGAGTTTAGTCTTTCTACTTTTAATGAGCATCTACTATGGGCAGAGCAAGAATTTGGTTACAAAATGAAGTGTCTGGTGCTCACCAAGCTTAATCTAAGGCTTTTCACAGGGGACAGGAATAGCCAACATAGAAATGGCTAGAGCAGATCTCAAATAATTTTTAGTATGTGATGGCCTCTGGTGTCGCAGTCTGATCTTGAACTCATTCTGTAGCTGAGGGTGACCTTGAACTTCTGATCTCCTGTTTCTACTTCCTGAGTGCAAGGATTATGCACCCAGTTTATGTGCTACTAGAGATCAAAGCTAGGGCTCCGTGTATGCTGAAAGCAAACATCTACCAACCCAGCTACACCCCCAGCCCAGAATCATGGTTCACTTTGCAGCCCTTAAAATACAGTGAGCATCTGATTCCTCCCACTGTGCTGAGTGATCACGGCAACTTTCAAATGGCATGTGGCACTGTGCTTTATGTGGGGTGCCAAGGCATTCATCCACAGTCCCATTGTGGAGTATGCAGACAACAAGGGAAGAATCTATCTATCGCCGGGGGACAATTTTTCCTCCTTTCTCTCAGCTAAAAAGATACGAGTCATCCCAGCCATTGTTAGTGCTTCATCACTGAAATCCTATTCAAGACTAATTTTCTGATCTTAGCTTCCAGAGAACAGCAAAGGCAATGCTGGTCCTTGAGGTCTGGCTGACCCAGTGAGGGCCACACAGCCAGGATAAATGATGTTGGCTTCTTTTTAAATCTGAAGAAGGCATTAGTATTCCTAGGTGGTAATAGATTCTCAGGAAAAATAAATTAGCCCATCTCAATCCTCCCCAAACAGCCCTGAGCAGATTGCATCATTAACCTTAAAATACACAAAGTAATTTTGGTGAGAAATGGAAAAAGTGATTTGACTGTCTTTGAATGTTTTATGGGCCATAAGGGACATAATCTGCTGAGAGGCCTTCGTGAGGAGCAGAGGATTATTGCCAATGGAGGGTGTGAGCAATGTCAGCAGTGGCTGATGTGTATGTCACTTTGAATTTTTTGACACCCACTTTAGGGGCTCCTGAATGATGCTGAAGCAATCACGTGATGGGTCAGATGCTGGGCAGCTGTGTTTTTTGGCATTTGCTTGGAAGTGAGCCAAGTTGGTTAGTTGCATCATAGGACAGTTGGGAGGTAAGCACTATCCTCAACCGACTGGTAAGAGGGGAGCTGAGTGGGGGTGGGGATGCAGCTCAGTGGGTACGTTACTTGCCTAATACGTTTGAGGCCCTAGGCTCAAGCTCTAGCAGCACACAAATTGAGCAAGCAGGTATGCTGGTGTTTGCCCTGGGGAGGTAGAGGCAGGAGAACCAGGAGTTTAGGGTTCAGTCTGGGTTACACAAAACCAGAGAAGAGAGAGAGAGTAAAAATGAGAGGTCGAGACATACACGGAGATATACAGAGAAACAGGAGCATAGAGAGAAAGGGGCAGAGATATGGAGAGACAGAGACAGAGAGACAGAGGCAGAGACAGAGAAGTGAGGATCACCATTGGGTGTCCCCCAGGAAGGGCTTCTGCAGTGCAAACATGAAAGCAAGGTTTATACCTGGATCATCTTGATAGTTCCGTTGCGCTCCAGGGCAAGGATGAGGTGCTGTTGCTTCACTTGGGGCTTGAGGAAAAACAGGCGCAGCAGAGCGTGTTCCTCCTCCACCCAGTCTTTCCCTTCGGGCATCATTTTCATCTCCTGCCCACTGCCAAAGTCCCAGATCTTAACTGTTCCTGAGGGCGTGGAGAAAAGTGCCTGTGAGCAAGACAGTGTGCACAGTCTGACTCGTAGCCTAGGGGACAGTGATACCGTTGAAGTGTATCCTGGGAAGTTCATTTCTGTGGGCTTTGATTTGTCACAGGCTGATCAAAGAAGCAAGCAGCACAGTGGGGTGTCTTGAAAGCAATTGGTATCTGTTTTGGAAGTGTCCCTCAGAGGCCTGAAGGTTTGGTTTTCATCTTGATGCTATTAATGGAACCTTAGGAGTTGGGGCCTAGAGGTCCTGATGGCCATTTATTGAATCACTTAATCTTTATGCCTAAAAACTTATATCCACTCATTTTATCAAGTTCATGAGAAAGCATTTAACAAGTATACTCCAGAATAAATATATTCTGAGTAGTACATGCAGTTGGTCACACCATCTACTCTAGAGCCATCAGCTCTTTCATAGGTGTTCGGGATAAGATGAGATGAGACAGTGGGGCTGTATGCCGCTCTCCAGGTATATCCGGTTTCTCTCAGCCTAACATCCCCTCTCTTCATCTCTGGCCATTGCTAACACTGCAATGATGTGACTGTGTTTCTCTGCCAGGATACTTCTATCTGCAACATTATTATCTCATCCTTAATTTTCTCATTACCAACACCAGGCATTCATTATACCTATATATGCCCTGCACAGTGTTAAGAACTACCCAGGGTAACCTGAAAAATGGCAAGAACTCTGACTTCTAAAATGAAAACTACTCTCTTCCCTCAACCACTTTATAGTTTGTAGGAAAGTAAAGAAAAGAAATTATTGGTAATGAGCACCCAGAAAGGAGGTAAAGACAGACAGAGCTTGAGGCTAGCCTGGTCTCTATCATGAACTCTAAGCCAGCCAGAGTTGTATGGTGAGACCTTATCTAAAAAAATAATCCTGTTTATCAGGCTCACACTTATACCTGGCTTAGACAGTCACTCAGATTTCCTCATCTTAAGGATGCTGACTGTCCAAGCAAGGCAGGGACCAGTGTGGGTTGGGTACTTCTCAGCTGTTCCTGAGTTAAGGATGAGAGGAGGCTGTGGGCAGAGTTGCCCTGAGAATCAAAGAATCCTACTTTCTGAGACACCTTAAATCCCAGAAGTCTGTCGACTGAAACTGCAGACAGCTCAGGAGGACCAACTGAGACATTTTAGGAGAAACCGAGATTAGAAGACTAACAAAATGAAACAACATACTTGCATGCAAATAACATTATTGCCAGACACTATGGAGTCCCTTAATCTTAAGATGCCGGATGTAACTGTTATGTTGCGGGGCATCTCCATCACTAGTAATTTTCATACGGATGTGGCAAGTGCCTATGACATGGTTAGGCTACTTTGCTCAGCCGTGCTCCTTAGGGAGGAACAGTGTGCTCCCTGACACATTGTGTGTCGATGCCCTCACACACCTTGACTCGGCATTCATGACTTCATTCCTGCGCGGTTATCTTCTGTTCCCAGTTTCCAATATCCGACTTTCACATCGGGTGCCCACGCATTCCATCAAATGCTTTGTGAGGAAGCATTTATTTACCAAATGTACCCTGGAATAAATATATTCTGCACAGTGCACATAGTCGTCCACACCATCTACTCTAGAGAAATAGACCCTTTGTGGGTGTTCAGAACAAGATGAGGTGGAAAGGTCGGGCAGTCTGCAAGTCTCTGGCCCCAAAGTTCCCCAAGTTTGATATGACCTCCTGGACCCTAGCTATAGAAATATGTCCAGTGAAAAACTCTAGGCATTCTGTACCAAAGCTAGATGGGTATTTTGTGTGGTCTCCACACCACACTACTATGTGTAAAAATATTGTTAGGGTTTGGGAGTGTAGCTCAGAGGTAGAGAGTATGGGAAGCGTGAATAAGGCTCTAGATTTAATTCTTAGTACACACAAGCACACACATGTGCACACACACATGTACACACGCACACACTGGACTATGGTGGGATCAAGAGACCCCTAGTCTAATGACTGCCTTTTATTAGCTAACAGCATGGCAAAGGCATCAGGACATTCGAGTCAGGGCAGCACAGTCATTTCCTACCAAAAGTTTAAATGAGGTGGCATACATGAAAGTCTTTGCAGTCCTGAAGACAGTGTGACATAGCTTTCCATAAAGTATTAACTCATTATAAGTAGTTAGACATGTGAAAACTGAAAATGTAGGTGGTACTCTGCGGGCCAGTGTACTGATTGATGTGTTTAATGATGAAGACCTTTGGTTTGTGTTTTATATGACTAGTTTTTAAAGTTAGCATAAAGCAGTGGGTTCCATTGGGGGTATTTTTATACACATATGTCATATGTGAAAAGCTTTTATACCTTGTTGCACTGACCATGCCAACAGAGTTTAAGTTACTGGTTTGTTTTTCACATCTGTATCAAGACATTAGTGGCCATGAAAGATTTGATATTCACACAGGCATAGCCATCTCGCTGGAATGTCTGCATGTCAGTCTGATTCATACTTTCCCTTAACCCCCTAAAGTTAGACATTTCTGCACAAATTCTCAAGACACCAAAGTGGAGATGTCACGTGCCGAACACTAGTCTCACCATTATATGCTCCTGTGACAAAAAGGAATCCACTTTCATCAATTGCTGCACAGGTTAGTTCAACATTGAAGCCATGGGGGTCTAGAATCTGGTATATTTGGAGACCAGTCTCAAGTTCCCATACCTGTAGAAGAGAGAAACAGCAGCAAAAATGGGTATTCCATATATCTGCCCTTCATTTATGAGCAAAGTTATTTTTTACCATTTTTAAAATCTTCAAAGGAGTACTCTGCACATGTCACACCTTTCCCAGGGTCCTGCTTGAGTGTCGGCTTACTCAAAGGCAAACTGTGGAAGATGACTCATCTTATCAGTGACTGTGCTATCCCTGAGTGCATCTGCTGCCTATGAGGTAGCCCAGGCAGTCCCCGATGACAGGAGAGTAGTCATGTGGGGTGTTAGACAACTTGGGGTCATGCTTTTGAAGGAGATCCGCCCCTCTGCCCCTCCCTTCCTCTCTTTCACTTCCTGACTACCATGAGGTGAGGAGCATGTTCATTCTCACATCCTATCACAATGTGTTGCTTCAGCAACTAACTGTCCAAAGCCACTGGGCCAACCTACCACTGGCGGAAACCTCCAGAACACTGTACGGAAGCGAAGATTTCCTCTTTGCAACTGGGTTGTCGTGGGTGTTGTGTCACGGTAATGGAAATCGCATTATGACTACAAGGGTGATGCAAAGGTGGCGGCAGGGTAGAAATGCAAGGGTTAACAGTTTCTCTTATTAAGTCCATAGTAGCTGCAAGGGTTAGAGGATAAAAGTGTGATGAGCAGCACACTATGTGGATAAATTCTAAAGAAAGGGCTCACGGGTCACTGTAGGTAGTTCTGTGACTAAAGAAATGAGACATGGTGACAGAGACAGGGGGTGTGGAAAGAGTCAGATGAACCGTTTGTGAAACAGCCTGGCAGTGTCAGAAAGAGTCCAGAAACATCATCCTTCATCAACTCCTCCTGTTGGAGACGTGCAGAGGACATAGACCTAGAGATGCTGTAGTCTGCCCCTCTCCTGCTTTATGGCTGTGCCGAGTTCAGGTGTAAATTGAACCACCTGGCCCCTCTTGAGCTGGCAGGGGTGGGGCAGCACATCCAGAGGGCCAGAGGTATAGAGGTGCACCTTTCTCCCAGGGCAAGTTCTGGCAGCCAGGTGAAGGAAGGAGAGGAAACAGCCGAATCAGCCCAATGCCAGATGGTGGCCACTGTCTGGAAAGTAATAGACCCAAGATCTAGATGAAGTCTGTCTGGCCCAGAGGCTACATTCTCTGCCTCTGAGTGTTGTGATAAACAAGGTCCTTAGGGGAGAGAGAGGAATGTGTGTTCCTGCATAAATGGATCCTGAGATCACTCATCTCCAAGTCTGAGCTCCAACTCTTCTCCATCTAATATGGTAGAAAAACTTCCTTAGCTACATCTTCCCAACATCTGTTGGGAAAGATAAGACAGTCCATGCATAAGAGCACATTATCACATGAGTGTAGAGTGGGGTTCACTTTAGTCTATTTAATCTGTAGGGGCAGCAAAAGAAATCTTATGATAATGAACTGAGTTCAGGGGATTCAGGCTTGAGAAAATCTCCAGCAGCTGGCCAAAGAAGGTTAAAATATGAGAAGGAATTTGGTGAGTTTCCAAAGGGCAACTGGCTTCAGGCCCCCTCTGTGTGCATTCATGAGATAACAGGATGGAAACCTTATACACATACTTCCAGGTATCACCGTTAGATTTCAGTGATTGTAATAACAAAGTTAGCCCGGTCAAGTAATATGTCGCTCGAAACAGCAATAGTCAGGGCTTGAGTACAGAGCCCAAAGCATGAGTGCACACAGAAGACACAGCCAACCTCATATTCCACCTTCACAAGAACAACAGTAGCTGTGGCAGCCACATACCTCGAGTCCCATCTTTCTCATTCTTAGACATGAAGACTGTGTCTATCTGCCCTTAACTTTCATGAGATTTTAAATGATATCATAGACTCGATGGTCTTGGCAGATACCCTGCACGTGTAAGAGTTAGAGTGCATGCCTATTACATGTCTTTCCCTTTCACCTTGGCACACACCCCATCCAGTGAAATTGAAATACAAGCTGATTCATTCTCCTTAATAGAAGTCCTTTGAAATTTCTGTATGGCTCAGTGGGTGGAGACACCTGACACAAGACAGTTGACCTGAGTTCTATCCAGGAAACCGACATGATGGAAGGTTAAGAAGCAGCGCTTGCAAGCTATAGACACACCCCCTTCATACACAAAATAAATACATTGTAATAGTTTTTAAATTTCTGTTGTATTATCTGACAGTATATAATCAACCACATGGCTTGAACTGACTTAAAACAGTTCATTGTGTATTCATGAAAGCTTAAAGAGAGCTTCAATATATTGTCTCAGTCTATGGACATTGCTATTTTACCTATAAGAGGATAACAATTCACCATATGGTGCTGGTGCACTCAGGAGGCAGAGGCAGGTGGATCTTTGTGATGTTGGCCAGCCTGGTCTATCAACCAAGTTCCAGAACATCAAGGGCTACCCAGAGAAATCCTGTCTTGACACCTCCCCCTACTTCTAACACAAAGCAAACATTTCACCTGCTCAGCTTTTTTCTGCCTCGGGAGCCATCACACTGACCTTGATTACAGACTCCGAGCAGATGGTGAGCACTTGGTGGAAGTACTTGTTGTAAAGCATGACATTTATTTCTCGTTCGTGAGTGTGAGGAACCTGCTTTGTGTCCTGTATCATCCTGGTCAAAGGATACATGTCTATTACACCGGATCCTGAAGAGGAAGAATGATAAAAGCTGTCACAAAGACTGTGACATCCTTATAATCCCACACTCTAGGAGGACCATGGGTCCCAGGCCAAACAAATCACATAATGACATCACATGTTAAAGATGAAGTAAAAAATAAAAATTTTTACAAAAGCATTGCATCCCTAACTGTCAGTATCAGAAGTCTGGAATTTCACAGAGGACGTGACCCAACCATCTGGTCAGTGAGATGAGGATATCAAAGGCTGCTGCTTTAGCATTTAATGAGGTGAGGATATAGTTGCCTACTCTAAAACATCTCTGAAAAATGCAGCAAATGGGATGCAGCCAGGGGAAAGCACTCGCTGGAGACTTCATTATCTTTCAAACACGGGTCATTTTGACCTCTGGTTTCCTAATTTCATAGTCTGACTTCCACTTCTCTACTGTGCTTCTCCAGTGTGTGCACGTTGGTGATGAGTTGTGGCTTTCTCTGCTTGTTAAAATGGAGTCAGAGAGTTCTTCAAGCCAGTAAATGACAACACACGCTGTGAGTGTGGTCTGATTAAATAAAATGAATGTGAGTGATTGCAGGTCAGTGATTGCAACATCCATAGTAAAATTAATTTTCAAATCACTGTAATAATAGATGTAGTTAGCACGGCCAGGGTGTGGGAAAGCAGTATTCAGGCACATTCTTAACGGTATGACTTCAGTCTCAAAATCAGATACCTGTGTGTGCTTTAGTTTACTGTAATGTAAGGAAATACTGACAATGACATCAAGCAAGCATTCTGTAGGGTTTTTTGTTTTGTTATGGTTTGGGCATTTTGGCAGTGTTTGTGGTTTTATTTGAACAAAAAACATGCACATAAGCCATCTATTCATTTTCTTTACCACGTAGCCTGATGTTGGGATTGGTCACTGATGGCCAGCTGTGCTGCTCTTTCTACGATGGCTTTTCGGTTCACAGGGGACACATTGTGAGCCATCTCAGCACAGTAAGATTTGTTGCACATCAGCAGCACTTCCAGCTCCTTGACATTGTGGACCAGAAACTTCCAGAAGCCACTAGGCAGCATGTGCGTGGTTTTCTTGTTACTCCCATAATCAATGTTGGGCATCAGGATCTGGGCCTTGAATCTTCTCTGCACCTTGTTATCGATGCTTTTGGGTTTGTGGTAGTTTCACTTGATTTTCACAAATCGGTCTGACTGGTGCCTGATGAACTTCTTGGTCCTCTTTTTGATGATCTTGGGCTCTGCCAGAGGCCAGAGGGCAGCCAAGAAGCTGCAAAATAGATGGAAGCCATCTTGCAGGCAGCACCGAGAAAGAAGGCTAGTTGTCTGTTTTGAGACAGGGTTTCGCTGTATAGTCCTGGCTGACTTAGAAACCACTCAGTGTACCAGGCTGGCCTCGAACTCAGAGATCTTCCCTCTGCCTCCTGAGTGTGGAGATTAAAAGCACGAACTATCACAGCCCTCTGCATTCTGTAGTCTAAATAAAAGCAACACTTTTAATGATAGGAAACCTTTCCCTACCCTATTGGTTTGGACAACAAGTTGCCCCTGTAGGTGCTATTGTGACTTCCTTAAATCCTTCCAAAGAAGTGCTCGACATCCTAGCAGAAGTTACTGTTTGCTTAAGGTGTTTAAATTTTACGATATAGACTATCCATATGTAAATGACGCTTCAGGTAACGCTATCCACTTCAAATATCACTGTCTGGAAACATGATTGACAGATAGCCATCAGGCTCTCAGATGCACACTGGGAGCATCCCCATGAGTCCTTTAACACAATACAGAGAGTTAGCATAACTAGACTGGCCTGTGGGGAACTGACACTTTTCTGCCTTTTTGGCTCATTGTACTACAATAACAAAAATAGCGTAGGAAGAAAGAGCAAATGCAGTTTTGGGAGTCAGAGTTCTAAGATTGACTTCAGCTCTGTTCTAATATTCTACCACTCAGGTGAGCTGTGTGAGGCTTGGTTTTGGCATTTGTAAAACTTCAGTTAAAAATTCCTGCCTCAAATGTTGACTATGCATGTGTAGGAAAAGAGAAAGAAGGGGTCAAATAGCTGTCATCATCATCATCATCATCATCATCTTCTTCTTCTTCTTCTTCCTCTTCTTCATCATCATCATCATCATCATCATCATCATCATCATCTTCTTCTTCTTCTTCATCTTCTTCTTCATCATCATCATCATAATAATCTTCTTCTTCTTCATCATCATCATCATAATCATCATCTTCTTCTTCCTCTTCATCATCATCATCATCATCATCATCATCATCATCAGCAGCAGCAGCAGCAGCAGCAGCAGCAGCAGCAGCAACAGCTAACTAATCATGACCACACTGACAGTAACAATGTGTTCACAACAATGTGAGCACAGTGCTGCAGTTCCCATGGCTCAGAAATATACTCTCCATGATATCAGTTGATTCTATGCACAGATGCATGCCGTTGATGTAGTCCTGATGTCAAGCTGATGGTTGTTCTTCTAGTGACCAGGCAATACTTGGGGCTCAGAGCTTTTGCAAATAAGAGTGTCACCAAAAGTTCACAAGCGTGGAAAAGCATTTGCGGCTCCCTATTCTCCATTTGCTTCTCTGTGTTGGGATTTGAACCCTTCATTACTCTGAGGATGTTCGGGATGGAAATGCTAAACCCAGTAATCAAGTGGTCAAGTGTCTGTGTTCAGAGGTGACATTTGTGTATAGCCATGAATCTGTTCATTTCAGAGGACATCATATAAAGGAGAGGAGCGGGAACCAAGGTCTGCTTTACAGGCTGGGAAATTATCTACTGAGCATGAAGTGATAGTTCACATCCAACCCAGGAAATACAAACAACACAAAATTAAAAATAATTACATTCCCCAGCAGAGAAAGTACCAATCATTCTCCTGCCTTAATTAATCCCCCAGGAACTCAGAGCAGGTGGTCAGCCGCAATATGGTTAGGGAAAGCAATTTTGGCTTAGTGTTTTAGAGGACAGAGTTGCTATCAATATAGCCATCTTTATTCTAAAAGCTGAAGACTGTGCATGAAAACAGTAGCCAACCAAAACTGCTAACAATGTTCTTTGTCTTTTCAGTGTATCTGTTGAGGAAAACTAAACCCAAAACAAAACAACACATAAAACAATTTGGCAATCAATGCATTGTATCCAGGACTCATTTTCCTGGATTTTGCTTTCCTTCCCCCAATGCTCTTTATCTGGAAGCAAAGGCAGTTGAGGAAGTTTGTATCCATCTTACAGAGTGACCAATTCCCTACCAGAACTGTCTTGCTTCAGAAAACTAGTTCATGCTGGTACATGTGAGGACCACCACCCTATCAAAGTACCAATTTAGTGCACCCAAGAGTCAAACTAGAGCCCTAGACATAGCAACAGCTCCATCAGATAGGATGATAAAAAATTGAAATGAATATTTATACTGGCACTGAGAATCATTAGTGATTTCTTTGTGTTTGTGTGTGTGTGTGTGTGTGTGTGTGTGTGTGTGTGTGTGTGTGTGTGTTTTCATAGTAAGAACTCAAGAGGTTTTTTTTTTTTTTTTTTAATGTAAAAGACATGAAATTAACTTGTCGGGTTTAGGTACACCTACCTGTAATGAGCATTCCATGGTTAGCATCATATACCATAGAGTAAATCTGCATGTCTCCTGGCCCACCTTGGCTATCGTGGAAGACTTGCAGTACGGACAGAGTCTGTATATCCCACACCCGGAAGACCTGAGGAATCAGAAGAGTTTTTAGACATTATTATGTTTACCATTAAGTCTTTAAAGTGAATTATGGTCCTATAAACTTACAGTGAGAAGTGATTCACATTGTGAGCACACACATGCCCTGATTCAGCTTGGTTCTTGGTTCCCCTATTAAGATGGAATGACTGACTACAAACCATTGCTTAAAAGTATTTCTCCAGTCACTGGATTGTCTCTCACTACTTCTGATACCCAGACAACAGAACTAGTTTAGATGTTTATTAAGAGATGAACGAATAAAGAAAGTATTCTACACACACAGAATAGAATTTTATAAGCCACCAAGAAAGATGAAGTTACAATGGCCATAAGAAAATAGATGCCACTGGAAATCACATCAAGTGAAATAAGGCAGACTGAGAAATAAAACAAAAAACTACTCTGTATTTTCTCTTGTAATGAAACTAGACTTTAAATTGAGAGTGTGTGTTTCTATGTATATGTAGGTCATAAGACTAGAAAAGGTATCATGACAGAGGAGAAAGAAATGTTAAAGGAAGCCAGTATCAGGGAAAATAACAGAAGCAGGGTCTGTCTGAAGATACGGAACAGGTGTGTGAACAGAAAGGAGGAATGAACGAGAAGGAAATACAGTGGAGAAGATGCATGAAGATGCCATTCCTGGGTGTTGGCAGTATGCTAGTGTCTTGGAGAGAAAAGACCTCTAATATGGATGAGTTATGGCTGCTTGTTGTGTTCTGTCAACAGCTGCAAGCAGGGGCTACACTGTTCTAGGGAAGGTGCTGGTGCCAAAGCTTGGGAGAGTCTACCTGGAACCAGTCAGCCATGGAGACGCTGAGGAAGAAAACAAAGCCAACCCCTTTCAGAAAGACAGAAAGCACAGAAGATTCTCAAATCTTAGGGTGACAATGGTATATGTACAAGTCATGATTAAATCTTGCATATGCACAAGTGAACATAAATTTAAAAAAAACAATATTCATGGTCTGGTAGCAGTAAGAGTAAAAAATGCTGATTTTCCAAACAAATCGGGAGTGCAAGAATTTTTAAAAGAATTATTTTAGCATTGGAAAAACTATGAATTATGAAATTGATTAAACTTTGAGAATAAAAGGGTGCAGGGGGACTAAAATCAGTAGCCATAAAACATCATCGAAAAGCACAAGAGAAAGGCTTTGCCTGCAGACCTCTCTAAGAAACAACATATAAGTGATTATGAAGGGAGTTTGAGAAGTTAAGCATTGTGTACTCCAAAGGATGCATGTTTAGGTTCAGCCTTGGCTTCTGGCTTTTCCTCTGGCAAGCTTCACATCAGTTGCTTTAGCCAAAGGCATTAATAACTCTTTTTTCCCCCTTGACGAGTGTTTGTTATAGAGTAAGCAGTGAAATATCTGAGTGTTAGGAGTTGATCTCAGATTCATAGAAAAGAGTACACCATTCTAGTCCAAAAAGGGCGCAACATCACCAAGGCACTCAGAATTCATGCACATGCAGTGACTGGAGAACCAGGAGAGGAGTTTCTCAAATACAATGACCAATTGCAACGATATCAATATCACAGTGGAGTGCAGACAGATAACAGGAAGATGGGTCCTCGTGTTTCCCCAAAAGTCCTCTTTAAATGGAAACATTAGCACTGTGACACAGTGTAAGCCTCATCATTAGAGCCCGTCTTAAGAGCCACAGTGTCATTTAGATGGAGAGAGCAGTTTAGGAAGAAATTAATCTATCATATATCAAGGGAGTCAGGGATTTGACCTGACTTTCTAAACATTACCCAATGGCCACAAGAGGTTAATTACTGAATCAAATTGGGTTGACTCAACAGATTCCACAATTTTACAATGTGAGGAGCCTGGAAATGAGTGAAGTGATGAAACCCTTTGAGAGACATTATCATGGGCAGATGGTGCATTTGAGAATTGGGTGTGTATGACTGAAGTAAAAATGGATTCTGTACGACAGTACTACAAATAGGTGGCAGGTGCCTGGCATGGTCTTTATAGGGCATTCAATGCAAAAATGCTTCTTGAGTTGCTACCAAAAAACAAAACAAAAACAACCCCCCCAAAACCTCTTAGCAATGCGGAACTGGATTGCTAATTTTACAGCTGGCAAGGGAAACAATGAGGTGAAGACATCGGCACACACATCCTTTGCACAGGCTCAAAGTCCCCACTCCTATCTGAGAATCTGACAGTTGATGGCTTCTCAGAGAGGGAGAGGGAATTTTTAATAGTGTAGCCCCTTGTAGGTTACTACAAAAAGAAGACAGAGAAGCGGAGACGAAAAGCTGGGAGGGGTTAGAACTCAGAGGATATAGGGGAAGTATGATCATATGCATATGACAAAATATACATTGCACATGGTCATACACAATGATACACTGTTTTCCTATGTACAGCTAAGTGACGCTGCTGCGTTTACCCCATTTGGTACCTTTAAAGCTGCTTCTTCATGATATCTGCACATCCCACATAAACACGCCTGTAAGTTCAGACCTCTGTCCTCTGTCCCCTTCCATGTTCCACTCATTTGCCAAAATTTTCTTTGTCTGCTTGCTTAAACTCCTTTTTCTAGTGTCCATCATTTTTTATTGCATTCTGCCCTTCTCTGCTGTCTGCCTTTTGCTTTGTGAGAACAAGGTGGTAGTTGGAAAAAGAAGCCAACTCACAATTTGTGACGTGTGTGTGTGTGTGTGTGTGTGTGTGTGTGTGTGTGTGTGTGGTGATAGGGTTACTAGGCACCCACTCTAATATGGAGCCTCAGTCCTATAAGGTTGTAATCATAAGAGTTGTCCATGTACTTTGCACTATGCCAGATATTAGGTACCACTGAATAATGATACTTATCGAAACTACATGGCAGATTGTTTGGGTTTCGATAGTTATACTCATTTTCCAATTACCAAGAGGTGTTTAGGAATTACTTGGAAGCTATATAAACATACACCTAAAAGTTTGAGCAACTTCTATTTTTTGTCTTTAATTTATAAGGAATGTATCTTGTTGCATATTTGTTGCATATTATCCAGTGTCGATCTCACACTATATATGTGTTTTTCTTCATGGGTAGTTTTTTTAATTCTAACTTGTATTGTGTGAATTATGATTTATTCTTAAATTGTAAATGTCAATCTTATCATATAAGGTTATAAACACACACACACATACACACACATCCTTGCATAATCTCTTTGTTCTGTAGACCTAACTCTTCTTGCACCTTCTACTGTTCTTTTCCTGATTGTAGCCGTATCCTACATTTTCATAGCTGATTGGCATCTCATAATTATATCCTCCATAGAAATGATAGCATTTCTAAGTTCCTCTCTAAGTCCCATGACCACCCTCACCAGCCACACTTAGCAAGCTATGCTTCCAGTACCAGGCATGAATCTCCTCTTACTCAATGAGCCTGAAATCCAGTTCCCACTGTTGATTACCTGCAAGATGTAAGTGCCACTATCCAATCACTGACTGTATCCTGCCAGGCTTCTGACTGCTGTGTTCTGAGGCCTTTGCAGCTTAGTAGAGCTACTGATTTCTTTTTTCCCCTAGTAGCTTACATAACCCCTTGAACTACTATGAGAGTTAATCTTCAAGAAAGAGGCTTATAGGTCAGCTCCAGCTCAAATTCTCTAGAATATTCTTGTCTATCAGTATTCTTACACTAACTACAAACTTGGCAAATGGCTGCTTAAGCACTCTAACATCACTTATATGTAGATAAATATAACAAACGGCATCTTTTATAGAGTAATATTCCCATGTAGGAAAATCTTGTTATCTTTCTCTTAACTAAATATATCTTAGTGGTTTTTCAGTATTTATTTTATTCATTAATACTTATAGTCATATTTATTCATAATTGCTCATATCCACTAATAAGATACCTATTCATTTTTGTATGTATGATGTATGCATGGTGCATGCGTATGATGCATGTTCGTATGTATGTATGTGTGTGTGTTTGGCATCGGTGTGTAGAGGTCAGAAGACAACCCTGTGTGTTAGTTTCACTTTCTACCATGTTTGTAACAAGGTCAGGTTCACTACTGCATAAGCCAAGCTAGCTGGTCTATGTACTTCAAGAAAGTCTCCTTTCTCTGTCTACCATCTTGTATGAACACTGGGGTTATAGATGTTCTTGCCACATATCTGACTTTTATATGGGTCCCGGGGATTCAAACTCAGTATAATTTATAACATTCATAAACTTCATTTTACACCAAATGGAAACTACTACAGAAATTCACAACTAATCAAAATACAGAGAACAGACCATGGGTATCCAACACCAACCAACGCAACTACAATACAATTCATACTTGAGACTTAAGGAACCTAGAAGAGGGAGGCAGAAGGATTGTGAAAGTCATAACACCAGTCTCTCCTGCAAGACGGTGACTTTTTTATATATGTCAAGGCAGAAAGCTGCACCCATAAATCCCTACAATATGGTCACAAGACCTGCACAATGACAACACTAGATGCCAAGTCAATTTGAATGGAGAAAATCTCACAGGGCCACACCCATGGATCAACAACTAAAGCCAGTTAATGGCTGTGAGAGATGGAGACACGATCTTTGGGGCTGAGTCCTGGGTAAGTCATCTAATCCCAAGTAATCAGTCCTAACCACACACACACAGGAGCAACACTGGAAGGACTCAGCAGGTTGTACATAGATATGTGTAAAGGCACAGAGCAAAAAAAAAAATGCGTATGAGTTTGTGTGAGAGAATGGCATCAATGAGAGGAGTTATTGGGGTACAGAGGAGTACCAATCATGTAAATGTAGCTCGTTCTCAGAAAAACTTGTAGTTGCTATTATGATGAGCCACACTAATTGAACTTGCTCTTCCTAAAACTTTAAGATATTCATGATTCCATTTCTCAAATTTGTAACTTATTTTTTTCTTTCTGTAGTGCTTTAAATAGAACATTTAAATCAGTTTCATAACAAAGAATAACACAGAAGTCCTTGGGATTGTTTTTTCTGTCCTTAATGATGACAAACTTATTTAGACATGGAGCCTCTTTTGTTTTACTACAGAGGAGAATACTATCTTTTCTTCACAATATGAAGGTTATATCTGTCTTTAAACATGTCCTCTCTTGTGCTGTGGTCAATAGAAACAGTGAAGTGGCTATTCTTCTCTGTGCTGACATAATTTCTCTCAGCAGCCATTAGTTACTCCAGAGAAAAACTGTATGCATGCATGCGTTCATGTATGTATGTATGCATTTATGTGTATGTGTGCGTGTATGTATGTATGCATGTGTGTTATGCGTGTATATGTTTGGGTTTGCATGCATGCATGCATGTATATGTCTGTGTATGCACATGTGTATATGCATACTTATTTATGCTAGGCCTCTCTCTAGCTGACCTTAAGAACAAAGAGCTTCATTTTGGTTCCATTGTTTTTTTCTTGTTACCTTGGCAGAGGAAAGGCTGATGACATGTTGCTCCTTCTCATTGCTTACGATCTCTGTGATGCTGAACATGTGCCCAACCAGCTTCCCAACTGGCTTAGTGCTGATATTGGGGTGCCACAGCCGGAGGACTTTATCATCTCCTAAAAGGACGACAGTGACAGAGGCTTTGCATTCTCAAAGGTTAAAAGGTGCCCTCATTTTATTTCTGTGGCTGTAATGAAACACCTTGACCAAAGCAACTTAGGGGGGAAAGGGTTCATTTTAACTGGTAATTTCAGGTTGGAATCCACCACCAGAGCAGTGGCAGAGGAAATTTTAAACAGCTAGTCCAGAAACACCCGCAGTCGAGAGCAGAAAGAATGAATGAACACTTGATGCTCATTTAGCTTTCCCTGTTCTCACCATGGGAGATGGTCTGGCCCACTCTCACCTGGGCTCTCCCACATCAGCCACTGCAACCAAGACAATCCTTATAGGTGTGCTCACGGGCCAACTGGAACTAGGCGACCCCTCACCAAGACCTTCCTTCCTGGTGATTCTACACTGTGGCACGGTGACAATTATATTTGCCACCACAAAAAGCATCTCCCATTCAGTTAGATCCTACTCCCTCAGCAAACCACAGCCCTCATGCCCCCAGAGACTTCCTCCTGTGAGTGGCTTGGGAGGCATTAGCCTTCTTGTGGCTCTGTCTTTGACCATCCTATGTTCACATACAAATGTGAACTCTCATCAATATTTCATGAGTACTTTCCTTGATTCTTCTCCCCTCTGTCATGCATGAATATATTATTTATACGTTATTTATTTCAAAACATAGTTTAGGCAGCTGGTCTTTTGTTTTTACAGCCTTAAATTATGCAAACATTATAATAATAAAAATATCAAAGGAAGGGGGAAAACAGCTCACACTCTCAGCAAAGGCAAAGCATATTGCCTTTTATTTTTCTATTTTCCTTCTTCCTACAGAGCCACAAGCACAAGCCATTTATACACAATTACTTTGATGGCATAGGTTTTGTCTTTTAATTGTTAAAATCATCTGAGTACATAGTAAAATAATGAATCAGTATAGAAGGCTGATATTGTTGTAACCCCCGCCCCCCAAACAAAAAAAAAACAAACAAAGCAAAAAACCCAAAGGTCTTCTTCTCAAGCTCTACTTTCTACTCATATTCCCTCTAGGAAGTCATTGTTAAGTGTTTGCAATTTACTTGCACATGTGCACATGCATCTGTGCATGCGTGTGTCTATTTGTGTGCGTGTGTGTGCAGCCACCTGTGTATGTTAGTATGAACACCAGAGGCCAAGCTCAGGTGTCTTCTTTTTGAGTCAGCATCTCTCTGAGCTGGAACTCATCCTTTTGGCTAGGTGTGAGCCTGAGGAATGTGTTCTAACAGTTCAACACGTGCAAACAGGATACAATAATTAGATCAAGATAACATCTTTATCACAGAAACGTGTCTCTCTGTGTCGGGAACAGAGAATCCGGTCTGCTGTGAAACATTCAACTAATTGCTTTCATTTAAAAATCCTGTCTATTGTTGAACTCGTCCATTAGTAGCTCTCAGCTACAGTTATGCTACCATGCTACAGAATGTTGGAAGGCATTCTCTGTGCCGAAATGTGTGCCTGCAACCTTCAGGCACCTGATCTCATCCCTCCCTCCCCACTCCCTTCTCAGGCTCTGATGGCTACTATCTTCTACTCTAAGATCAACTCTGTAATTTCCCATGAAAATGCAATATTTGTCTTCCTGTGTTTGCCTTATTTCCTTAGCATGATATCTGCAAGTTTATCCACATCTTTTTTATTTTTATAGTCAAATAACTTCCCCTTGATAGCTAATAGTTTCTTAACCATTAAAAGGGAAAATCCAGATAATTCTTTGGCTCTGGATTTTCTCTTTTACTTTATTCAGCAATGCTGTAAAAACAAAACAACATTTGTTTCTTACATTAGTTGTTAACAGAAAGTTTCCAGAAGTAGAAACATTATGTTTAATCATGTTTATGACTTTAAGAGGCACTGCCAAGTTGTTTTCTAAAAATGCTTATACCACAACACAGGCCAGTAGCTTTGTGGTCTGAGCAGCATGTGGACACTGTGATTTAAAGTATAAACAACTTTAATGCGGCTAAAATAAAACACGAATGCTGATGAGCAAACTCAGGTCCCTGTAACAAGCGCTCTTACATGAAACAATCCCCCAATGCCTTCATCCCACTTTCTGTTATATTATTCTGAACACATCATACCTAAATTACTAAACTGAATAATTTAATACTTTAAGTAATTCAATCCTTAGTAGTTGTTATAATATAAAGATTTAGTATCATACAAAGTCAAGAATATTGTCTTGAAATTCCATAATACTTTTATGATTCAACTTTCAGGATATTTAATGAGCCATTTGTGAAATAGAAAATCCAATATCTCAAAAAAAATCTATATTTTTAAGATCATTATACAATTTACTCTTTTTAAAAACATAAATAAGTTATGGCTATGCATTTGTGTACATAATAAAGGCCACTTAAAATAAATAAATTCCAAAATAACATGACAGTCAATGAAAATATTTTTCTTCTTAGTAATGTAAAATCTGAGCTCTTGTAGTTCGCTCACTGAAAGTTAGTGCCTGACCGCCCAATTGCAAGGAATTCAGTTGGGGCACAGGAAGAGAAGTCCCGCACATGGAGCAAAACTAGCCAGTTTCTACATGTGTGTTTGTAACCCATAAGTGTATGGTTGAGCATTTCATAGTATGGGTGCACACTTGCCTCACAGTGCTTGAGGAATCCAGAGAACTTTGGGTACCATCCTCTCCTTTCTACCTTTTCCCACTCAGGCTCTTATATCCAAGGGACAGCTATAATATACATCCTGAAATTCAACCTATCTGTTTAACTTGATCTGCTAGCATGCATTTGGCCACCCACAGGACTGACTTGCCTGTAAATGACAAATACTTTTTGTTTAATCAGATATACCCATATTGAAAGAGCCAGCTAGATATGGGGAACAACTGGGTGACTTGATAGCTGGGTATTCATAGGTTAGTCAAGTGTAATAGATCCAGGATGCTCCAGTGATTCCAATTGTTTTGTTGGGCTCCAAGAAAAAGAATTAAAGTATTTTCTCTCCCTTTTTCATTCTCTCCAAGTCCAGTTCTTCAAGAATATACCAGATACCTCCATAGTTTACAAAAGAACTGACTGGCCATGTAGGTGTAACACCCAACTCCATAATCATTAGCTATTATTTATTTCTAATAAATAATCTAATAGGCTCCTATTTGAGACAGACCTTCTCCTGGCTTACAGTGGCATCCTACCAGGTAACACATGGTAAGAGCTCATTAAGTAGTTATTAAGCTATTGCTTGGTTGCTATGAGAAGTCACAGCTTGGAGCTTACGTGTTAAGTACCAAAGGATGGTAGTCAGGAGAATAGACGTTAGGCTCAGAATGGGACTTTTGTTGTTGGTTCTTCATATAGTCCCTTTATAAAGATCAACTATTTTTATCTAGGCACTTGGATCTTGGAGTAGCACTAGAAAAAGGCTGAAAAACCAAGACTAGGATGGTTCTTATTTACTGTGGACCAAACTGTGCCCTCTCAAAATCCATGTTGAAGCTATAACATGTATTTGGGGGTTATTTGGGAAAGAGGCTAGCTTTAAGTAAGGTCATAAAGATGTGGTCCTCATAAGAAGAGGAACCAGGCAGCTTTCTCCTCATTTCCCCACCACATTAGGAGGTCACCTACACATACACAAAAAGATGGCCCTTATTAGGAGATGACCATGTTGATACTTTGATCTTGGTTCAAATGCCTCCAGAACTACAAAATAATAAAATTTTGTTCTTTATGCTACATAACCCATGATGTTTTGCTATGATGGCTTAATTTATTAATACAGCAACACAATATTAAAAGGTAGATATGCAGAAAATTCTTAAATTTAAAGTGTTGAGAGCAAGGAACGGTCTTTATTGAGAAATTTCTACCCAAATGGGAACTTGCTGGCTCTTAAGGGAATATAAATTCTAGATATTATTCTTCCCCCAAATCTACTTAAAAATGATAACATTCTTGTTTGTTTTGTGTGCACATGCATGTAGGTAGGGGAAGAGAGCATTTATGTGGCATGCATGGTTCATGTGTTACAAAGGACAACTTGTAAGAATTGATCCTCTTCTATGATGTGCATTCCAGGGGTTGAACTTGGGGTTGGTAAGCTTGGCGGCAAGTGTCTTTATCCAATGAACCATCTTACCCAAAGTCTGCTTTTTAAGAAAACCAAGTCATGTGCTTTTGAACTGGAGTGTGGCATTTCCTTTCTAGTGCTCCCCCCAGGTTCCCTTTCTAATCCTGGAGAGAGTTAAGAGGTTCTATTCCCATGCTCTCTGGGGCTCAACCTTCTGCAGCACTGACCCTGTAATCGTGGCTGTTTGTTGTTTATATGACAAGCATTGGGTCGGTCAGTCACTTGTAGTAATCACTGACAACATGTGTATGAATTTTGCTTGTGTAGTAAGTTTTAATGTGAAATCTAATGTATAATTTATCAGCTCTCTGAGGATCTTGCACTACTAGTGCAATCAATATATAACCACAGTTGTTTTGTGAGAAGAAATGAGCTTATACATGACTAACTGAACAGCTCCTGACTGGTTTGTACAATGTTGAAGAGGGGGGAATGGAAAAAACTTCCACATAGACATGTGAACTATGATTCTCAATTCAAAGTGTTTATAATCTAATATAGCTGCAAGGCAAGTGTGAAATATTTAGAGATAAAGTATTCATAGACAAATTCAAATATGAATAATCAAATAATTATACCAAATATAATGTATTGCTTTTACTATGTATATCATAAATTGTAGTTTATAAAGAATTGATTCCCTGTTGTTTTATTTTCCATTTAACTCATTCTCCCTCTTTTTTCCCCCTCTCTCCCTTTTCCTGTGGCAGGATTTAAGCAAAGCTACTTATCAAAGACAGGTTTTTCTTTCTTTTAGCAAACTCATCTCTGCTATCGTCACTCAGTCCCAGTGTGTTACTTTTGATGAAATGTGCTGTCTCAGATCACAGAGGACAGTGTGGGAGCGCCCTGGTGCACAGCATCACAGTGGCTCAGATCACAGAGGACAGTGTGGGAGTGCCCTGGTGCACAGCATCACAGTGGTCCAGGAAAGAGAAAACTAGGCTGAGGGCAAAGACATTTGACTCAACCTTAGCTCTACCAGCTGACTAACTGCACGGCTTGTGGCAAATTGTTTTCTTTGCAGGACGCTTTGTTTTCCTCATGTATAAAATAATGACCTTTTAAGACTGTCCTGCTTCATTTCAGCTCTGGGAAAGCAAGGTTACTTCAGTGAGAGCAAGCTCACATTGTTATAGAAATGAGGAAGCCATGGAGAGTTCAGTTACACGCTTCAAATCGATAATTCCAATAATGCAATATTATTTCACCCTTATTGCTTTTCACCAGAAACATCGAAGAAGTACAATATTACTAGGTGTGTTCTGAGATTTCACCTCAGGTTCACAAGTATAGATAACATTGACCGTAGCATTCTGAAGTTGGTGTTACTACCCCCAGGGGGAAGTGAGGCTGTTGTGGAAGAAAGTCTGTAGCTTGTGTGTCACATGAAAAAGAATACAGCAGAGGGCTTTTGCAGTCCCCAGTGGTATATCCTGTACATGAAGAAAGGCTTTGGGCTGAGTCACTAGTCAACAAAAAGAATATTACCCCGGAGGAAGGGATGTTTACAGTTACTGAGAATTTGCAATTTCTGCTAATAGAGTCTGTATGAAGTATGACAGTTCAAAAGATTGTGCATGGTGAAAAGTAGCGACCACTCACTGATCCAACTACAATGCATTGGATTATTTTCCCAACAGCCTTTTGACTGTATCCCTTAACCACCTCCAGAGCAGACCTACTGCATGTGGATACTATCTGAGTCCCCCATACGAGGTGTGTGTATGTGTGCGTGTGCGTGTGTGTGTGTGTGTGTGTGAGTGTGTGTGGTGCCACCAAAATGAGCAGAACAAATGAGCACATGATATGGCGGTGCTTCAGTTATATTTTGCATTATCATCCTTATCCGTTGATTCAGACCTTGTACTAGAGCTGTCTAGACTTGTCTTATTTCTGTTATTAGATTTTGAATTTGTGAGGGTCAACACAATCTGATGCTCCTAACACAGTCTGATGGTCCAGAGCTCTTCACCATTAACAGTTGCATAAATATAACATGAAAAAAATGTACACAGTGCTTCTGAGGTATCAGAGGTAGGAGACCGGGCTTTTTATGTTCAGAACATTTAAGAATGAGGTGCTTAATTCTTGAAATGATAAATGAAAACGATATTGACTTTTTAAAACATGTGATGGTCAGCAAATAATGCTTAGAAACTTAATTTTTACTTACTTTTGTTGGGTTTTTGTAATTACCCAGTCTTGGTGGGCATTTGTTTGTCTTGCATGTTGGTTGTTTGTTTTCTGAAGGGCTCCTGTTTTTACCAAGCTCATCAAGGGTCCTACCACACTTACATAGGCAGCTGTGCTGAGCGGAACAGCACTTGTACATTCGTAGTCAGTAGCAGCATTTGCACATGGCTGAGTCACTAATCAACAAGAGTATTGTCCCAGTGAAGGGGTGTTCATGTTTTCTACCAATAGAACCTCATTTGTGGGAATTCAGTAAATTGTGCATGCTGGAAAGTACTAGGTGCTTGTTGGTCATGCTGCTCGACATTTGATTGCCTTCACAGGAGCTCAAAAACCCCATAATTTATAGTATTTCTAAGCTGAAGGTGAGGATTTCGTACTATGGTTCACACTGAGGTTAATGACACCAGTGCCCTTATCTACACTCAGTAAAGCCATCCCCAGAACTTTTCACAAAACAGGAAATTGAATTTTTGGAATTGATTGCAAAACTAAGCTTACAAAGCATTCTAAAACTTACATCCATGAAATTTTGCTTTCTTTTGTGTGTGAGCATGGAATGGTAGTTAAGATGGATGTGTCCTTCATGCTTAGAATCCTGCAGCTGGCTACTTGAATACTGCTTAGTCAAAGGGTTGGTTTTGCACAGGATGCTAGGCAAATATTTTTATCTAGTTGCAGACAAGCCCTAACGAGGCAGACTCTACTGCAGTTTGATTTTTAGACATTGCAATAGTTCGGTTCTGGAATCTTCCCCTTGAACCCTGTTTGCACTGCTGTTGAGAATTATCGAAAGCTTTGGGAGGTGGAGCTGAATGGGGATGAGGTCATTAAAGTAAGGGAAACTGGGAATATGGCCCCTTCCTGTCTCTTTCTATTTGCTAGATGATATAAGGTTAAAGAGGTCACTTCTGCCATGTTTTCTGGCCTTGATGGTCTGCCTTTCCATAGGTCCATAGTAACAGGGTCAAATCACAAAAGACTAAAGCTTCTGGAAGTGTAAGTTGAAAGAAACCTTCCCTCCTTTTAAATCGGTTGCTTCAGAAAATCTATCACATCAGTGAATGATGGTGATGAGCATGGTGTGCTCAGTACTTCATCTACCAGATCACCCCGAGAACCGCTGGAGCCCCCTCCACCTCCTCCTGGCTTGTAGTCTATGAGTGGCATTGTACCCATTTCTAACAAGAAAAGATAAGGGATGACGGTTTTCAACTCAGGAAGAGGGTACAGAGGTCAAGAAATCAGGATGCGATTTTCTTTCTATGGGAAGTGACAAGCTCTAGCACTTGTTCCCGTGTTATAATGTGGGTTTTGGTAGAGTCTCCTTTAATAGTCAGTGTAATGAGATGATGAGAGATTTGGATGCTCATGGGTTGGATTACCACTAAGTGCTAGGAAACATGCTTCAGGTCCACACACTGGTCTGCAGATATCCCCCCAGCATGCTTTCCTTTCTTTTCTTCGTGCCTTTGAAGTGTTACAATATTGTGGTCGTGGTGGCCTTGTTCTATTAAAAAAAAAAGCTTTGTTCTATTTGAAGCTGTGACTTTCTATAGACTATCCAGTAATATGAGTAACAATTTTTAAAAATAGTATTTGAAACATAAGTTAATTCCAAAAAAGTATTTTGAGATGTTGAAAGTAGAATATAAATTTAAATATGAAGTATAGAGTGTACTTGGAAACATGAGTTTCACATTCTCAGATATTACTTCACCCTGGAATATGCATGTCTTAGTTAGGGGTTCTATTGCCATGAAGGGACACATGACCATGGCAAACCTTATAAAGGAAAATGTTTAACTGGGACTCATTTACAGTTCGGAGATTTAGGATATATTGTTACCATGGCCAGGAAGCATGGCAGCATACAGGCAGGCATGGGGCTGGAGGAAGTGAGAGTTCTACATCTGGATTAACAAGCAGCAAGAATGGATCGAGAGTGGCACTGGGCCTGGCTTGGACATCTGAAACCTCAAAGCCTCACCCCCAGTGATACACTTCACCACCAAGAGTAGAGCTGCTTATACCTAGTAATGCAGGTGCCTCAGGAGTTTTATCTCAATAGATCACTACCAAAGTGATTTTGCTTATACACTGTAAGTGGATTGGACTGACATTTAATTTTACATACACTTCATTTAATTGTTTTGAGTGTGTATATGGAGGGGGCACATGCATCACAGTGCACATGTATGTGGAGGTCTGGGGAAAACTTGTGAGAGTCAATTCTCTCCTGCCATGTGGGTCCTGGGGTTGAACTCAAGTGGTCAGGCTTGGCTCAGACCACCCCTATTCATCTCATTGTCATCTCATTGATCCCCAAAACTAACATTTATTGAAAATCTATTAGTTCTAGGCATCCATTCACTGTCTTAATTCTAAACACTACCATATGAAACATATACTTTTCTTATACTTATTCTATAAGCAAGTAGTATCACCAACTCCACTCAAGATGAGAGTGAAGCTGTAAAGGGATAAGTAGTCTGCCCACTTCAATCCCAGTAGTGGATTTACACCCAGCCTGACTCCACAGCCCAGACTGATACATCACAGTAGAGCCGAGCAGAAGTCTGAGCCCAAAGGTTAGTACTATCTCTACCTTCCTATGTTCCCATCCCTCCCCTTGCTCTTGACAAAGGGCCATTCTCATCTTCTGCCTTACTATCTCTTGAAGGTTGGTATTCTTCAAGGTTCTCTTCTTGACCTCTACTCTCTACTGGTCTACTGTCTACTGTCTCTGTCAACTGGCCCTTGACTTTTCTGATAATAGCCAGGACCTCCTTTCAAATTGGGAAGCTCATGATCTCACATAAAAACAAAACAAAACAACCAGCAAGTATCCTATAAAACTTAAAGTCATAGAGCAAACTGTAAAAGACAACAGTAAAGCAGGGGAAATTTTGCTTTACATATTCTTGAGCTAAGGGAAGTATTTTTCTTTTATTTTTGAGATTATAATAAAATTATATTATTTCTCCCTTCACTTTCTTCCCTCTAACCCCCCATATACCTCTCTTTGCTCTCTTCCAAATTCATGTGTTTTTCATTAATTTGTGTTACATGTATATATATTATGTAAATGTAACTTGCTTAGTCTGAATGTTATTTATATGTATATTTTGGGAACTGAACATTTGCTATTGAACAACCAGTTGGTGTGTTGTTCACCGAAGAAGACTATTTCCTCCACTCTCAGCATTCCCTAGACACCTGTAGTTCTTTCTATAGGACTGGACCTTGTGGCCTTTCATCCTGTCCACTTTGGCATGTCTCTGATTGTCCTGGTTCAGTTCATATATAGGCAGTCAGGTTGGTGAGACCATGGTTGCAGCTTCTGAAAACCTGAGCGATACATCTCACAGCAAACTCCCTAATCCTCTGGCTCTGACAACCCTTCTAGCCCTTCTTCCTGAAGGTTCCCTGAGCTAAGGTGTGGGAGTATTTTTGTAGATATATTCATTGGGACTGGGGTCCACAAGTCTGCTTTTTGACTGGTTATATAGTTTTTCTGCAATGAACTCCACATTTTGCAAAGAGAAGTTTTTTTGATAAGGGGTAAGGACTTCTCTTATCTGAGGGTTTAAGAACAAATGTTTAGAATGTAGTTGAGAAACTATGTTGGTTTAGAAAATTCATGGTTGTAGCTTCTCCTCCAAAGTCCATGACTTCTCTAGCCCTGAAGTAAGGCTTTGTTAAAGTATGATGTCATATCCAATAGCTGCAGTGACTAGAACAGACAACACTTAAATTATTCTAGAAAGTTATTTTTGGCCATTAAACACAAAGAGAGCCCTTTGGGAGGAAAACTCAGAATAATCTATGATGTGAGCTTTCCTCTTACCTCCAGTGACAATCACGTTTGCTTTACCACAGTAGCAGAAACTGTTGGCTCCTCTTGGCATGGCAAATTCTCTGACAGGCCTGGGAGACAAAATTAGATGTAAAACATTAATTGAAACTTAAAAATAGATTCTTTTTAATGGGCTCATTTCTAAATTGCTTATAAGTCTATTTGTCCATAATAACTCATGGAGGCACAGAATCTCTTAACTTCCTGTTTTAGTTTGGATATTTCCCAACGACCCATGGGCTAAAGAACCTGTTACTGTGCATTGGGAGTTATTATAGCCTCTAACATGTGGACCTATTACCCAGGGATCGGTATACCTAACTACTTTCTTGTTTCACTTCATGACTGCTGCAAGGTGATGAACAGTTGACTCCACCATATGCCTTCCTCCCCCATCACCCGTGCCACCATGACATAGTAGAGCAAGTCCAAAAGTAACAGCAAGGGCCAAATCAGCAAGAACTGAAACTTTCAAAATGGGAGCCATAGTGACCCATTTTCCTTTTATTATTGATGGATCTGAGGTACCTGTAACAGCGGTGGAAAACAGACTAGATATTTTTAAAACATTCTTAGTTTGTCAGTGTTACAAATGCTTCTGGCATACTGGATTCCACCCTTGGGCCATTATTTTCTGATCCTTGCTTCAGATATGGGAACATGAAGCTGGAATCAGTACAGGATAATGATTGTTTTCAAATTCTCTTTTCAAAATGCCTTTTAGTACTTTTGATCTTAGGTTAACCAGAAAAAGGGACGAAAGTCTATTAAGCACTTAAAGTTAAAGCATCAAAGCAAACAATTACAACAGTTGATTTAAATGATTTTATGTAAATAAAAGTCTTCATTGCCTTCCACAGATGGGAAAAACTGAGGCTAAGTTGAACCTATAGTCATAGAATAAGTGCTGGGACAAAAAGTGGTATTGTTCCTTCCCATAGCAAACGTATGGAATAACACTGTCTTCTTTGTACTATAAAGATTTTATTTATTTATTTTATGTATATGAGTACACCGTAGCTTTCTTCAGACACACCAAAAGCGGGCATCAGATCCCATTACTGATGGTTGTGAGCCGCCATGTGGTTGCTAGGAATTGAACTCAGGACCTCTGAAAGAGCAGTCAGTGCTCTTAACCTCTGAGCCATCTCTCCAGTGCTCCCTTTTTGGACTATAATGTTCTCCTTCTGAACTGGGCAACTAGGAAAAAGTAATGTTGAGCATTTGCTTGTTCACCAGTCGGAAACTGCTAAGTTGTAAGAGGGTTAGAGATTCGGTGTATATGCACCAACAGGACCCTATGTTATGTGGTAAATAACTGCACACATTCCTCATTTTCCTGGTACATAGTTCTATTCTAATTCTGAAAAGTCTATACAAAATAATAACCAGTATATCAATCACCTCTGATATTAAAGTTCTTTGAGAATTCCTTTTTCTGCCTTTTTGGGAGATATGCTGATTTCTGTTTTAACAGCTGACCATGTATGTATATATAATATGACCATGTTATATATGATTGTATAAATACTGTTTCATCAGAAGACTCACTCTAGGAAATTGCAGAAATAGGAACATGTTGCATTGGGAATAGAGGAACCCAACCATGCTCTTGTGATGGCTCTCCGGTGGCCATGGCAGTCCAGGAAAACATGGCCACAAGTATCACTTGAGAAATATCTTCAACTTTTAGATTTAGAAAGAATGGCCAGAGAGAGAGAGAGAGAGAGAGAGAGAGAGAGAGAGAGAGAGAGAGAGAGAGAGAGAGAGAGAGAGAGAGAGAGAGAGAGAGAGAGAGAGAGAGAGAGAGAGAGAGAGAGAGAGAGAGAGAGAGAGAGAGAGAGAGAGAAGGGCACAGCTAAGAGGTTCCTGGAACATCTGATAGATCAAGGAGCCCTGTTTGCTGAGGTTGTCTGAATATTTTTATCTCCTTGCTTCCTGAGTCTAGCTGTAATCAGCAGAGATGTAATTACCACCTACAAAATTCCAAGAGACATGTTAAATATTAGGAAGTCCAGGATTCTTCTGAAAGACAGAATTCTGACTCTTATGAAATAGATGCTCTTTGCAGCAAACACCACAGTGCACCAGTTGGTTGGAACATTAAACCTGGCAGATAATCTGCCTGTGGTTTTTAAGGACCAGGTCTGTGGGACATTATGCAGCATAGGAATGAAAGCTTTCTACCACAGATTTGTGTGTGTGTGTGTGTGTGTGTGTGTGTGTGTGTGTGTGTGTGTGTGTAGATAGAAAGCGGGGATAACAAAAAGTAAAATATGAGTGTGAAAATATTACTAGGCCAACTCTTCATATTGTTACCACATACTACTGTGCCACACACAAAACTCTACTAATTTTCTGCCTAGAATTGTAAAGCTACCCAGTCACATTTTCCCTTACAAAATGTCAGCATCTGGTCCAAGATAAAAGACCCCCCATTTGTGGATCTTTGCAATAGTCCATCCTCTATTCCTGAAGATCTGTTGATGAACAATCTCCTAAGAGCAGCCTCTCTTGAACACCCTACTAAAACACTGAAAACTACTTCAATTCCATCCCTTTGTTTCTATTGTTAGCTTATTCTCTGTCTTTCCCACCAGAACACAAGACCCTGACAGAATGGGTCTTTTCTAATCATTAATTTTATTTTTGAGATTATAATTATATCATTTCTCCTTTCCCCCTTTTCTTCCTCCAAATCTTCCTCTATAGTTTTCCTTGATTTCTTTCAAATATGTGGTCTCTTTTTACATTAATTGTTGCTACATACACACACATATGTATACATATATACATATACATATACATATACATATACATATACATACACATACACATATACATATACATATACATACACATACACATACACATACACATATACATATACATATACATACACATACACATACACATACACATACACATACACATACACATACACATACACATATACATATACATATATATTTCTAAATATAAACTGTTTAGTCTGTATAATGTTATTTAAATGTATGTTTTAGGGGCTGACCATTTGGTATTTGAAAACCAATTGACATGCTTTTCCTCAGGGAAACCTATTTCTCCTGATTTCAGCATTTCTTAACTGCTTCTAGTTCTTTGTGTCGAGCCTCATGGTCTTTCTCCCATCACCTCTGACATATCTATCACTGTTGTCCTTGTTCAGCTCATGGTAGGCAGCCATGGTGGTGGGATTCTGTGGGTTCTGACATTCCTAGGAGACACAATTTCACAGCAAAATTTTTGATTCTCCACCTTTTTATCCCTCTTCCTCTTCTTCAATATCCCCTGAGCCTCAGGTGTGTTTATTGGGATATATCTACTGAGATTGGGGTCCACATCTCTGTTTGCTTGAACAAAATTGTCCTTGATGCAGGGCAAGGACTACACTTACCTTATAGCCATAGAACTTGTCCTTATAGCCATGAGGACAAACATTATAAGTTGTACTAGCTTAGTAAAGTGGTAGTTTTAGGTTCTTCTCCAAGATCCATGACTTTCTAGCCCTGGGTATTTGGCTAGGTTTCCAGTTCTAGGCATGGTTTCATTCTAGTTGAGTGGCTTGTAAGTCAAATTAAAGAGCTGTCGGTTACCTCTAGGCCTGGGTGCTACTATTGCACCCCTAGGGTTATGGTTTCATCCTGGCCATTGCTGTGATGCACAGACATCATAGCTGGGTAGGGATATCAATCACTTTCCTCCTTTGGAAGCTTTCATGCACCTTCTGGTGCTATGAAAGCTATTCCTCGGGTAGGAGTCTTTCAGGTCAGTTTTAATTCAGGGGGCAGCTGGGCCCTGTTTCTGAAGTGTATGGTGTTTACAGCAATAGAAGCCAACTTTCTACTTCTGGCATTGAGGCAATAGCAAGCCTGTTCTGATTGTTGTTGTTTTGGGTTTTTTGTTTTGTTTTGTTTTGTTTAAATGCACACCAGCACATTAGTGCTTACAACTGGACTTGGTCTATAACAGACCTACAACAAACATTAAGAGTTTATAAAATGACTGCTGGGCATAGTGGTACACACATTTAATCCTAGCACTTGGGAAACAGAGGCAGGTGGATCTCTGTGGTTTGAGTCCAGCCTGGTTTACACAGTAAGTTCTAGGACACTCAGAGCTACAGAGTGAGACAGGGTGTTCTTCTCATAGCTTTGAGTTTAAAATTCTGGTTCTAGGAGTTGGAGAGATGGCTCAAAAGTTGAGGGCACTGAGTGACTGCTCTTCCAGATGATCTGTGTTCGAATCCCAGCACCCACATGTCACCTCAGAACTGTCTGACACCTTCATACAGACATGCATGGAGGCAAAACACCAACACACATAAAATGAAATAAATAAGTTGTTTAAAAATTCCTAGCTCTAGTACAGCTTACAGGGCTTTTCCTGTCTGCTTTGCTCAGCTTTCTATTTCCCAGCCCGGCTTTGCCTGGGCTCCAGGCTAGAACTCACTCTTCTCTTTCTCACTTGCATTTACAGATGTTGTGTCTTTACAGTGTCTGTTTCTTGCTCCTATCCACTCAATTCCTTTGCCAGGCCAACTGTTACCAGTTTTCAAAGCTCAGCAAACACGGCATCTCTCTCCTCCAAGAACTCTTCCTCCATCCTGCCTAGAGGTTTGGTCAGCGTTCCTGCTCCTTACATATACACTGCAATGCTTATTGTCCTTTATGGGAACGCTTTATTTATCAGTTACTAGCACACTAGCAAGGACTTAGTCTTTTCCTCTTTAATTCATAGGACTAATAACAGCATCTTGAATATAGTCTCTCATTGCTAAATACTGAGTATTCAGCTTGTTCTGCATCTTCTTTGGGAGTCATGTATATTCAAAGTATGCAACAATCAAAAATAGAATGTTGAATATAACACTTATATTACTATTATATAAAGATATAACCTAAAACAGAATTAATGTGCAGCAAACACGAAAGGCAAGATGTGAAGGACCGCCAAGCTTCTCTTCCAGAGTCAGGGAAAGGTTAGAATAAGTCTCTGGGATAGGTGTTATCTGACCCTTAAAGAATAACAAAGTTTGTCAAAATAACTTAGAAAGGCTATCTCAGCCTCCAAACATGTACAAATTCCCAACGTGGGCTATCTAGGAAGCAGGTCAGGATTACAAGGAGCTAAGTAAAATGCTATGGAACAGGGTACAGGAAGTGGAAGGAAGGGAGTTCAGGGACAGGTCCATAAGCATGCTTTATGCAGGAGATGTCAAAATACAGAAATTACTGAGATGGGTAGATGATCTTTTCTGGAAAACATATGAAAAGAGTATTCGAAGTAGAAGGGGGGAAGGATACGAAGATAAAACAGACTCAGAAAGTGTGTTACTGTGAGGTAATATACAAAAATTGATGATTGGTGGTGGAGGTGGAGGTGGGGATCATGAAGAACAAAAAGCTATTGAAGGTACAATTATCCAACTGGGCTAATAAACAGATACTGATGTCACCTGGTGGTTCCTATATAGCCATCTGAATTCAAGGGGCTATGGAATCTTCCTGTCAAGCTAATGAACATGTACATTTAAGTCTAAGTATCAGTATGTGAAAAAAGATAAGGAACGGCAGCTCGTAGAGGCTGAGCAACTGGTGGGTGGGAGACCTGGGCTGCCGGGGAGCAGAGAGATCTCTGCGGAGTACACACGGAAAGTGCACACCCTAACTTGCCCAGCCCTGCCTTGCCCGATCCAGCAACCAGAAATAGAACATTGGAAATTCTGTTCACACCCAATGACTCTGAGGCATAAAACAGGGCTCGGCCCATCTGACATCTGGACTAGTGGAGAACCAGGGACACAAACCAGATACAAGGGAAAGGCAAGAACATATCACTGACAACAAAATGGCAAGAGGAAAGAGAAAGAGTATATCCCAAGGAAACCAAGACAATCTAGCAACACCAGGACCCAGCTCTTCCATAACAGCAAACATCGGAATTCCAAACACTCCAGAAAAAGAAGACACAGACCTGAAATCTTACCTCAAGATGCTGATAGAGATACTTAAACAAGAAAGGGAGGAAAAGCAAAAAGATTCAGAAGCTTTTAAAGAAGAAACAAGAAAAACTCTCAAAGAACTCAAAGAACTAGAGGAAAACAGAACCAAAGAAATAAAAAAATGGAAGAAGGAAATTAAAACAGAAATTGACACAATAAATAAAATGCTAAAAGAGATAACTCTAGAGTCAGAACACCAAAAAAAAAAAAAAAAAAAAAAAAAAAAGAAATCAGGAGTCACAGAAGCAAGCATTTCCAATAGATTGCAAGAGATGGAAGAGAGAATCTCGGGGGCAGAAGACAACATTGCAAACATAGACAAAACAGCCAGAGAAGATGCAAAAAACAAAAAGCTCCTAACCCAAAATGTCCAGGAAATCCAAGACACAATGAGAAGACCGAACCTAAGGATAATAGGAATAGAAGAGGGAGAAGAGTATCAACTAAGAGGCACAGTAAATATCTTCAACAAAATCATAGAAAAAAACTTCCCTACCCTCAAGAATGAGATGACCACGAGCATAAAAGAAGCCTTCAGAACTTCAAATAGGTTGGACCAGAAAAGAAATACCTCCTGACACATAATAGTAAAAACATCAAGTGCCCAAAGCAAAGAAAGAATACTAAAAGCAGTAAGGGAAAAAGGTCAGGTAACATATAAAGGCAGACCAGTCTCAGACTCACACCCGATTTCTCAACAGAGACTATGAAAGCTAGAAGAGCCTGGACAGACATCATGCACTCCTTAAGAGAGCAAAAGTGCCAGCCCAAGCTGCTATACCCAGCAAAACTATCAATCACCATCCCTGGAGAGACGAAGATATTTCAAGACAAATCAAAATTCACACAATATCTGACCACAAACCCAGCACTACAACGAATTATAGGTAGAAAACCCAATACAATGAGGGAAAATACAGCCTAGTAAAAACAAGAAAACTCCTAAACAAGAAAACTAAAAGAAGAAAAAAAACACAGACACAACTCAACCCAAAAAAGCAATAATGGCAGGAAACAGAAACAACTATTCCTTGATATCTATTAACATAAATGGACTCAACTCCCCAATAAAGAGACATAGACTATCAGACTGGATACATAAACAAAATCCAGCCTTTTGCTGCATACAGGAAACTCATCTCAGAGACAAAGACAGACACTATCTCAGAGTAAAAGGGTGGGGAAAAAACTTCCAAGCAAACAGCTCCAAGAAGCAAGCTGGAGTGGCTATTCTAATACCGAATAAAGTAAATTTCCAATTAAAAGTTATCAAAAAAGATAAGGAAGGACACTTTTTACTCATTACCGGGGAAATCTGTCAGGAGAAACTCTCAATCCTTAACATATATGCTCCAAATAAAAAATCACCCACATCCATAAAAGAAACCCTACTAAAGCTCAAAAAATACATTTCACCCCACACAATAATAGTGGGAGACTTTAATACCCCACTCTCACCAATGGACAGATCAGGGAAACAGAAACTGAACAAAGACACTGCAAAACTAGCAGAGACTTTGAACCAACTAGAATTAATAGATATATAGAGAACATACTATTTCAAAGTAAAAGAATACACCTTCTTCTAACCACCCCATGGCAACTTCTCGAAAATTGATCACATAATTGGACACAGAACGAGCCTCCATCGATATAAGAAGATTGAAATGCTCCCATGCATCCTCTCAGATCACCATGGTCTACGGCTGGTCTTTAACAACAACAAAGACAACAAAAAGCCCACATACATATGGAAACTAAACAACACTCTGTTAAAGGATAGCAGGGTCAAAAAAGAAATAAAGAAAGAAATTAAGGATTTTCTAGAATTCAACGAAAACGAAAACACAACATACCCAAACCTATGGGATGCAATGAAAGCAGTATTGAGAGGAAAACTCATAGCCCTAAGTGCTTCCAAAAAGAAACTGAAGAGAGCTCACATCAGCAACCTGACAGCACAGCTAAAAGCCCTAGAACAAAAGGAAGCAGATATACCCAAGAAGAGTAGATAGCAAGAAATAATCAAAATTAGGGCAGAAATAGACCAAATAGAAACAAAAAGAACCATTGAAAAAATCAACAAAACTAAGAGTTGGTTTTTTGAGGAAATCAACAAGATTGATAAACCCCTAGCCAGACTAACAAGAGGGCAAAAAAAGAATATCCAAATTAACAAAATCAGAAAGGAAAGCGGAGACATAACAACTGAAACTGAGGAAATTCAAGAAATCATCAGATCCTAGTACAAAAACTTATACTCCACAAAATTGGAAAATCTGGAGGGAATGGATGAATTCCTAGACAGATACAAGGTCCCAAAGTTTAACCAGGACCAAGTAAACCATCTAAATAACCCTATAACATCTAAAGAAATAGAAGAAGTCCTCAAAATCATCCCAACCAAAAAAAGCCCAGGTCCAGACGGGTTCAGTGCAGAATTTTATCAGACATGTATTGGGGATATAACACCAATACTCGCCAAACTATTTCAAAAGATTGAATCAGATGGAATATTACCCAACTCATTTTTTGAGGCTACAATAACCCTTGTACCTAAACCACACAAAGACCCTACAAGGAAAGAGAACTTCAGACCAATCTCACTTATGAACATTGATGCAAAAATACTCAACAAAATCTTTGCAAACCGAATCCAAGAACACATCAAAACAATCACTCATCATGACCATGTAGGCTTTATCCCTGGGATGCAGGGATGGTTTAACATAAGGAAATCATCAACGTATTCCACCATATAAACAAACTCAAAGAACAAAACCACATGGTCATCTCACTAGACGCTGAGAAAGCTTTTGACAAAATCCAACACCCCTTCATGTTAAAAGTCCTGGAAGGAACAGGAATCCAAGGCCCATACTTAAACATAATAAAAGCAATATACAGCAAACCAACAGCCAACATCAAACTTAATGGGGAGAAACTTGAAGCAATCCCACTAAAATCAGGGACTCGACAAGGCTGCCCACTCTCCCCCTACCTATTCAACATAGTACTGGGAGTCATGGCTGGAGCAATTAGACAGCAAAAGGAGATCAAGGGGATACAAATCGGAAAGGAAGAGATAAAAACATCACTCTTTGCCGATGACATGATAGTGTACTTGAGTGACCCCAAAAATTCCACCAGAGAACTCCTACAGCTGATAAACAAGTTCAGCAAAGTGGCTGGATACAAAATTAACTCAAACAAATCAGTAGCCTTCCTGTACTCAAAGGACAAACATGTGGAGAAAAAATTAGGGAAAAGGTACCCTTCACAATCGTCACAAAAACTATGAAATACCTTGGCGTGACTCTAACTAAGCAAGTGAAGGACCTGTATGACAAGAACTTCAAACCTCTAAAGAAAGAAATTGAGGAGGATCTCAGAAAATGGAAAGATCTCCCATGCTCATGGATTGGAAAAATCAACATCTTAAAAATGGCCATCCTACCAAAAGCAATCTACAGATTCAATGCAATCCCCATCAAAATTCCAACCCAGTTCTTCATGGAATTGGAAAGATCAATGTGCAATTTCATATGGAATAACAAAAGACCTAGAATAGCGAAATCCGTCCTCAACAAAAAAAAAAAAAAAAAAAAAAAAAACATCTGTGGGAATCACTTTCCCTGACCTTAAACTATATTACAAGGCAATTGTGTTGAAAACTGCATGGTACTGGTTCAGAAATAGGCATGTGGATCAATGGAATAGAATAGAAGATCAAGAAATGAGCACTCATGTATATGGTCACCTGAATTTTGACAAAGGAGCAGTAAACATTCAATGGAAAAAGGACAGCCTATTCAACAAATGGTGCTGGTCCAACTGGCACTCAGCATGCAAAAGAATGAAAATAGACCCTTTCTTATCTCCTTGTACAAAGCTCAAGTGTAAGTGGATCAAAGATCTCCACATTAAACCAGATACACTGAAACTATTAGATGAGAAAGTAGGGAAAACCTTAGAACACATAGGTACAGGAGAAAATTTCCTGTACAAAACACCAATGGCTCAAGCTCTAAGGTCAAAGATTCACAAATGGGACTTAATGAGATTGCAAAGTTTCTGTAAGGCTAAGAACATCATCAAAAAAACAAAACGGCAACCAACAGAATGGGAAAAGATTTTTACCAACACCACATCAGATAGAGGCCTAATATCCAAGGTGTACAAGGAACTCAAAAAGCTAGACACCAGAGAATCAAATAACCCTATTAAAAATGGGGTACAGAGCTAAACAAAACGTTTTCAGTTGAGGAACACCGAATGGCCGAGAAACATCTGAGGAAGTGCTCAACATCCTTAGCCATCAGGGAAATGCAAATCAAAACAACCCCGAGATTCCACCTGAAACCAGTCAGATTGGCCAAGATCCAAAACTCAGATGACACCAGATGCTGGTGAGGTTGCGGAGAAAGAGGAACACTTCTCCACTGTTGGTGGGGTTGCAAGCTAATACAACCACTCTGGAAATCTTTCTGGCGATACCTCAGAAAATTGGATATAGTACTACCTGAAGACCTAGCTATTCCACGTCTGGACATATACCCCAGAGACACTTTAATACACAACCAAGATATATGCACCACAATGTTCATATCGGCTCTATTTATAATAGCCTGAAGCTGGAAAGAACCCAGATGTCCTTCAGAAGATGAATGGATACAAAAATTGTGGTACATATTCACAATGGAATACTACTCAGCCACCAGAAACAATGACTTAACCAAATTCTTAAGAAAATGGCTGCATCTAGAGAATATCATCCTGAGTGAGATAACCCAGTCATAAAAGAACAGACATAATATGCAGTCACTGATAGTGGGATGCTAACCCCAGAGGCTTGCCCTCCCCCAGAAACAACTCACAGACTGTATGAAGTCCAAGAAATAAAGAAAACAAAACAAAACAAAAAAATATTTACAAAACAAGAAAACTTTAACTATTTGCATGTTACATTTTGTTTTACATGTACTTTAGCTCATTGTAACTATTTAGTTTTCAAGGCATAAAATCAAACCTTGAAAAAAATCAAGTACTGACTAAAAAATATATTCATATAGTTTCATGTAAAAATTATGTTAAAATTTGAAAAAAACGTACTGACAAAAATGTATAATTTTAAGCAAAAAATGTTTAAAATCTGTACATTTATCTTTGTTTTGTAAAATAAAGTTGTTTAAAAAAATAAAAAAATAGAAAAAAAAGAAAAAGAAAAAAAGATGTCTATTATTATCCTTAAGAAACATTAAGTCAGTGAAAAGGAAAGTTTTTGGTAATAAAACTCTCAAAATGCCATTGCCCGGGGCAAACACAACATGAAGGCTCACATTAGTAAAGACTGAATAGCAAGATTCAGACAAACTCCTGGACTTTTAGAATCCAGAAAAACAAATTCTTCACAAGTAAGATGAGTAATGCTCACTGCCTGGGGCTTAACGATTCTTCACGAGCAGGCTTGGCACCACCTAGAGGGCTGTGGTTGGAAGTAGACACATCAAGTGCAGGCAGTTAATGGAGGTAGACACATCAAGTGCAGGCAGTGAATGAAGAGTTCTCTTTCCAAAATGGCTTAGAAGAGACGAAAAGGTGTTGTACAAACACAAGGAGGAGCCTGTAGGCCAAGAAAGGTTACTCAGAGCTAGACGTGGTAGCTTATGTCTGTCATACTAGCCTTTGGGAAGTGGAGGCAGGACTGGGAATTTAAGGCCTGTCTCTTCCATGTAGGAAGTTCCAGGTCAGTCTGTTGTTCAAGATCACTCAGAACAAGTCAACTCCAATCCAGAGATGTAGTCAATATAGGATGAAAGTACAGAGTGAAAGAATCGCAGGACCTTAGAGAAAACAGGAAGGACTGAGCAAAGGACTTCAGTGAAGAATAAGACAACTCACCCTCTGCAAAAATAGAAAGAAAAGTGAAGTAAGGGTGACTATGGACAATCTTGAAGGTTGTGTGTCAGAAAATCTCCTTTGAGGCCCTAGATTTGTCTATCAGACAGAAGGATAGAACATCCTGTAGCGAGCAGAGGGAGGGGATGCTTGGAAGAGTCACTGAGGAGGATGATAGAGGGAGACCTGGGCTCTGCTAAGCTAAAGGGATGAGATTTGGCTAGGTGATGTGGTGGGTAGTCCGGGTACCCATACAATGATGAACTATGAGCTCAGGTGCCCAGTGTATTGCCCAGTGAGGAAAGACAATGAAGGAGATGAGTGAAAGATGAGATAACAAAACAAGAGGGCTAAGAAAGGTCGCTTAGTGAATATAGTGAAACTCTGTCTTCAACAACAAGGTTCAGATGTCTGAGATACTGATGCTGGGATTCCTGAAGAGATGAGGTCTAAGTGGAAGGTAAAAACCTGCAATGCTGTTGCAGCTAAGAGTGCTGGTTGGTTTTAAATGCCAACTTTCCACAACATAGCATTAATCGAAGAGTTATTTCTTTTTTCTCTTACCACCAGTAGCCAGGATTCCAGGACCTAATTCCCATAGGTCAAGGCAGATATCTTTCACAGTGCACAGCCATGGTTGTTCTCCAAGGCTGTATGACCATGTTATGAATTGCCAACGGAGGAATATATCAAGTTGGGTATTCAGTGTGGCAATTTCTTAATTAGTTTGTGTTTCAGAAGTGTATTTTCACAAAACACCAGCATTATTTATGTTACAGAAACTAAATAAAACTTTCTAATTAATTGCATCATCTAAATGACATTTGTGGAACTTGATACAGTATCAGGGGATGAAATTATTTTTAATGTGCTGTGAAGCTTTTTGATTCATTTCTCAATGGGATATTATTATAGACCAAAATAAACATTTTCAGCTTCTAAGTAATGAGTACAAAATGTGGATCTTTCATAAACTCTACACTATTTTTCAAAATGAATATGTAAGGTTATCAATCATCTGAGAGATATGTATTCTCTTCTATTAAATTTCTAATTCTTATACCTTTACTTAAGCTTAGCTTAGAGTTTAAAGAAACTCTTCCTTCGCATGTTAGATTGTCTTTGTTTGCTTATGTTTTGGTTTTTTGATTTGCCTTTTCTACCTGTTATATGTATGTTAGTTTTATTTCTTTATCATTATTAATATATAATATTATATGTAAGATATGTAGTATATAATTATAATACATTATAATAGAATATATAATGCTATATATTTTATATATTAGGAATATGCTTCTTATAAACAATAAGTTTATTTTGTTTGTTGCTGTTGTTTCCGTCAGGTAGCTGCAGTGTTTACCATTAACACGTGAAGTGGTTGTGGACCTTAGATTTGTATCTACCCTGTTCACTATTGTTTACCACTCATTGCCCTTGTAGTTTTCTTCTGACCTTTGTCTCTTGTTCCTTTTCTACTTTTTGGTTTATTTTAACTGACCATCTTGTATGTTTGTATTTTTTATGTTTTCGACGCTTGTTTGTTCAGTTTAGTTTCTGTACCTACGCATGTTTGCTTTCTTGTGACTGGCTCATTTCACACCATTAAGGCTCATGACGATTGTGTTGTTTCTTAGAATATTAACTATTTCCTTCTATTCCCATCTCTCTTCTCCTCCTTCTTAAGGTTGCACTGGAGTGTGTGGCACACACAGTACACAAATTCACATTAGCACAAATAATTTATAATACGTAATACTAATTTTTTGTAATCCCTCATTAATTGCCTTCATTGTTCTTTGACTTATGTACAAGTGTGTATGTAGACACACATGCTTAAAAATTTGTTGATATTGTAACAGATGCTAATCAATTAGCCTTACCCACAAGTCCATCTGATGGGACATTTTCTCAACTGAAGATTCCCTCTTCCCAAGTGATTCTGACTTGTTTCAAGTTGACATGAAACTAGCTACCATTAAACTTACTCAAAAATATTTTAAAATGCACTATTATGGAGGTGTATCATAAGTTATATATCTATAAAACGTATATGATATATTCGCCTAGTAACAGGCCTTCTGTCTGTCTGTCTGTCTGCCTATCAGGGAGTCCGTCTAACTCCCAGTCTGGGGGACATTTTCTTATTAGTGATTGATATGGCAGGTGGTCCTGTGGGTGTATAAGGAAGCAGGCAAGCAAGCTATATGGAACAAACTAGTAAACAACACTTCTCTGTGGCTTCTGCATTAAGTTCCTGCCTCCGGGTTCCTGCCATGAATTCCCTGCATGATGAATTGCAAGCTGTAAGGTTACAATAAGTCCTCTCCACCTAACACATTTTTGCTCACTGTTTTATCATAGAAACCCTAACTAAGACGTGTTTCTTCACCTTAAAAATGTCCCATGTAACCATTTGATATTCCTGTACCTATCATCAGCCTTAGGCATCTAATGATCTACATTTTTGTCTCTATATATCTGTTCTTTAAGGCATTTCAAATAAATAAAATTATATCACGCACAGAATTTTTTTAATCCAGCTCATCTCCCTTAGTTTTGATGTTTGTCAGTTGTAACAATTACCGTAAAAACATTAAGAACTCAAATGCCATGACAGTTATTAGGAACTATTTAACCAGACTACAACTGAGTCAACTATTATTCAAACTCACAATTCTTCAGGAACACCAGCTGGTATGTTTGTCATAGATACAAAATGATCTACACATAGATCTACACATAGATCCTAAGCATAGTTTGTTGGCTAGATGAAGTGATTCTGAAGTGTTAACCTCATAAAATAATATTTAAAATATAGATACAGGTTTATTGAATTATTACAATATATTAAACCAGTAAACTGTCTTTGTCGTTTTTGGAATGGAGTCCAGGCTTCTACAAATACTGGTCACATTCTTCAGCTTTCAGCTCTGTCCCCAGCTCTCAGCTCTGTCCCCAGTTCTCAGCTTTGTCCCCAGATCTCAGGAAACAACAATTGAGCCAGCTGCCATGAAGAGTTCATATCATAGATTTATGTGACTGACTTAGTCCTGCCGAGCTAAGGGAACAACTAACTACTGGTGTTTTTGAAAACTAGTTTGATTATAAGGTTGTGATGGGCTTTTCATTGTAAATGACGCGAGTCCCAGAATGCTCATGTAGGCACACTGTTATACTTACAAATTGTCCTCAAGTCTCTTCAAGGATTCCAAAACTAACGAATGGACACTGTCTAAGGAGCAGGATCCAAAGCAGTTGAGAGCAGGGATGTATCTGATTTTCATAACCCAATCATTATGCAGCTTCCTTTTGACACTGGCAATGAGAAAGGGGAGGGCTGTTATGGTAGACAGAAACTTACAATGCTCATTTTTTTTTTTTCTATTCAGCATTTTACTTAGATCAAATCAGACTGTAACCCTGAACTGTGCTAAGTCCACAGGTACACTGTAGCCCTAGCCCCACACCATTTTCAGCTGGTCAACTTGTCTTAATCTAGCATACTTAAAGTAAATAAAATACCTTTATAGAACTCCTGTCAAAAACTTGAGCTACGACTTCAGCAGTAAAGTTGTGACTGGAGTTATTCAGATTTAGAGTCTCTTAGGAAATGAATCTGTAAATCCTTCTGTGAAGAGGGTTTTAACAGAGACCACCCTGAATGTGGTGACACAGTTTCATGAACTGGAACCCTGGGATAAAAGCATGAGCCTCAACACTTGTCATCCTCTTCTTCCTGGGAGCAGACATGTGACAAGCTCACAGTCCTGTCACTATGCAGGTCTCGCCATGATGGTCTCACCACAATGGGGGTCTCACTCTGCTGGGCTGTATCCCTTCTAAACTTAGTGCCAAAACAAATCTTTCTTTTCTTGAGTTAGTGTTTCAGATATTTTGTCACAATGACAAGAAAAGGAACTGATAAGAAAAGAATAATCTAGAAGCATCTGAGTGGAATATTGGGAATTTTATCCTTACTTTAATGAAAAATACTCTTAAGCATCTACATATGATTAGCATAAGATTATGTATATCACATGGTTTCTTGTAGAAGAGACACATTTGTGACTCCATGCACTAATGTTGAAAAGTATGGGGGGGCACAGTAGAGTTGCTCCCCCCATTCTAGATTTTGTTTAAGTTTTGAGCTCTTGCTATTGGCTAATTTTTGTTTGTACAATGTTCCAAAATGCCACTGTTGTCTGGTCACATCTTTCCTGACTCAAACTGAACAAATTCAGTGAATGTCAACTTCAGGAACAATTTTATGATAGTTTCAAAATCTAACTGCCCTTCTAGTCTTACAGTATTTCATTCTAACAGCTTTTAGGATCTCTTAGTGGAAGAAAATGGCTCAACACTCAATCTACACTTGAGTCTTAAAAGATTTAACTAGGCTTCCAAAAGGAGGAGTTAGAGAAAGGACTAAAGGAGCTGAAGGGATTTTCAGTCTCACAGGACGAACAATAATATCAACAAACCAAACCCACCAGAGCTGCCAGAGACTAAACCACCAACCAAAGATTACACAAGGAGGGACCCATGGCTCCAGTCACATATGTAGCAGAGGATGGTCTTTTCAGGCATCAAGGAGAGGAGAGGCCCTTGGCCTTGTGAAGGCTCAGTACCCCAGGGTAGGGGAATGCCAGGGCAGGGAGGTGGGTGGGAGTGGGTGGATGGGGGAACACTCTCATTGAGGTGGCGTGGGGTGGGCATTCCAGAGGGAAACTTGAGAAAGAGGATACCATATGAAATGTAAGTAAAAAAATATCCAATTAAAAAAAAATTAACTAGATGGCATGGTGACCATCTGTGAATGATCTCCTCAGGAAGCAGCAGGATCCCATTCATTCTACCATTCTGAGTCCTTAAATTCCTCCCACTCCCACTCTTACTTTTGACATACCTATCTAATGGCAAGAGGAATTGGCAAGGGTCCATGGACTTCTCTGACAAGTGACCCTCCTGTTAGTGGGGAAAAGACTATATATACTCTCTCAGCCTATCATGACTGAAATAAGCCCATCGTGTACAGAGAGGCACACCACCCAGGAACTACAGAACACAGCCCAGAGAGATGTAAAGGGTGGGAAATGGGGCTGTCTTCCTGACTATGTTACTCTTAGAGTTCCAGCTACAGGGCTAACCTGAATTCAAGGCAGCAATGATTATACGAAGCAAAGGTTATGAACGAATGCATAAATATTAAAATGATAATAGATGTGTATAGCCATGGAAGTACAATTGCTGATTGAAGCCATAAGAGGACATTCTGTCCTCTGAAGCTGAAATTACTAGCCTTTGTGAGATGCCAACATAGGTACTCTGGTTTTCTACAAGAAGAGCACACGCTCCTACATGCTGAGCCATCTCCTCAGCCCAGGAAAATTTTTTTCTTAAATTTAATTAAACTTTGAGAGTTGTATGATTTTTTTTTAAACTGAACTTTGAGATCTATTAAAGAGTATCAACTCCTTGTATCTCATATTTGTAACGAATATTTATTGCAGAATATTTCACTTTTTAAATGTATTCTTTTGAGATTTAAGAAGCTAAATTTCTTAGTCAAATCTATCAAATTATTCCCTTAAAATCTGCGTCTATTCTATGTTTATAAACTTTCTTATTCAATTGTTAGAAAGTTGTCATAAATATACATAAATGCATATTGTATAAGTTTTTTTAAGACTTCACTTTTTAACTTTAATAACTTTTAAATTTATTATATACCTGTATATAAAACCTATAAATTTTAACCACCAACAGCATTTAAATGGAATTTCAGATTCTAATTATGTCTTCCTTATTGTCTTGGAAGTTTCTTCAGATGAAAAGCATTTCTTCTTTTGTTTTTATATTTGCTAAACAAAGTCTTGCTATGTAGCTTATACTGGCCTGGAATTCCATAAATAGCCCAGGTTGTCCTCAAACTCATGATTCTTCTGCCTCTGCCTCTCAGGGACTGGAATTATAGATGTGTACCTCCAAGTCTAGATTAGACACTCCTTATTTTGCTTTGACTCTCAAAAGTACTGAGGGTCTTGCATCTCATTTCACTGTGTGTGAATCTAACTGAACAATGTCTATAAATATCAGAGCAAAGGGAGCATCCATGCAATTTCCTTTACCTTTTAAAGTTTTTAGAGTCGAGGACCTGAGTTTGTTGTTTCTTTTTGGTTTTTGTCTGCTTTAATCCAAAGTCATCGCTGTTTACGGTGAACTTGTTCACAAACCCACCATCATCCCCTAGGAGGATGTCATCTCTGCAGAGCTGGTCAGATAGGGGCACCACACACACACACAGCAGACAGTGGTCCATGGGCTTGATGACAAAATAGTGCTCCTGAAATCAGAGGACATCTTAAATTACACTCTTAAAAACATGAATACGTATTGCTGGGATTTTCACACACTATCAGAGCCCTTGTTTAGCATGCATGAGGTTCCAAGTTGACCCCCAGTATCACAAACACACACACACACACACACACACACACACACACGGGGAAGGGAGAGATAAAGAAAAAAACTGTCTTCATTATTAATTTTTTTCTACACTGTTTCTCATTTTTGATCCAACAGTGATACAAAAAATTGGAAAGTCTAGGCAAAACTTAACCAAATATAAGTTAAAACTGTAAACTCAGTTCAGTGCTTTGGGTGTTTCCTATGGAAAGAAAGGCAGCTACTCCCTTGGGCTGAGTGAGTATAGGGAACTGAGAAAGTGTGACCTGTGTGACCAAAAATGCCCCCTCTTGACTTAGTAAGAAAATACTGAACTTGCCTCAAACTCCTTATGTCTTCTAGAGAGATCTTAAACCCTGGACCCAGCTACCTATGTCTTCCAAGCGCCGTGATTCCAGACATATGCCACTGTGCCTATGTGTGGAATACTAGGGGTTGGAACTCAAGGAGTCTCATTCATGCATGTAATATTTATGAATTTTATAAGGAATTCCCAAGAGAAAAGTATTTGAACTTCCATGTTTATCCATAAATATGCAACAGTACTTGCAAGCTTACTCTAAACTGTTGGAGGGTTCACTAAGATAGACAGCTATTATTGCTTTACCAGAACTCATTGTCTTAAGAGAGGAGAAACGTAGACCAACATTTCTATGGTTTATTCTTCATTTTGTAAGAAGTGACATATTTAGACAACCATTGATCCATTAGCTAATAGACAGTGACCACTAATTAGGCGTAAACATTATTTCAGGCATGATTGTACAGGATGAGCCCAACAGTTTTCCACCCTGTGGAAGCTACCATGCAAGAAGGGACATCAAGGAGTAAGAGGGAACACAATGTGGTAGACAGGTGAGGCCACTTTAGGTTATGTGGGCAAAGGTGATAGTGGGGTAGGGTGGAAGAGGTGACCTTTGATCTAGAACATAACCTGATGGAAAGAAAGATAAAGATTAATGTCAAAAGGGGGAAGTAGTTCCAGATTAGAAGATTAATGTTGAAAAGAACAGAGAGGGAAGAGATCATGAGCCTTGTCTTGCGAAACAGGAGCTGGGGTGTCAGATACATGGATGTTTAAAGAGAGGGAGTGGAGGGACTAAGAGAAGGGGAGAATCTCAGGGAGAGAAGGGAGGGGAAGTGAGAAGAGGGAGGATCCAGGAAAAGGGAATAGAGCTGAGGAGAACAGGGAAATGGTGGAATGCTGTGAGGAATGTAAGGTCACGCCAACAAGGGCAGGAAGAAGGTTAGCAGGAGGTACAGGCTGAAGTTAGCGCAGCAGCTCAGCTGAGTTTCCAGGTTCTGTTCTGTGGTGATACCCTATGGCTTCTATCTCCCTAGCAATGCTCAGTCACTGTGTGTAGCAGGAAGGGCAGGGACATCTTCCTAATTTGAAGGCTATATCAGGAAGCTAGCAGAAGACAGGGGACTGACCACTGTGTTCAGATAGTCCACCTATGGGATGGGGAGAGAAGGGAATCCCCTAGAGATAACGTTCCTCTGAGCTAAAAATCAAGTGTGCATACAGAAGAGCCTAAACAAGTGAGCACCAGGTCCAGGCTGTGGGCTGTAGGGTTCTGAGATAAGTAAGGGTTTCTGAGTAGCTACAGCTCTGTGGAGCTTTATAAAGTATGCTTGCCATAGGATGTTGGGCCCGGAAGAGAGGCTTTGGAGTTGATAACAAGGATCATTAAAAAAGATAATGGTAGGATTTCATAGGAGCTAAAAGAACAAATGAGTTTGATTTGATGGTGGGAGGATTCCTGGAGTCATCTGGACCGAGATGGAGTGGGTAGAAAGACCAGCCCCTGTTCCCCAATCTGGGAAAAAAATAAAATAAAGTTGAAACCCAATAGCAACAACAGAAACCAAAAGAATTACCCCTTTACTCTCAAAAAATGACAAAATGAGAGGCCTGAATGAAATTCTAAAATAAAACAATATCCCCTTACATGACCTGGTGCTGATGGTGAACTCCATCACAGTGGATACTTAGTAACATCTCTCCCGTCATAACAGATACTCATAACACAGTGGCCAGGCTCATATCCTTACAGGTACTGAACATACGCTCTTGTCATTTCTTTCTACTGTTTCTCTTGGCACAGTACCTGGCTGCTCCCTTGAGCTTTATAATCCCAGACAATAATGGTCCTCTCTGTGGTGGCGACAATTCGCTTTAGCTGGCTGAGGTAATCACAGCCCGTAATCCAGGAGGTATCCTGATAGGAAAGCATAAAGTTGAAGTGTATGAGACCAAGGATGGCACTCAAGTAGTAGATCACTTGTCTGGCAGGCCCTAGGTGTAGTCTCCAGGACCACAAGACAGAGGGGCCTGGGGGATTGGGAATCACATTTTTTCTTCTATTTCAGCATATGAGAGAGCAGGACATAGGTTATTGACATTAAAAGTCCCATCTGGCAGCAGAGTCTACAATGAATCCCCTCTGAGCCGTGTACAGAAAGAAAACGTCTCTCTAATCTGCCTTGGTTCCTAGTATCATTAGCTGGCCTGGTTCAGCTAGTCGGGAATCACTTCTTAGAAGAGGAAGGCAGCTGGGCGAACAGTCAGCTCTCGCACTGTTAAAATCAGTAAGACTGTTCATATCAGTAAGACCTTTTATTTACACGGGCAACGAGACTCAGGGCTGTGATTGAATTTTTATGGCATTTTCATGCTTTAAAAAAAATCTCTTCTCAAATTATTTTCATGTTGTTCACATAATTTGGGGTGTCAGTGTTGTTAAGACAGCATTTATTTAAAATGCAGAAGCTTTTAATTAAGATTCTAAGAAGTAGCTAGTTTCCCAACAATCCTCTGCAGATAACTGAACTCCAGGAAGTAACACGTGGGTCTTTGCTATTATTCAAGGCCTGATTTTGAGCCTAGTCAATAAATATAGATTTACAATCGTTAAATAGCATTAGAAACAAGACTTAAAAACCTTCGTATAGGGTGTATAATCGTGTGCTTGTGTGTGAGTTTTGTAAAGCAAATGTCAATAATGTACATGTGGAGGTCACAGGACACACCCACGTGTCAGTCCTTACCTTCCTTCCTGTTGGAAAGAGTCGTTTACTGATTCTGCTCATAGCATCCTCACTGAGTTGCAAGCTTCCCGGATTTCTCCCGAGGCCCATTCCCATCTTACTCTCATATAAGCACAGGGATAACAGACACACACTACAGGGTCCAGCTCTACGTGGATGCTGGGGGTTCAAACTTAAGTTCTTATGCTTGCGTAGTAATAACTTTACCCCCTGAGCCCTCTCTTCAACCCTTCATAAGCAGAGCCTCTTCAAGTAGCCACTTGGTGTAGATTTTGAGTACTTCTGAGAGAGCCACCATCCCAGCCCTAACTCTGAGTTATATTTTAAAAAGTTTAATGTACTCACTGTAACATTGGTGCTGGTCTGAACCCTCATCTGTGGGTAGAGATAAACTCCGGTTAGACTCTCCAGTAAGAATCAGAAAGTTATGGCACCACACAATGCGCCTGACTCCATGTCACTTGTCATCCTACCTGCTGAGAGATTTCTTACTTCCTTCTCAGATTCTCCTACCACTGTGAAATAACATAACTTGGTTTGCAGAGAGCAAGGTTTCTACCTCTATGGCTGGTGCTTAGCTGAGCCATGCTGACTGCCCTTGATATTATTATTATTATTATTATTATTGTTGTTGTTGTTGTTGTTGTCATTATTATTGTTATTATTGTTGTTGTTATCATCATCATCATCATCATTATTATTTATTATTTTATTATTATTATTTTGTTGTTGTTTCCACATGAACTGCCTCATCTTTCCAGATATTTGAAGCAACATTTGTTATCAAAGTTTAGAAATTCAAGCTAATAGAGCCAGGAGGAGAGTGGGGCAAAGAATGTACTACACAGAACAGGGGGGAGGGCGGGGGAACACGAACAATGTAGAAAAATACAACATGTGTCATTTGACAGACTTCTCGAGTTACTGGATGTCTTTAGAACATTCTGTCCAGAGGCTCTCCACTGAAGCACCTACGAATGGTGTCCTAGGCACTAGGCTAAACGTCATACACATGTCCCATGCAGAGCTAGTAGTGGTGGAGCTCAGGCCCTGCAAGGCAGGATGACTCCTGCCAGGATCACAGCTGAGGTATCCCTGTGAGGAAATTTCTGCTGCCTGCTCAGATGGTGTTGGGCAATGGTTTGGAAATGGTGTCCCTGAAGGGATGGGTTCCACAGACAGAAGAGTAGGGCAGAGAGGGCCCAGGGGTAGTTTTTCATGGGGGCTACAACCATCTTTCATCAGGAGAGTGCCAAGAGGCTATATGCTCAGGTTCTTATTTTGGATAGGAAACAACAAAACAAAACTAGTGATGCAAGGAAGGTGTTTAAGAGCAGGATAGAGGACTGTGTTTCCTCTTTTATTTCCTGTGCTGGTTAGCATCCTTTACTTGAAGAATCTCATAGGAAGTGGATGCAACTGAGAGATATAGATCCAGGTGGTTTTCAACCTTCCTGATGCTGTGACCCTTTCACACAGTTTCTTATGTTGTGGTGACCCCCAATCATAAAATTATTTTCATTGCTACTTCACAACTGTAATTATGCCATTGTTAGGAATTATAGTGTAAATATCTGATATACAGGATAGCTGATATTGGCCCCCCATTAAAGGGTTGTTTGAACGCCAGATTGAAAACCATGAGAGAGATTAAGGTTTGCCTTTCTTTGAGAACATCTGTGAGAGACTGTCTTGATTGGGATGTGGGAAGACCATCTTAACCACTCCCAGGGCAGGATCAGTCCCTGGGCAGGGATCCTGGATACATAAAATTGCAAAAGCAAATGGCCCAGCAACTTCATTCTCTCTGACAACTGGTCCCCTGATCCCAGCTGCTCCCACGGTCTCCTGCATCGACCTCACCGTCCTGGGCGCAGCTTCAGCTCCGAGCCAGAATAAACCCTGCCTTCCTTAACAGTAACAGGAAAAGGAACTAAGATAGTCCTCTACATCCAACTTAATGGGAATCATTTATTTAAAGTTTTCTTTCTTTCCTTATCACCCTTACTGATTTTTAGTGAGTTGTTTTTTTGCATTTACCCAGAAGATGTGATAGTTTAATTTTTTTAAAAAAGCAAACATACAGAAGTATCAGCAAATATACTGAACAATTTAAAAATAGTTTTGTGCCTCAAACTCCTAGTTTTTGTAACAAAATTATTAAATTCAGAGGCACTGATGGAAACTGCTAAAAACCATTAAGCCCAGGGCTCCCTGTTGGAAAAGGCTGTGGACGAATCAGCAGTAGAATGCTGTGTGCTGTGTGCTGTGTGCTGTGTGCTGTGTGCTGCGTGCTGCGTGCTGCATGCTGCGTGCTGCGTGCTGCGTGCTGCGTGCTGTGTGCTGTGTGCTGTGTGGCTTTTTGTTTTTGCTTTTTTTGGATTTTGACAGTTCTGGGTACTGAGGCCAGGATCTTGCACATGCTATCAAAGTGCTATACCACCAAGCCCAGGACTTAAGTCTGGCCTTTAAATAATGAATTTTTGGTCTATCTGAGTGACCCAGTAACCTTTGCAGACAACTAGGCTGGCCTCAAACTCACACACATATACCTATCTGTATTCCACAATGTGTGTGCCACCACACCAGACTTTTGGTGCCTTTAACACTTTAGCTTTTGCATAAATTTTCTAGTCTCTATCACACAAAAAAAAAAATGCCTTAGTTTTATTCATTCTTTCCCAGATAAGGTAATTATGTATTTATCTATTAAAAGATACTTGGAGTTATTAATGGTTTCCTTGGAAAAGTGATCTCTATGACCTACAAGAGGATTCAGGGAATTTTCTCCCATAACGACATACCCATGCTTAAGGAATGTAACATTTAAAATAATATGTTTTTAGTGAATCTTAACACGATTTTAAAGGAATCTTTTCTCTCCAGTCCCAGTGAGTGAGTGAGTGAGTGAGTGAGTGAGTGAGTGTGTGTGTGTGTGTGTGTGTGTGTGTGTGTGTGTGTGTGTGTGATATGTGTCAGGGGGAGAGTAAGAATGTGTATGTCTGATATATACAAGTGTGTGTAAGTGTGTGGATGCTCGTGCATGTGCACACACATGGATGCCAAAGGAAGCCGTCAGCCTTTCTGTTTTGTCTCTCTACACGTGTTTTCTTAAGCCAGGGTCTCTCTCTGAGCCTGGAGCTCTCTACTTTCAGCTATGCTTGCCTGGCCAACAAACTCCCCCAACTCTGCCTGTCTCTACTCTGCCCCAACCACCACTTAGCACTGTGGTTATGTGCATATGAGGCCATGTGTGGCATTTTCATGTAAATACTTGGGATTCAAAATCAGGTCTTCATGCTTGTACGGCATATGCCACCTCCTTATCCACCCCACCCTCCATTCCCACCAGTTTTGTTACCTTTCCTTCCCTGTTTCTCCCCCTCCCTCCCTCTTTCCTTCCTCCTTCCCTTCCCTCTTCCTTTTGTTCATCCATTCGTTCTGGTTTAGGATCCTGTCATATTATTTTATAAGAAATAGAGGTGGGTTTCTGTGTGCTTGTAAGTTTCCATGTGTTCAACTACAAAGTCTCCATGGTGGTCTTTGTTTTGTTTGGGGTGTGTGTGAAGCATCCCAGAGGAAGCCACCTCACTTCCCCACAATGGAGGACCACTTTACAGTGCAGATCTTTGTTTCCCTCCTCACAGTGTTTTATCAATCCCATCAATCCCATCTTGGTTCAAGTTCTGATGAAACAAAGTCTGTATTGAGAAGGGAGATAATGCTTTAAGGGGAGAAGGAAGGAGATAGAGAAAAGTTCTGTGTAAAAGAGTTTTCTGATCTTTTGTTTACCATATTAATTGCCAGAATTTGCTGGTTGTTCACAATGAGGCTAGCTCATTAGAGATATTCACTTTTTTTTAAAAAAAAAGCATTATTTATTTTATGTGAGTATGTTGTAGCTGTCTTCAGACACACCAGAAGAGGGCATCAGATCCCATTACAGATGGTTGTGAGCCACCACATGGTTGCTGGAAATTGAACTCAGGACCTCTGGAAGGGCAGTTGGTATTCTTTTTTTTTTTTAAGACATTTTTAGCACTTTCTTTTTATTTATATGAGTACACTGTAGGTATCTTCAGACATATAACAACAGGGTATTGGATCTCTGTTACAGATGGTTATGAGCCACCATGTGGTTGCTAGGAGTTGAACTCAGGACCTCTGTAAGAGTAGTCAGTGCTCTTAACCACTGAGCCATCTCTCCAGCCCCTGTCTTCACTTGTTAGACTAGCACAAGTAACTATGTTGGAAAGAAAAATTTATTGTTCTGGATGGGGTCTGGGGCCTATAGACATTAAGTACCACACCCCACTGTGTGTGTATCAGGCTGTGCAGCAGGCTCTGTCCACATACCCAATAGCCCAGTGCCCATATGGCCCTTGCCTAACAGTCTCATTGCCCTAGATATGATCTTTTGGAGAACTCTCGGGTTAAGTGTTATTGAAGGACTAACATAGATTTTGGAAATGATCACTATTTCAAATACAGTTTTTGTATGAATAGAGCCTTCCCTTGTCTTCAGTTAAAGATGAACTTAGAATCTACTCTGTGTGTTTAGCAGCAAGAGTGCCTCTCTTGTTTTCACAATGGAGATGTTATGTAGGACACACCACCACAGTCTGTTGAAATCTCTCACATTTAAGAAACGGGAAAGCTCAGATGTATAAATTTAGAATTATTGATAATAGCAATATTTTGAATTTATATAAAAATTTATTTCTAGCCAGGCATTGGTGATATACACCTTTAATCCCAGCCTGATCTACAGAGTGAGTTCCAGGGCATCTAGTACTACACAGAGAAACGCTGTATCAAAAGGTCCCTCCCCAAATAATAAATAAATAATTAAATTTATTACTCATAAATATTAGTGTTTCTACTTCACCATTAAGTTTAATCTTTGTATTGTCTCTTTATCTTAGGATGAAGACACAAAGCTTATAAGTTCCTATTCAACATCACAAAAAACAAGGTGCTACACCTGAGACTTTGCTTGTTTGTTTGTTTTGAGACAGGATTTCTCTTTAGGCCTGGTTGTCCTGAAACTCATTCTGTAGACCAGGCTGGCCTCAAACTCAAAGAAATCAATCTGCTTCTGCCTCCCAAGAACTGGGATTAAAAGTGTGCACCAACCACTGTCTGGAACACTCAAGACATTTTGCTTCCTCCAAGTCCACTATTCTCAGGATTTATTACTTGCCTAGTACGTGTTTAGGGTTTTGTTTTATCTGGGAAATTATCCAGATCAACCTTTTACATGCTGGATGCCATGTAAACCACAATAATCCTATTAGAAGCAACACTAAACATTTCTCAGTTGTCAAACCTGAGAAATAAACCCAAGGCTCAGCAATTCCCTTATTACTATTTTATTTCTGAGTCAAACAAAAATGTTGGTTTTGTGTTTTCTGAATCATTTGGATAACTCGTAGATAAAACAAAACACAGGAAGGAAAAGGGTGAAGAAGGCAGGATTCCAAGTTACCTGGCTATTGAAGACTGTTATTAATCCTTTCTGAGATGCTGTTATCAATAAATCCAGCTGTGGGATCTTCACAATGCATTTGATCACGTCTCGTCGTCTGCTGCCTGTCAACAGCATATGATTCATCTGTTATTGGTGTAAACCAAGAAAAAGAAGACAGCCAGCATTTCACTACAATCCCCGAGTTACTTAAAATTAAATAAAGCAAACAAAATAAAAACCAACCAAACAACAACAACAAAACCAAAACACCTACAAATGCTGCTTGGCTTTTTATTATCCTTAGAAATGTAATATGAATATAGAGTGCTTCAATTAAATATGGTCTATGAATTCCCAAAAAAATTTGGCACCTCACCCCCAACATTCTCCCATACCCCTGCCAGCATATACACACCACTATGAACACATTTCACAGAGAATGGATTTCTAAACATCATTTGGAACCTTTCTATTTGGAGAGGTTTCTCATCTCTTAATGTCCTTTGCTTTGAAGTGTCACCATCATGGTCTACACAGACCAAAATCCTAGAATTATCTTAGGCTCTCCGTTATCAAAGGACAAAACTGCCTTAATGCTGTCTTAAGGCTTCTAACAATATCCTGTGCATTTGGGAAAATAACACTAGACACTTTGATGCTCCTGTGCCCACCTGTGCTGTGCTCCTGCTGGAGGACACAGCAATATACATGATATTTCTCAGTCTGAGTTAACTTTTGTTTGGTTTTTAGTTTTGTGTGTAACCCAGGCTAGCCACGAACTCCTGCCATTCCTCTCAGCTCAGTCTCCCGGGAGCTGAGATCACAGTCTACCTAGTTGGTGTAATTTTTGTCATTATAAACACTTAAAGAAAAGGAGGGGACCAGTGTCAGCATTCCAATTACCAGGCTTTCTTAAGTGAAAAAGTAGATATCCTGGAGGTGTCTGATGTTCATGATTGTGTAGGTACTGAGCTACACCCTCACCCTAAAATGCAATTTTAAAGGAACACAAGATGTAGCACTGAGTTTTAGATATAACATTTTGTACTCCCGGCTGGTCGTGTTTTCAGTGACCATCCCAGGGAAACTTTGGATTGGCAAATGAAATACACACATACACACACACACACACACACACACTACCTTATTTTTAATATGACATCTAGTACAATGGCTGGGCACTTTTAATCCTCTGCCTGCTATCCTAGGCCCAGTTAGGGAAGTAGCCAGTGCCCAGTTACCCCAAATCTCACATGGCTGGTTGGTTTTATCTCTTGCAGCTCCTATGTCCATCTATAATCATCCTTCGTGACTATTTTTCCTTCTCCTCCCTCCTGCATCCTAGCCCTCGAAACTCTAAGGACCTGCCCTGTTTCTCTTTGCCCAGCCACTAGCTGCTGGTATCTTTTATTGATCAATCAAAACCCAACTGGGAACAAGGACCTTTAGTTTTTGGAAATGCAGATTTCCGATGAACTCAAAGCATTAGAACCAACCTGCAAACACCAGACTCAACCTAGATATTTACTTCATCTCATAACATAGAACACAAGGGCAAAAAACATGCAAAGTCTCTAGGCTTCATCTCTTCTCTTCCTGTGGTGGTTTGAATATACTTGACCCATGGAAAGTGTGACTATTAGGAGTTGTGTCCTTGCTGGAGGAAGTGTGTCACTCTATAGGCAGTTTTTGAGGTTCCCTATGCTCAAGTCCCCTTTTCAGTGTGGAAGAGACCCTTTTGTTGGCTGTCTGTGTAAAACAGATCCTTTCTACTGCTGTCATATCAAGGTGTAGAACTCTCAGCTCCTTCTCTAGCACCATGTCTGCCTGCATGCTGTCATGCTTCCCACCATGATGATAATGGACTGAACCTCTGAAACTGTAAGCCAGTCCCAATTAAATGTTTGCCTTTATAAGAGTTGCCTTGGTCATAGTAGCTCTTCACAGCAATAAAACCCTAAGATTCTTCCTAACCCTTTCCTACCTTGGAGTGATGAAAAAACCCAAAATGTCAACAATGGAGAAGTCGTAAATACCCAAATCCCAGGGTCAGATATGAACAAAAACAAAGAGTACTTGGGAACCAGAAAGGACCTGAATTGAGCTAATACTTGTCTATATTTGGCTCAGATTCTGGAGATAGTGTCTTTAGAAGAATCAAGGGTAGGAGCTTGGGAGAAGCTTCACTTGGGAACACTTCAAGAATATTACAAAGACACGAAGTTTCTCCTGGTGACATTGGAACATGTACTAATAGGATTCCATCATGGAGAGACTTTGCCTGAGGACTGAGCCTTTTCACATGCTGGCTTCTTTTCTTGATCACATTCTGTAGTGTCTTTCATAGCAAGAACAGGCTTTAGGGTTTCAGTTGCAGGTAATTTCTCTCTAGACTGAACCCAAACTGCTATTCCTTTCTTTTATGGGGAACTGAGTGAAGACATGTAGAGTGATTATTTAGAAATGATATGTTCTCGATGCTCAGTTTTGAGAGAAAATATTAAAATTCATACAAATTTGGAAAAAATGTATAAGTCACCTGAAATAACAATTCGCTGTTTTCTAGACACAAAGAAAACCAAATTTTCTTCATCCATCTGCGAAGTAAGAGAGTCTTCATCAGTGGAGAAATATCCAAAGATCTAAAATCCCAAACAACAAGGGAAAAGTGATCAGCGTATCAGAGCTGGCTGTCCAGTAACAACAGATTCTGTGCTAGCTGAATTTAAAGTTTAACTGAGATGAAATGCACCTTGCCTTATGATGTGTGAGTAGAGAGTCCCCTATAAATAAGCAGGGCTTTGACATTCAACACACTTGTCATTGATGATGTGTGATTTCTGCAGAGGCAGTGACATTTTTTCCCTGAGGAGCCACCATGCACCAAGTTTGTGTCCTTGCTCCTACTGAAAGATTGATTACCATCCTGCCCTTGTTTGAAAATGAAATCAGCCCTCATCAGACTGGGCCTCAGCTAGGGCTGTGAGTGATTATTCCTAACTATCATCTATTAGTCTTGCTGGGCCAGATTGTTTTCATTCCAGCAAAAGGGAAGATTCAGAATATAAAAAAAATCTCAGTTTTTTATTTGATTAGCTGCCCATTTCCCAGGTGTTGCATGAAAATCAGCTTCCTTGCTAAAAGAAGATATCCTAAATATTAAAAACTGATCTTGGTGAATAAATTATCAAATTGTGAAAGTTTCAAAGTCAGAGGCATTTGAAATATGTCAACGGCTGTAAGCCATGCACAGTGAAACAAGCCTGTGACTTCAATTATTGAAAAACTGAGGTAATATATTTGAGACCAGTTTAAGGCCAACCTGGACAACACAAGAAAAGTCTCTCAAAACCTACTTGCAGCAACATAACTCTTATTAACTGATTAATAAATAGGAATTTTCTTTTACTGATGTCTGAGAATGTTTTTAAGGAATTAAAAATTTTGAGAACTGTATGTATGTATGTGTGTATGTGTGTGTGTATGTGTGTGTGTGTGTGTGTGTGTGTGTGTGTGTGTGTGTTCCTCTATCACTCTACTTTTTGAGGCAGGGTCTCATATTGAGGCTGGACTTTACCCATCTGTCCAGGCTGTTGGGTCTGGGGACCCACCTGTTTCTGCTGGTCCAGCACTGGGGTCCCAGCATGCTCTGCTACAGTGTTGCCTATTACATGGATGCTGGGGCTGCTGAAGTCAAGTTTTCATGCTTGTGAAGAAAGCACTTTACCCACTGAACCACCTCCTCGCCCAATCACCTACCCTGCTGTATTATTATTTTGCCTAATGCTACCAAACCAAATGACCACTAACCTGGCATTAAAGAGGCCTCTTTATTAACCAATAGTTTCATAAGGTTGAGTCCAAAATGCATCTCAGAGGACTCAAATATAAGAGACAGTAGAAAAATGTTTTTACTAGAGTCTTTGGGAAGAATCAGTTTTCAGTATCATTCAGAGTGTTGGCATAAGATTGATCTGCCTGCTGCCTGTCAATTGTCACTGTCTAGATTTCAGGGGCTTCTGCTCTGTCCTACACACAAATCCTTCCTTCTCAGCACCAACAGCAGTTTTGAGGTTCCTTCATGTTTGGGACCCTTCCTCTCCTCTTCCTCTCTTGTTCTGAAGGGGTTTGAGCCACTTGGATTATCTAGGATAATCTCTTCATATTAATTTCTGGTGATCAGTTCCTTGAATCCATCAGCAAATTCCTATCATAATTACTTAGAAGGATGACTGATTGTACAACTAGGAACCAGAACTGTTGGGAAGGAGGGCACTTTTGTATGCCTCTCATTTTATAAGTACTATTCAGCATAAGTAATGCATGTTTGGCAGCCTGAGATAGTCTTGGGAAATAATGGTGGGGTCGAAAGTGAAATGACAGTGGGAACCACCAGGATTCTTCAGTTGCCTATCAGGAAGTTCTGGTGTATCTTAGAGTGGGAGAATTCAACATAGTATGGCTAATTCTAGACTGTGTGCTGTTTTTACAGCAACTTCAAATAGGTTATATGCAGCCATTCACCCTGATTTGTCTTTCTGTAGAATGATTATACAGATAGTGTGTCTGAGAAGAGATGTATGAAGGATTGTGGGAACAATGGCCTCCTTCAAGACAGACTCACACACTTTAGGACTTGGTTCTACTGTTTGAAAGTCACAGGATCTCAAGCCCGTGTATGGAGTTCTCTGTGCCTGAGTCATACCATCAGGATGACTCTCCCCCTTAAATAAGGACGAGGATGCGTAGATTTTATAGTAATTAGGAAGAGTGTAACGTACTTGGATTTCACTAAGTGCAAGGTATGTACTCAGTTGACGCCAACATGTGAGGAATGGTGCCCTCGGTTTCCAGGAACACTAAAGAAAGCGAAACGTAGGTGTCTGTCCTCCCTGCCAGCTAAAAACCACCCACTCAGCACCTTTCCTGTTGCGCACACTCAACAGTCGTGCATTTTATCATACACATCCTTTAGTTCCTAGCCATGTGTATGTACGTGCTACCTTCACTCCTGCAGAAATGACTAACTTTGACAAGATATGAAAGTAGAAACACGGCCAGTTGAGAGACTAACGTGATGGGAGAAGGGGGGAAGACAAGAGACAGTGACGGAGGGTGACTATGTTTCAAATACGCCATACAAATGCGCAGAAATGTCGTAAGGAAACACATCATTATTCGTCACTAATATGTGCTAAGAAAAAGTTCAAAACAGATCATTGATTTTGCTACTTTCACTTATAACACATTAATGCATCGCTTGATAACTTCTCAAGAAAGCCGAATGCATCAAATCGTTGAGATCCATTCAGGAAATATTTTAAATATGTCAGGTAAACTTCAGAAGAGGTGGCAAAACTCATTTTGAAAGGTTATGTTTCAAGGTGGAAATTCTATGATCAAAGACAGACATTTCTTGTCATCTTGTGATGAACACTAGCTTAGAGGAGCTCCAGTTTCCTTCTTAAAATTTTAAATTTTAGGCTAGAAACTATGTGACATGATTTGAGCACTTTGCTGGCCCAAGTACTTTACGACTATTAAGAACATCACAAGAAACTATTAATTTTTTTCTTCTAACAATGAAATTTGTGGACTTCCCCATGCTTTTGGCAATTCAGAATTTTATTTTGATTACTTAAGGAACATATGTTCAGCGTAAAACACAAAAGCAGGTAGATCAAATAAAAACTCGCACACTGCTTATTTTTAAATCTACTCTGGAACATTCTTTATAGAATTTTGTATAGCATATAGTAGAAAATATCATTTTAACTTTACAATAATTTACTTTATATCTATCTTGAGAGGCCCTATTGGCACTGAAAGAAAAAGTATTGGCTCAGGACCCCCAAGACCAAGTTCTCAACACAGAGAGTTATTTACCGCAGAGGGACAGAGAGCAGGGATAAGGAACAAAGAAGAGATAGAGGAAGAGGGAAAAGAAGGGACTAAGGGAGAAGGGCGAGGGGTATTTGTCTCAGGGGACAAAGGACTTTCTCTGAGAGAGAGCAGGCAGAAGTGGCCCAGAGACAAATGGCAGCTTATAAAGGCAAAAGGGAAAACCCCATGTTAAGATGATGTTTAATTTTGATTGGATGTGTTAATTACTCGAGCCAAAGGGGGCTTTTGATTGATGGACTTGAATACTTTAATAGCTGAACCTTGGTAGTCAGTGTCCAGAGGAGGAAGTGGCCAAATAAGAGAATAAACTCTAGGAATGTAAGCTAATGGTTTTCAGCAAGGCCTGAAATGGGAAGAAGGGCAAGGCCGGCCAGAGCTGAGCTCACCAACTTCAGCTAAACTTTACTGTTTCCTCCCAATTGTGATGCCATTGTCCTTTCCCATCTTTGGGCCCCTTGAAACCTTATAGCTTTGAGAGAACAGCCTGTGAGCAGCCTGGAAGGCACGTGGAAGTTGACTGAGGCTTGAGGAGGAATCTACAGGCTGGCCAGAGGTCCCTTGGGCATCCCACGTGTCACATCATGACTTGGGTTGGAATCAGTTTACAGTGTGCTCCTAAGAACCTGTTTATACATAAGCTCCTCTCTCGCTTCCTGATAAAGCAATTTAAGAGAGAAGGGGCTTGTTTTGGCTTACATTTCCTGCAGTATATAGTCCATTATGGTGATGAAGACAGGGCAGCAAGCAAGGAAAACATGGTGGTAAAGAGCAAGAAGTCAGCTGGTTACATGGCACCCAAACTCAGAAAAGCAGCGAAGGAACGGGAAGGGGCACTGGACTAAAACACTCCCCTTCCGTGACTCACCTCCTCCTAAAAGTTCACAACCTTCTAAACAGTTACACCATGTGTTCAAAGTGCCCATGGGAGACATTGAAATTACAACAGCTACTTACTAGCAATGCGGACTAACGTGATGGTGACTAAAAAGCAGACCTTGTCTTTTCATTGATCAGCTATGGGAGTCTAAGGCAATCACATTGTTCGATTTCTTTACATCTCTAGTCTTTCTCATTATATACTGCAGGGACAGACCTAAGTTATGTTTTTTGTTAATTCTAACATTTCACTGTTGTGATAATATATAATTCTCCAAGCATATTTGCATATGAACCACAGAAAAGAAAGTGTAACTTTTTGTGGCATTGATGAGACAGAGATTCATATTTTGGAAGCAGATTTGCATACCTTTGGCTGATTTTGGAAGAATCAATTCCACTCCTATTGCTCAATCTATGACTCTTAGCTAACTAATAAGATGCCTCCTAAAAACCAGGTAATCGATATTGAAGTGAAGCAAGTCTTCGTCGGGTATTTAGTTTTCATTTTACAGATGACAGCGCCAAAGCCCAGAAAGATTAGTTCGCAAGCCTCGACGTTGAAACGCCCCTTTTGAGAAGCAGTCAGATAGCTGGTGAGAGCATGGTAACAGTGGGGGCAGGACAGCCACACAGGCTCCTCCAGCCTCAGCCCGTCTCCACGTGCACAGAGCACACCAGAGGCTGCTCTCGCGCTGCTCTATCGAAGCTGCAAGATTGTATAGGAGCCCAAAGATGGAAAGGATAATGGCATCAAGAATTGGTAGACAGCAAAGGTTAGCTGGAGACCAGAGCCCGCTTTCTATTTGGCATGAGATGAGTCAATTACCTTTCTATTTGTCTCTGTTCTCATCCTCACCCTGGCAGGAGTATGGCGCTCTACAATCTACATGTGGGTCAGTTGTGAAGACTAGGACTTTGTATGGAAAACAAAAAGAGATTTTACAGACGTTAAGGAGATTGTGTTGGGAGATGTTGTGAATGAGGCTCTGAGAAAGAGCAGCAGTTGGGGATAAGGCTTCAATTCCTTCTCTCCACAAATGAAGAACTATGCAGATTTACTTTACAATTGAATTCCATTACATTCAAAGATTTCAGTTACAGCGGAGCCTCATGTGCACACCTCTACCACCTCCCTGGTACTATGTCCTATGGCTCAGCATTTATGGAGCATAGGAGTCCTGGATACATTTACAGTATGTAATTTGAAGCTTGCATTTCTAAGATAACAGTTTTGGTCAGCAAAATGTAAAGCAGTTGCTTCAAACTCACATAGATATGCATGACCTTCAAACTGAAGAAGTCTATTGTTATTGTCTTAAATGCAGTTTCAACGACCCAGGAAGGGGTAGGGTACATCTGGAAGGAACTGGAGGAGGGGTAAATATGATTAAAATACAGTGCATAAAATATTCAAAGAATTAATAAAATATTATTATTGAATAAAATTAATTCAAATAACCCCAAAATGTAAAGTTAAGTCTTCTAAGAAATGTGAATTAAAACTGTTTTTTTTTATTATTTTTCATTGTTTGCTGGTAAAAACCTGACTTTGATGGTCAGGAATAATTCATTCTATTCTTATTTTGACAGTTTTTGGTGATGTCCAATAGAAACATAATACAAGCCACATATATAATATTATATCTTATAGTAGGCACAGAAAATATAAAGCCAAAAGAAAATCAACTTTATTACTATGCTGAAAACATAATTTCAACATACAATCAACATTAAAAGTTACTGTGAAATGCTTTACATTTTCCATACAAAGCTTTTGAGGTTTATGCATTTTATATTTACAGCACACCTCAACTCAGACAGATCACTCTTCCAACATTTGCAGCCCCATGTGGCAGAGGTGGGCCCTTCAGCATGGAGGTCTATCTACAACATCTAAGGATTCAATTCTCAGGTGGTATCTTTCCCTCCAGAGTTTTTATGTAGTTTTATTACTGAAGATGAGATCAATGTTTTACACTCTTATTCTGAATGTCCTGGTGTGTGTGTGTGTGTGTGTGTGTGTGTGTGTGTGTGTGTGTGTGTGTGTGTTTGAACTATCCAACCTGAGAGTGTATTTTCACACCTCAACCCACCTGTGCTCAGGGTACTGGTCTCCTGTCCTTTGTAATATCTAAAAGGTATTTTGAAGTTTCATTCAATGTATCTTAAATCCAATTTGCTTTATTTAAACCAACGTCAACAATAATTTGTAGTTGGTTCCAGAGAAAGAGGAGCTATCACTGCACAAAATTCAGTTAACCAAGCTGAAGATCTCTACCAAAAACAAACCACCACCAACAACAACAACAAAACAAAACAAATAACAACAAAAGCATATCTCAAATTCTAAGACATCTTGGAAACACGGTCACAAACACAGAATGAGAATTCCAACAGTGCAGCCTCTGCTAAATCCTTCTCAGAAAAGGAAGAGTTGGAGGGGGAGGGGAGAGTGAAGGGATAGAGAGTGGGGCACTGGACAAACAGAATTTTTCGTCTTTGATCCTTGAGCTTTGGTATAATTTGTCTCACTCACCGTTTCTATTTTCTGTAGACGATATATCTTCCCACATTCGCTGGGCATAGCCAACCGCTCTGAGACTGTAGCTACATGCAGCCAAGGATAGCCATGAATGCGGCACAACACACAATTGTAAGCTTACCTCTGGACAAGAGAATTTTCCTGCCATTTTTGTAATTCCATTGTGTGGGAAGCTTTATAGATGGCAGTGTCTCTAAATGTCACATGGTTGGCCACATCGGAACTGTTGCAGTTTAAAGCGGTGAATTAAAGTGCATCCTGGGAATATAAACTCAGGTTCTAATGCTTGCCTACTCCTCATCTTTCTACTGGGCAGCTCAGAGAAGGTCAAGATAGAAAAAGAAAAACAATTTCCTCCTGACCGTCAAGGACAGGTTCTTACTTGCTAACAACAGAAATAGCAAGAAACCTTTTGATATAACAACCAAGCAAAAAATTAAGCTAAAACCATTTTTTCAGTTCTTGGAAAAATGTAAAAGAAACTGGTACTTACTGTGGGAATTGGCTGCATGGCAGACTGTGCACTGCTCTCTTACTAGTCAAGCTTGTCAGGATTCACAGCAGTTTGTGGGGAGGGTTTCCAATATGTACAAGGTCTTTGTGAGTTTTATTATTGCAACTTTCATGAGATTTGCTACATGGTCAATAGGGTTAATTCAGATTCTCATTAGCATTTTAAACATCTGGTTCTGCTCAGTCATCTAAGCAGGGCGAGCATCCCAATCCCCTCCGACCTATGCTCAGGAAGACAGGTGCAAGGATGAGAAAAAAGAAGAGCCACTGGAACGCAGTTACAGGAATGGAAGACTATTGTTTGGTTGGTTGGTTTGGTTTTGGTTTTTTGTTTGTTTGGTCGGGTTTTTTTGTTTGTTTGTTTTTTGGGGGGTTGTTTTGTTTTTTGTTTTTGTTTTGCTTTTTTTTGACAGCCAGGGTATAAATCCTGCTAGCCACCTGTGGATTTGGATTCATTCTTCTCCAGAGAGTCCTCAGAATGAGAGCATAGCCCAGCTAACAGCTGGCTGCTGCTTTAAAAGACTGTGCATGAGAATTGCCCAGGACCATTTCCCAGCCTCCTTGTCAATGGAAACTATGATGTAATATAGGATTGCCTTCTTTCCTCTTAAATTACTAAATGTGTGGTAATTTGTTATAGATGTATAAGGGGAAAAAAGTAGAAGAAGAAGGCAGGCTCTTTTCTGAAGGGATTGCAACCCCATAGGAAGAACAATATCCACTAACCAGACCACCTAGAGCTCCCAGGGACTAAACCACAAACCAAAGAACACACATAGAGATCCATGACTCCAGCTGCATTTGTAACAGAGCATGGCCTTATCAGGCATCAATGGGAGGAGAGGCCCTTGGTCCTGTGAAGATTCAATGTCCCAGTGTAGGGAAATGCCAGGGCAGGGAGGCAGGAGTGGGTGGATGGGTTGGGGAGCACCCTCATAGGATGAGGGCAAGGGAGGATGTGATAGAGGGTTTCCAGAGGGGAAACAGGGAAAGGGCATAACATTTGGAATGTATATAAATAAAATATCCAATAAAATATTTAAAAAGTAAATGCCAAATAAATGCCAATATTTATAACAAGAAGAGGTTCCTTTATCAGTGAATTCCCTTTCATTTTCATTTTTACTAATGTGTGTGTGTGTGTTTTAAAGTAGAGGTAGCTGCTGGATTTTTATCAACTATCTTCTTTATTTTTATTTTACTAAATCTTAAAGATTTAGAGTCAGTAACCTTCTTCTGAAAAAGGGCCAAGTAGTGACTAGTGAAGGTTCACAGGCCATTAGTGTCTTGTCAAGGCTGTTTGCCTCCACTAGTGTGTCTAGGTAGCACCCAAAGCATTTGTACCAGTAACTGAGCCTTGCTGTTCCCAGTGAGCTGAAGAAAAAAACCTGCATGGGTACAGCTGTAGCTTTTGTTTACTGCCCTCTGTTAAGATTACAGCCTTGTTCCCCCATTAAGTTGTTAGAAGAAATCTACTCTTGACTTTTCTGACACTCAACCATTCCCTATTTTCTACCTGGAAATTTTTTTTAGTGTTTAATAAACATTATTTAAAACTTTAGCATTTCTATTCATAAGTAATATTTGCTTTCATTTTATTTGTTCAACTCTGTTATTTTTAGCATCATAAAAAATGATTTGGGCAGCTGTTTAGTTTTTAGCATATAAGTAAAATATTCATAGAAGTTATATTTCCTTAAAGGCTATAGAAGCTCTTTTTGTATGTAATTTTTCCTAAATGTAATTAGTAACTTTTGACAAGTACTAATTTTAGGATTTGGGTTATCTTGTATTACAAGTTTCTAAATTGTATTTTATTGAAATTCTTCATCTGTTCTTTTAAACAAAAGATACAGTTAATTTTATGATAGCCTATATGTAGTTAAACATAAGACAGAATTTTCTAAGTGTGGCATTCATCAAAATTCTACTTACACATATCCATTAGATGCTGTAACTGCCTTGGTAAGAGAGGAGACAATCTAATGCCCCTCCCTTCAGTTATTGGTCTATTGAAACAGTTGACCATAAAGGAAAAAGTTTCTCTAGGGATCCTATTTTGGGGAAAAGGAAAAGCTGGGAGGCCTGGTACCAACTAGCAGAACCTGCCATGCAGGAAGAGATTTTACAGTGTTCTCAGGATTAGTTGAACCTCACAGGACATACTGGAGTTTAGGCAATGACCAATCTGTGATAGGCAGGACCACACCATGACTGTCACTGCTTACTTTAAATCACCTCTTGCCTTCTACATAAACTTCATAGCAGTACCACCAAAGAAAGACAAAGGCGGAATCACTAGACTCTTTTACTCCTCTTTTTCAATGTGACCACTGTGAATAAATCTTGGTTCTCTGTTTTCCACAGTCAATTGTCTCTTTAATTAATGTGTTGGAGATAAGTAACTGAGCCTAGCTTTTTAGGCTGCTAGAAGTCAGGCTTTGATGGCAAAAACTCTGGCAATGCTGTTAAACATGATAGCAAAATATTCGAAAAGCATCATGTTTTCTCTGGTCTGTGAAATCTACTCGGATGTGAGCGAGCCAGATGTTTTAATTACTTGTGTGTTTACAATCTTTGCATCAGTATTCTGCCAAGCCGAAAACATTTTCAAGAGCCGACAGAGGTGACCAACGAAAGCTCTTCACTTCTGCCAATGATTCGAACACTCTGAAGACACATGCACACTGGCAGTATGGGAAAAAACATTTCATTGTCAAATTCAACAAAGCCACTTAAAATCCTGATTGTCGTCAATGGCACTGACAGCAGGTAACTCTCTGCAAGTTCGAGGCCAGCCTGGTCTACATAATGAGTGCCAAGTCAACTGGGCTACATAGTAAAACCCTGTCTTAAAAAGATATGAGTTATATACTTAAAGAGCTGCCTATTTTCCTCACTTTCTTGTGAGCCATGACTATGTCTTTATGGCTGTGGGTACAGTAATGTTATCATTGCAGATTTAGCTTTGGTGGCAGTAACACATTTAATTGCTTGTTCTGAGCAAAGTCAAATAAGACCTGGGTTTTGAATTATGTGCACACAAAACAAGTACCTCACACCAGTCGAAAGATGCATCGGGGTTGTTGCAGAGCTTCCTGTAAAAACATTTTACATCTTGAGTTTTCACTTCAGGACCAAAGATTTGCTGTACCGTGGCATAAAACTTATCATAATCGATTGCATCTGCAGTGGGAAAAAGTGCAGGGATGTTTTCATCAAATTCCAAGGACAGAGTTTCACATTTCATATACATTTTTCTATTCTATGGTCTCATTTTGGCTTCTAAAAATGACTATAACTGTACCTTGAAGATTTTGTATTTGTGAACATATCCAGGACCTAGCTAGAATAGTATTCAATCAGAATAAATAATTGATTTTGGTGTTCAGAATTCTCTTCTGTTTCAGCTATGATAGATATTCTGTGCATGAATACGAAGATAAAGAAAACACTTTTTCTTGCTATGAAAATATTTACCAGTTCAATGTTTCTTAAAATTTACCTCAGATCTTTGCATAGAGCAATTACAGGGTATCTATCATTATGCAAACTCTCGAACACAGACACACATATAGGAACACAGAGTATGCACAGGCACAGATACAGACCCACATAGTTACACATACACAGAAAAACACACATACCATACACACACACACACACACACACACACACATACACACACACACATGCATCTACATATACCCACACATACACACAAATACAAACATAGACACAAACTATACACAGAGAGATGATACACACCAAGACACACACACACACTCACTGGGCTTGAATCTTGACTTTTTCCAAGTTTCTTAATGTGTTTGGATGAGAATCCTAAATCTCAAATCAAGAAAAAGGTTAAAGAAAAGAATTCCTAAAACCATATAGATAAAATCTTATTACTTTATTTAACTAACAAAACTATATATTGAATAATTTTCTAGCCAAGGCTTGGTTGTGTGTCAGAACTTAGCTAGACATTGGGTAGAAAATGAAAGACTAGGCAAGGTTTAATGACATCTAACATTTCCAGAAATGAGAGAGGGAGGGAGAGAGGAGAAAGAGAGAGAGAGACAGACAGACACACACACACACACACACACACACAGACAGAGACAGAGATAGAGAGACAGAGGGAGGGAGGGAGACACACAGAGAGAAACAGAGGGAGGAGAGGGAGAGAGGGATGGGGAAGGGAGGGAGGGAGGAAGAGGGAGAGAGAGAAGGGAGCACTAGATTAAACATTATAGAAGTCTAGTCAACTCATTAGAATTTAAATTAATGTAGGGAGTCAAAATATTGCAGGCACAAAGCCAAATTATCTTGGGTTTAGTCTTTTAAGTAGCCATTTATTTCCCAGCTGTTTGTGATCTCTTTGTTATCATTAGGAGTTCTTTGGAGTGTGTAAGCAGAGCCTAACTTCCACTTACCCAAAAGTTATGAATGTTATCAGGTGATATCTGAGGCCCATAGCACAGATTGCTCAGCTTTCTTTTAACCACCTACCTGATGTTCCAACGGATGTATTTGAAAAGCAGCTTGACTTACGGCTCTCTCGTTCTATAACTATAAGCCTTCATGAAACTGTTATGTTGAAACACAGTATTTAGAATAACCCAAATCTTTCTCCAAATGTCATGGTTATTTTCTCCCTAGATTATTTGGCTCTAGAAGAAACTATTTCTCATTCCCTTAACTATAAGACCCGTTTCCTAGAGATGGCTCAACATATGTAAGTTAACAAATGCAATAAGTCATATAAATGAACTTAATGAACCTGAATCTTTCAATAGATGAAGAAAAGGGTTTTGGAAAAAAAAATACATGCCCTCATGATAAAGGTCTTGGAGGGTCCTTCCATGTAAAAGTTCTATATATGACAAACCTACAGCTACCACCATCCTAACATAGAAGAAAACCCAGAAACAATCCCACTAATAAGGAATAAGGAAAACCCAGAAACAATCCCACTAGTTAGCGATACAACTGGACTGTCTACTAGCAAAATGTAGTGAGTAATATCTAAAGAGATAAAGACAAAAGAAGGAAATTAAAGTGGTGTAAGTAGGAAAAGAGGTAGTCTACTTATTCATATTTGTGGATAATATGATATTGTACGTAAGAGATTCCAAAACTTTTACTGGAAAATATCTTTTACAAAAAGTGTCAGGAAATAAAATCAACTTACAAAAATTAGTAACCTTGCTCTATAACCAATAATGATTATGATAAGAAAGAGATCACAGAAACACCCCCATTTGTAATGCATCAAAAACCTAATAATGAGGTAAAAGACTTTAAAAATGAAAACATTAAGTCTCCAAAGAAAGAGACTGAAGAAGACACTATACGGTGAAAGGATCTCTCATGCTCATTGTTTGGCAGGATTTGTAGGAAAATCACCAGTCTACCAAAATAAATGTATAGATTCAGTACAATCCCAATCAAAATCTCAACAACATTCTTCACAGAAATAGAACAAACCATTCTTAAAATCATATGGAAGCACAAAATATCTGGATTAAACAAAGCAATTCTGAACAAAAGAACAATACTTCATGGGTTATCATGCCAGAATTCAAGCTGTATTACAGAGCTATAGAAACATAGAAGGCATAATTCTGGCACCAATGTAGACATGTAGACAAATGGAGTACAGTAAAAGGCCCAAGCACAAGTTTATATAATTACAACCATCTGATGTTTTACAAAGATGTCAATGATACATACTGAGAGAAAGCATCTTCATAAGGTAGTTCTTCGAAAAGTGGATACCCCCAACCAGAAGAATGGAAGTAAACCTATATCTATAACCTTACAACAAAACTAACTTCAAATGGATCAAATATATAAACATGATACTTGAAACACTGAAACTGCGAGATGAAAACAGGACAGCACCCTACAAGATACAGGTGTAGGAGGAGGGATGGTATAAATAGAATTCCATTGGCTCAGGAACTGTGGCCAACAATTGACAAACGGGAACTTCATAAAACCAGAAAGCTTCTGTTCTGCAAAGGAAACAGTCAGTTGAGTTAAGGTCTATGAATAGGAGAAATTTTTTTCTCAGCTATACATCTAATGGAGAATTAATATTCAGAATAAACAAAGAACTCAAAATACAAAGAATTAAGTAAACATATAGCCCAATTTTAAAAGAAATGGCTGATGGATCTGAACAGAGAAGTCTCAAAGGCAGAAATAAAAATTACTAAGAAATATTTTTAAACTGCTCAACATCAGTAACAATCACAGGAATAAAAATTCTGTGAAATACAAATTGAAATGAAAGTTAAAAACTACTTTGAAATTTCTTATCACCCCTGTCAGAATGGCTAAGACCAGCTATACTGTTTTTCACCATATGCCCAAAGGATTCAACATCTACTCCACCGTTACTTGTTCAGCCATGTTTGTTGCCTCTCTATCCCCCATAGCTAGGAAACACAAGCAACCAAAATGTCTTTCAGCTGATGAGTGAATAAAGAAAATATTGTACACACACATACACATGCACACATGTAAATATACACACATGCATGCACACATGCATGTGCAATGGAATTATACTCAGCTGTACAGAAAAATGAAAGAATGAAACGTGTAGGTAAATGGCTGCCACTGGGAAATATACAGAGTGAAATGACTCAAGCAAGGAATACATAATGTTGTCTTCTATTTGTGGATTCTAGCTCTGGGTTTGAGCACACATTTGGGAGTACCCAAGGAAGACAGGAAAGTAGAAATAAAGATATATAGACGAGGAAGAAAAGGCTCTAGAATTGGGACAGTGAAAAAATGGGAGGGGCTTTAAGATTGGGAGAGGAAGGGAAATAGAGAAGGAGAGACAGATGGCACTAAGAATGTTGTAAAAATCCATAGGACGACACCATTTTATAAACTTACTTTAAATATATGTGTGTGTGCATATATGTATATGTAGGTTTTGTTTATTTAAAGAAGCAACAATGCTTCCCACAAGAAACATCCACTGTCTAACAACCCCCCTAGTGCTTGCTATGGGAAAACCTGTCATGTTGTTGGTCTGAAGAATACAAACATTAGACAAGCAAACAAAAAACAAAAGGAACAAACAAAAACTATTGCTGAAGACAACACACACGTTGGAAACAGGACTTAGAAGAATTGAGCTGGACCTGACCAGGAAGCCTTCTTTGGCTCCCACAGTATCAGATGTTACATGACCTGTTAACAGTAGAGGAGCAGTCAGCACTTCTGCTCAGTGGTAGAACTTATGAACCATGACAATGACATGACCAGCAGGGTATCGCCAACAATATAATAATGGGACAACTACCTCTGGGGTAACCAACAGCTGCCTACTTAAACTTAAGGCCCATTCAAGATGTGTGCGCACACATACACACACATACACACACACATACACACACAGCCATTTGGCAATGTCCAAGACCTTGTTGTTATAACTAAAAATGAGTGTGCTGCCAGTATGTAGAGGCCAAGGATGCTGATGAACACCCTACAATGTGCAGTGCTGTCCCACCAGCCTTCATACGCAGAACAAAGAATTCTTTAGCTCAAAAGTCAATAGTGTCATGGCTGAGAAGCTTTAGTGTAAAAAATGACATTCATTGGTCTTCTAGCAACCTCCTGATGAAGATATAGACCTCTCACCTCCTTCCACACGATTCCTTCCTGGATGCAGCCATGCTCATACCTTGATGATAATGGACTGAATCTCTGAAACTATAAGCCAGCCACAAGTAAATGTTGTCCTTTATTAACAGTTGCCTTGGTCATGGTCTCCTTTGACATCAATGCAAACTCTAAGACAGAAGTTGGTACCAGGGACTGGGGAATTGCTGTGATAGGCTTGACAATGCTTTTGTTTGGAAGGATGTGAATTTGGGGACTTTGAATTTGGAATGAAGTGAAAGGTTTTAAGTGGGAGTTAATGGGATATTCTAGTAGGAATATGGAACGCTTTTTACTGAGTGTGATTTGAATAATGCTAACCTAGCCCAAGAGGATTCAGTGGAGAAGAATTTCAGCATGTGGCCTAGAGACTGTTTTTGTGGTATTTTGGTGAAGAGTATGGCGGCTTTTTACCATTGTCTGAAGAATCTGCTTGAGGCTAACATGAGTAGATTTATATTAATTGCAATAACAAAGAAGTCTCAAAAAAATCTCGACAGAGACTTCATTCTCTGGTTAAGTCTTGTGAAGAACATTTTGAACAAGAGTAACAAGCTTAGAAAGGAAAAATATAAAATATATGGTTCAAATAATAATAAAGGGGCAGCAGGAAGTGAAATGGAGCTGAATTCTTCATTCAAGGATATTAAATTGAATTAAGAGAGTGGTTACCTTGGTACAAGATCCCACCCTGTTAAATTAAGGTTCAAGGCATGTTAGTTCAAGCCTTTAATCCCAGGAGGCAAAGCCAAGCAGATTTCTAAATTCAAAGCCAGTTTGAGACAGAGCAAGTTCTAGGTGTAGAAATGCTTAGATCCAGGCATGATGGTACACGCCTTTAATCTCAGCCTGTGGGAGGTTGAGCCAAGTTGATTTCTGAGTTCAGGATTAATCTACAGGGAAAGTTCCAGGGCAGGCAAGTTTAGGCAATGAGAGAGTTGGAAAACAGAAAGTTTGTACTAGATTAAGAAGAGGCCATGTTCCAGCCCCAGCAAGCAGATGAACTCAGCAGCTTTGGCCATTTGGCTTTAGAATCAAGAATAGAATGATCTATTGAAACAATTAATTCTGCTTAGCTGGAGCTAAGAAATTAGCAGTGATTATAAAGAGACCAGCATCACTGAGGTGAAATCTTCAGGGAAGTATTTTCTGAGAGTACAAAGAAACTGTGTTCCAGAGATAGCCAAGGTTGTATCTCATGTTGCAGATGTATGAATTTGTAAGAATCTCCCAGGGAGTACTGGTTTTGAAGGTATAAAGGGGTCTTGGAGATCAGCTGAGGCTTGGCACTGTAATAGGCCATGGAATGTCATTGATGAAGGTTCGGTCTCAGTTGCAGTTGATGGTCCAGGACTGAACAAATCATTATGCAAAGGTGTTGAGGTTTGGCACCATGAAGAGTGCCCATGAGAGGCTATTGGTGAAGCCTAGTTGCAGCAGAAGACAACAGCATTTTGGAGATGCTGTTACCATGGGATGACCACCAAGAACAGCAGCAGCAGTGAAGTGGTATCATCCACAGCCTAGCGTACTACAGAGGGCAAAGATGGAAAAGTGATCCAAGCCCTTAGGAGGAGCCCAGAAGATCATGTGTGTATCCCAGACATTGTTATAAGAACCTGCAAAGTTGAAGTTACCTTGAAGACCCCAAGATGTTCCAGATGCCAGAGTTGTTGAGTTACCTGCTGAGGAAAGCGGCTAACAGATAGTTGAACCAGCCCAGGAGAAAGAAGTTTGTGGCAGTCAACAAAGATGAAAAAGGAGTTGGAGACATGAAGACCGTTTTGTCATCAGACATGAAGATGCAGAGTTTGGAGTTTGCCCAGCTGGTTTCCTGTCTTGCTTTGGGAATTACAATTATATGATTGGATGAATCTCAGAAAAGACTTTAAACTTCGGACTTTTAATTTTGTTGAGACTACTATATACTACAGGGACTTTGGAAGTTGGACTAAATGTATTTTTTTATGCTATGAATAGGTATAGCCTTCATAGATTCATGTATTTGAAAAGGTCTATGGGAGCCAGAGAGTGGAATGTGATGGTTTGTATGTGTTTGGCACAGGGAGTGGTACTATTAGGAGGTATGGCCTTGTTGTAGTAGATGCAACACTGTGGACTTGGAATTTAAGTCCCTTATCCTAGCTGCCTGGCAGCCAGTCTTCTAGCAGCCTTCAGATGAAGATGTAAACTTTCAGCTCTTCCTGTACCAAGCCTGCCTGGACACTGCCATGTTCCCACCTTGATGATAATGGACTGAACCTCTGAACCTGTATTGCAGTCCCAATTAAATGTTGTCCTTTATAAGAAAATAAAAGACATTCACCTGGTTTCAAAACTTGGCAAAGTTTTATCTACCTAAACAGAAACAACTAGGAAGGCACGATAAGCCCCATGGAAAAGAAAAACATCCAGATGTCTACATAGCTATTTTAAAGATACATGCTCTATCTGGAATGTACCTGAATTGGGGGGGGGGGGTTGGTCACAGGGTAAACTGAATTTTACTAGGTCACTGGTGAGATCTAAGAATAATGCAACCAGGACAAATCTCTGCAGTCTACTTAGCATCCCTTTGAGGCTGATACCTCTCCATTAAAGCATTCTCTCCAGTCTTAGCTTCTTACCTACTGTAAAGAGTTGCCTCTTATATTTCAGTATTTATTAATCAATAGAAATGTATTTGGATAGTATTAGAAACTTGGTGAAAGTTAGGATCGCTTACTTTTCTATCTCCTCCATCCTTAAACCTCTTCCCTGAGACCTAGAAGGCCATTTGTCTAGCAGGTTAGTTTTTATCTAATCTAAAAACTCTTAAGGATGGCACTTTGTATCACAGATTTGGGGGTTGAAAGCTTTTGGAAAAAAAGCAAGGCTAACTTCTTTGTTTAACATATGTTTAAGAAGTGCCTCCTGACACCAGGGTCTGAGCTCACCTTATCTTTGCAGAACCTTCAGAACACCATAGTTCAGTGGTCAAGCATGGAGTACATATTAACCCCACCAGCCTAAATAGAGTAGGTAAATTCCTAGAGGCAGCAATAAAGGCAGTAACTGCTGTGGATGGCTCTGCTTAGGGGAAATGTGGGCCTTATAAAGAGGTAGCATTCTATTTTCTTGAAAAATTGAAAGAGGAGAGAGGGACTGGAGAGATATCCAAACCAGGAGAATGACATATTAGCCATTAAAAGTACAGCAAAAGAAACAATTTAGTAATTGTAGACATAGATCACAGCTCCTACCTCCAAGGAAATAAAAGTTTGTTTTGGTCCAGGTATGAGGGAACATAGCTTGGGAACAGATTCAAGTTGCCCTAAATAACATATTCCAATGTGGACAGGGTTAGCTTTCATAGTCACACAACAACAACAACAACAACAACCACAAGGTCATGACTTTGCTGCTTGCTTAGGTGCTTTCCGATAACACACTTAGCTTTGGATTTGGTGAAAGTCAGTGGTCTAGTAATAAGACCCAAAAGTTTAATGTCATAGATGATAGGACACTAAGTCAGGGCTGGGTGGTGACAAAGCTCTAATTAGTCAATTGGAATTTTTAATATAGATTTGCCTTTTCTTTTCTGAGAATTTTAGCTTCTCCATGTAGTTCAGTTGCTACAGTTTCAGTTTACAAAGTAAATAAGTAAACTTAAAAAAAACCTAAAATGATGACATATTTAGAAACATTGAAAAGTGTCTGGCAGGACTGAGGGTGCCAGAAGCTGATGCTGCAAAGGTTGAGGCCTGAGTCATGGTCACCAAAATGGCTAATAGGGTTCCTGAAGGTGAGTTAGTAAATCAAGAATGGGGCAGAGCCACAGGGAAAACTCCATGTAGAAATACATCAGAAGTCTGGGTGGAAGACTTCAATAGGTGTTATAGTAATCTGAGAGGACTATGATTACATACTCAAAAGTAACACTAAATACATGGCCCCAGAGACTAGGCAGCTGGCATTCATGCCGTAAGACTTGGGGAAGAACACACTAGGCAAACAACAACAATGACAACAGAACCCCCAGGACAAAAGAAAAAAGAAAATCAAAATGAGAAGTGAACAAAACCAGAAGAGAGTGTCAAGATAGACACACAGGAGGTGGCTTGTGGGAGGGGAGGAGGAGAGGGAGGAGCTTCTTAAAGCAGAAGTGAGACCAGCAGCCAGGCAGTGAAATGGTCACGTGGACTGAAATGGAGTAACAAAGCCAGATCTTGTGGTGCACGCCTGAGATCCCAGCATTGTACAGGCTGGGAGTGGAGGATATCAGATTTTGGGCTAGCCTGGGCTACATAGTGATATCCTGCCTAAAAGAAAGAAGAGATAGAAAAGAAATGCAATTTACTGAATTTGTCAACAATATTAGGCATTGAATACATTTGCAGCAAAACTGAAGGAAGCCAGCATGGAGTGGATGGGAAGAAAGGCAGAGATGCTGTGGGGAAATGTAGCAGAAAAGCAAACAAGAGACATGAAGGGACAGCTTAAGGGAGGAGAGTCAAGGATAAGAAGCCAGAGTCTATTTTTAGATTCAAAGGACAAAGCTGGTGAAAAAAGAGGCTTCTGAGGTTGTTGCAGCAAGCCGGCAGTATTGGGAAGGAGGGGAAGACAGCTGCTTTAGGAAGTATTGGGCCAGAGGAAAAGGGAGAGTGAACTTCTAGGCCCTGTGCCTGGCTCTCTCCTAGGACTGGAAACTTGGCTGAGAGGAGCAAAAGCCCCATCAAGATGCAAAAACATGGTGAGAGTTTGGAAAATCAATGTACCAAGAGGTAAAACGAGCTGACTGGGGGGAAATTAAAGCTTTGTTGAGCTATAGTACAGAGAACTCAGCCAAGATCCTGAGAGATCTGAACCCTCTGACTCTTGACTTGGGCAGGTGACTCCTCTCCACCTCCCGCTGTCTTCCCACACAAAGTGGACTGCGTTTTATTACAGACCCGGTAGCAGGGTAACACAGAGACACAGAGGGCTTCCCTTGTTGTCACTATACCATACTGAGTCTCAGGTGGGTTCATGACTGACAGTCTACAGTAGAAACCCTTAGTGCTATTTATTTAGTCCAACTCTTTATATTACAGATAAATACAAAAGGCTTCCTCATATCCAGCTAAGTATGTCGGGGACAGAAAAAAAAAAACAACAAACAAACAAACAAAAAAAAAAAAACCCAAAAAACTCAGTTTCTTGGGTTTGAAACTAAACTGCTTTTCTCCTCCAATGACCTAATCAACAATTCCAAATGGACTTTCCTATAACCATCCATCTTACCTTCTTTTGGGATAAACAGGCCTGCTCTTTCTTCCTTTTTCTGAGCTGTTGTCTGTTCAACCAGATTATTGAAATCAACCAAGGATGTTTTGAAATTGTTGATCTGCAGTGCGAGGCTGAACTGCTTCTCATCCTTGGCATCCATACACACATGTGGAGTCTCTTATTTCTGCACAGAAATGATATTGCAAATTCGCCAATGTGGGAAAGCTTCTAATTCTTCTAATGTGTTTCTGCTGTTTCAACTTTTGCCCCAGATCTCATTCCTCTGATTTTATATCCCAGTCCTGCAGGAACTAGAAGTAAGAGTTGTTCCTAGGAGGCTTACAGGAGGGAAGCTGAGGCCTCCTGCATTTCATAGGCAGGGCTGTTAGTGAAGGGTCCTGACCTCATAATGTTAGCATGGGCCATCATGTGGACCTCATAAGGTCACAGTACCTCTGTAAGTCCCAGGCAGATTGGGATCCTGCAGGGTGTGTGTGTGTGTGTGTGTGTGTGTGTGTGTGTCCATTGAGAAGATGGAAGGGTAAAGGAAGGAAACCAGGCATTATTTTCCTTGGAATGAATGTCTCTTCTCGCTCCCAGCCTCCTGGCTCCCTCATGCTACTACAGAGAATCGAGATCACATTTGTTCCCATAGCTCTCCTGGAGATGGAAAGTTAAGTTGAACCTGTGAAGATGAAAATGCATCACCTGTCTGATTTGGCACCAATAAAGATATTTTTAGAAGTTGTGGGGGATAAAAATGTTTCTTTTTTTTTCTTGTTATGCATTTACCTTGAGTTCAAATACTAAAAGGAGCCAAGGATAAGGAAGGTGTCCTTGTGAGGAGAGGTTTTCAAGAGGAGCCAGTTGGAGGAGAAGAGGTCTTTCTGCTTGTCTTTTCCATTAAAACTAACATCTAATTCTATCGAGTCCGAATGCTTACTTCTGACTCAAGTTTTCTAGTCTCCAACTGTGTGTGTGTGTGTGTGAGTTTGTGCGCACACACACGCTCTGCTATGAATACCTTTGCTGCTATGTGTGCACGAGGAAGCCTGAGGATGATATTGAACATTTTCTTAATCACTCTGCATTTTCACTTTTGATGTAGGCTCTCTTCAGAACCTAAAGCTATATTGACTCCAAGGCGGCCCACAAGCCCTAAGCATCCATCTGGCTCTGCATCCAGTATTCCAGACCTCATCCCCTGTGCCTATCTTCTAACATGGTTGCTGGGGATCTCACGTCATGGCCTATGTTTGTGCAGCAAATACTTCATCAACTGAGATAGGCCTCCAGCCCACAATCTGCCCCCAGCGTTTTATAAAAGTCTATCCTGTCAATAGTAAACTTATGAAAATGTGAGACAGATGGAATCCCTATTCCTCGGCCGTGCATCTTTCAAATCATCCTGAGCAATCCGGAGTTCAGAATTGAAGCGGATGGCATTAGGGGGCACTTCTGTTTTGAGCACCAGGTACATGTTACATAGAGAATCTCTTCACTCTATTCTTTCTTTCTTTTTTCCTGTAAAGCTTTCCAAATACTAGTTGGCAACATCCTAAGAACTATCTTTTCTACAATCCTCATCCATGAATTCGTTCAGCACACATTTATCAGACACCTACTTATGTTCACAGGTATTTAGGTAGTAGTGATACAGTAGTAAACAAGCAGTGTGCTGAGCTTACAGTCTAATGGTGAAAACAGGCACATACATGGTATTCCAGGTACATACAGGAGATTTCAGAAGGTGGTAAATGCTCTGAAGACTGAGTAACGGTATGTGAACTGGAGTGTGGGGGAGCTCAGGGAAAATCAATCATTACTTAACAAAGAGATATTTGACAGAATCCTGCAGGGGGAGGTAACAACCCCTGAGTCTAAAGGGTTTAGTGTTCCAGCAAAGCAAGGGCGTCGAGGCCTGACATCAGCATGTGCTCCACACACTGGAGAAACAGCAAAGCCTCCAGCTGCACGTAGGTGTGGGGAGAGAACAGGCAGGGAGAGGAGGGCAGAGAGCCACAGAGAGGTGCTCTGATCTAGTAAGAGCAAAGTAAGGGGCGGGGCTTGGATTCTTAACGGTACACAGGCCTGACGACCAGGCACTGCTTGGCTTGTCTGGATCACACTGGAGATGATCTTTTGGGGAATACTGCCATGTCCAAAGAGTTCATAACAGTGCCACCAGACAGGGACCAAGTATTGAAAGACACAGTCCCATGGGGAATTTTCCACTTAAATCATAACCCCCATAAATACCTAATTCTGAAATTTATAAGAAACATTTTTATTAACAAAGGAATCCATTTATGTAGTACCTTGCTTATGTCTATCAACTCTGCGAAAAGACTTAAACAATTCACAGGACCACTATAATAATTTATTAATTATCAAAATGTTAACTATTTCCCTCACAGGCTCTCATACCTCTTACGTAGGCAATGTTCTAGACCTTACAGACAAATACAACAGAGGCCAAAGCACTGCTGCCCACCTACCTCTCTACCTTTGTCTCCTGTTACTATGCTACACTGGTTCCCTGGCTCCCTCCGATGGGGCAGTCCCATCCTGTTACATGGGTCTTGTTTACAGAATTCAATGCATAGCTGTCCAAATAACAGCACATTTATTTTCTCTTTCCTCTATCTGCCTTATAGTTATTAATGGCACTTAGCATCTGACATCTTACATGTGAATTTGATTATTATTGTCTTCTACCCCAATGCCTCTAGAGAGTGAGCTTTAGAAGAAAAAGACTCTGTGGCAGAGAATGAATACTTTAGGAAAAAATATCAGAAGTCCTTTCTTCCACTAACATTGCAATCTTTACTATAGTGAGAACACAGCGTGTACAAAGAACTTGCTAAATGCTCATATAAGTCTAAAGCACAAAATTAAAAACGTTTTTCAGGGAAGGTGAGTTGTAGATACTGACTTCAGGTTAGAAGTCTTAAAACTCAGATTAAGGTTTCGAGGAGGGCACACACTGCCTCTTAGTTAAGTGGTCAGTGCAGCAGACCATCCTCCACTTAGCAGATTATTGAAGAATTTGGAGATGCACGGAATCTAACACAGTGGGAGGGGTGAACACTCGTGCTCATCAGTTTAGTTCCTACAAATCCGTCATTAGTGCCTATGACAGCTTCAGGTGCATGGAGCTTGCTCGGGCCATTTTCTCAGGTGGGTAGTCGTTGGGGACTGCAGTGGAGAAAGCAGGCCTAAAGAAGTGACGTTCGCAATCTATATTTGACTTGTACTATATTTGCCTTGAGGCCGGGGAAAGGTCCAGTGGAAAATGTGTGCCGTGCTAAATATACATCCTCTCTATACCTGCTAGATTTGGATCAAAGCCTTGGGGGCATTGCTCGAGATCACCTCCAGCGAAGCACTTGGACAGAGTTGTGAATCAGGATACCCCTACTGCAGACTGAGAAGCCTTGGGATCCAGTGGGAGGGTTCTGAGAGTGGCATCGCAGCACACTGTCATAAACTCTGGGACATACTTTCCAGCTCTAGAGTAGTTGAGTCTCAGCCTGCTGCGTTTGTTTGTTTGTTTGTTTTTTTAACCGCAGTTTCCCTGTTTGTAAGATAGTTTGCCTGCCTTGGGCATGTCAGTGTTTGGTTTTCTTTCTGTTGGGTGTATGAGGTAGGGGTGGGTGTTGTTATAGCTTCCCAGCAAAAAGAGTATTTCATTCAGCATGCTCAACTGAGTTAAGCGCAGGCGTTCATAAATATTTATGAATGAATGCATGCTAGGGTGAGCAACTTAACTGGTGAATGGATGAGGTGCTTTCTAGCTGTTTGAAGGGAAATGGGCTGTGAGGACCCACTGTGGCTAAAGGAGTTTACACTCTTTTTTCTGTACCGTTTCGTCCCGGCTTCCACTATGGCTTAAGGGTGAAGGAAGAGGAACAAGAGCTGACTGGGCTCATAAACTCGCCTCTGCTGGGCAGGAAAGAGCCGGGGAGGTGGAAAAGTGGCAAAGGGCGGGCCGCAGAGCATCGGGGCGGGGCCCCAGCTCGGAGGCGGAGTCAGAGGTTCTCGGAAGGCGGGGCCGTATGCTGGAGGGTGGGGCCAAGAGTGTGAGTCACAGAGCGGAGTAACAGGCGATTCCGGGAGGGAGGAGCCGAAGGCGAGACAGCGAAAAGCCTTAGGAGGGCGGGGCCAAAACGGCTGCTGTATGGGTGGGGCCGCAATATTGAAGGACCTGACTTCCGTGCAGGTCCAGTGGGAAGGACAGCAAGTGGGGCGCGGGAGTCACGCGGGAGGGCGGAGCTTTATGCGGTGGGGCCGGGTTCATGACTTGAAGGGCGGAGTTTCGGGTGCGCGCGGGCTGGGCGGGCCTGGCGCGGCTCCGGGGCACAATGGCCTGAGCGGCCGGTTGAGCGTGACTTCCACCCCGTTCGCCGCGCCGCCGGCCGCCCTGCTCACCGAGCCTCTCCCTCACGGCGCGCAGGCGTCGGGCCATGTACTCGGGGAACCGTAGCGGCGGCCAGGGCTATTGGGAGGACGGGGCGGGCGCCGAGGGCGCAACACCGGCGGGCACGCGGAGCCCCGCGCCTCTCTTCAGCCCCACCGCGTACGAGCGCCTGGCGCTGCTGCTCGGTTGCCTCGCGCTGCTGGGCGTCGGCGGCAACCTGCTGGTGCTGCTTCTCTACTCCAAGTTCCCGCGACTGCGTACGCCCACCCACCTCTTCCTGGTCAACCTGAGCCTGGGCGACCTGCTGGTATCTCTGTTCGGAATCACCTTCACCTTCGCGTCCTGCCTGCGGAACGGCTGGGTGTGGGACGCCGTGGGCTGCGCGTGGGACGGGTTTAGCGGCAGCCTCTTTGGTGAGTCGCCCGGGACGCGTTCTAGCCTCTCAACTTTCCCTGGGTACATCAGCTCTGGGCTTCTGGCCTGCCCGGGATCGTCCCTGATAGCCAGTCACCACCCACAGCTCCCTATCTCTCCTCCTTGAGAACATCCCTTCATCCCCAACGTTCTCCTCCCTTCTAGGAATCCTCCCTTCTGCCTGGTCTTCCATTCCCAACTCTGTTTTTCTCCCTCCATCCCCTGCCCTGGGGACTACACACCCTTCCTCCCAACCAGTCATCAACACCTAGTTCCCCATGCCTCTGCAGCACTTTCCAAAGTCTCCCAGCCACTACCCACCTGAGATCCTCTCATCAGTTTTTACTTCCTATTGTAGCTCAACAGGGCATCTCACAGTGGACTTTACGCAGGGAGAAAGAAATGAGGGCCTGTAGAGTCAAGCGATGCAAGAAAAAAGTCAACTGAAAAGTGGAAGCGGGAAGGAGATATTTAATTCATAAATTTAGTATTTGTGTCTCAAAATGACATGTAGAATCCTAAATAACTCAGTATTTTACTCCCTTTTACTCGTTAGCAATTCTAAACAGTTGAGTGCTTCCTAGGGGGCGAGACTGTATTATATTTTTTATTGTATTTCCTCACATGGGTTCTGTCACACCAGAGGTTACAAATGGTTCAAAGAAGTCCAACTCCTGAATAAATAGCAGGGCAGCCAGTACATTTAATTAAAGTAGAACTTGTTGATTTCTTAAAGATTCATATTGAGAATTGACAGGTTGAAGGTTGACTAATCCAGTATTCTAAGCCTGGGAAAAACGTGTGTGTGTGTGTGTGTGTGTGTGTGTGTGTGTGTGTGTGTGTGTCCTAAGGATTTTGTTTGTACAACGATTTAAAATAGAAATGGATATTTCTTAAGGCATAAAGTCCTTTTTTTACAAACCTTAAAACACATGGATAATTTACTATTGCCTTGATCTTGGCAGATCTTAGAGAAAAACATCTATGTAATATCCTGGATAGTTTCATTTGCCAGCTTAAGTGTGACAAACCCAAATCTCATGGTATTTGTCATGATTCCCTTTTTAAAGTTTTAAAACAAAATTTAGGAGCTGATTTTTTTTCACTATTTGGCAATTCTGATACTTATTCTCTTCCCTCTAATAAACATTGATCTAAGGACTTCCTTTATATAACAATATTGAACCTCAAGAAAGGTCTGTAAGAGGATTTGAGTGGTAAGATCGGTTGTCTGTGTAATTATTCTCTCTGTTACCTACAACACTGTTTGTTGGGAGGGTTTTTTAGACAGATTAATCTTTAAACAAGGTGATGTGTCAGGAGCTTAGCTCGCAGAATCCCTTGAGTAGATGGCAGGTGTTTGAAGACATTAAAGTTCTTTTTTCCGTGAAGTACTTTTCTGCTATGGTGTTCAGTGTCTCCACCTGGGACTGAGAAAACAAGAACGGTCCAGTTTGTCTTATGTCTGCAGCACCTACCCTATCTGTCTGGATTGCTCTGCCAGCCCTATCTTCCAGAATGTTCTCTGCCCATTCTTCCCCTTCTGAATTCCTGCTGGGGTCTCTCAGCATCAGAAGAGATTTCTTTAAAGCCTACAAGGAACATCCACCAGGTTGTTTTACTGGAGGGTTCCTTTATTCAGGGCATCTATTAGGACTTTGAATCATGACATTTATCCCCATCCTAAAACCTAATATAGATCTTGTGGGGGCTAAAGGATTGTAAATAAGTTATTTCCTGGAGACAGAATTTAACATTCTTAGCAAAGAATTTCTGTTCCCAGAATATGCTTAAGTAGGATAAAGGATGGGGATAGAGAAGACTCTTCCCTTTTTTGTTTCTAAGCCAGGACTAATCAATTCTGAGTACTGAAGGAGAAGATATAATTGCTGGAAGTTGCTAGCTGCTCACTCCAGGCTTTGGTGAGGCTGATGGCACAAGGTGGGCCTTATGGCTACCCCATTGTCTAGGCTTTCCCTAGCCATTCGCTATACAAACTGTCGGTTTCGTTTCACCATCATTGTTATCTACTATTGAGCTTTCTGTGGTTAAAGTCATCCATCATCCCATTTGCTTTGCTTTTTGAAGGCTATAGTGACATCTGTAGGTTAGAAAGTACCTACATTTGGTGCTTGTAACCCCTCCCCTCTTACCATTACCTTCAGCCTTGTTCTGTGCCTCGAGGAAATGCTTATACTTTAGATATGCTTATAGGTTTTCTCTCCCCCTTTATACTCTGCTCGAAGCTCGAGTAAGTATTTCACATATTCTTGCATATAGATGCACAAGGGAACCAAGCAATTGCTTTAATCTGGGCTCTGGTCCTGACATCTCAGAGAAGGCTAAAAATAAGTTGAATCCCTGATAATCTTGGTCAGAGGTTTACACCAACTGGGCTTGTTAGGATCACTTTTCAGTTAAATTGATCCGTCCATCCAGTGACCTAGTAAAGTTCATTTAAATCCCAATTGGATGGCTTATTTTACAGATATCAGAATAACTATTCTCTTACTTGTACCTGCACCTAGATGTCAGCAGATTTATTGGTAGTGAAAAGTAGAGGAGCTAAAGAATACTTATTGCTACTGTATATGATGAGCAATCAGAAGACTTGCAATGGGGTGTATAAGTGTGTTAGCCTGCAGACTTCCAGGTGAGTATGTCTAAAGGGAACAGTCACCAGCCACACCTAGCATCTTTAGCCAGCATTTTGGTGGAAGGGAACAGAAGAATCTTTTTTCATTATTTCTTTAGAAATAAAAATAACCTTTTAGAAAGGTATTCATGGTTACTGAGACATTCTGGCAAAATGCAAGTCTTTCCTTATTTGGATGTGAAGAATCGATATTTATGTGACAGTGTTTTAAATAGGTAACCAGGAACTTTCTTTTTTAACTTATACATGTAATTTGATACTGAAAACGTTATAAAACTGTTTCCCCTCAGGCTTGCTCTTTTACATACTTACATATTTTAAAGTGCCAGTTACTAATCAATTCTTTGGTAATATCTGAATATCTGAGTGTCTCGTGTATCTACTGTAGTTAGGAGTGTAAAAATCTTCTCTATTGCTGTTCTGGGATTACCTACAGACTTTACTGGTCACAGTAATATTCCCCATTCTGTTGGCATGATCACAATACATAGTGTGTTTCCATCAATGCATTAAATCACATTTAGTCTAAGCTCATGGTATTGTGTAATATTTTATTAAAAATCAGTAATTGTATATTCCTTTTTATTTATTAGAATATTGTGTCTGTGCCTCACAACAGTATTGCCTGACTTCAGGGGAGGGGATATAAAATACCTTCTGTTCATTAGAAGAACTCTCAGAAAGCATTTAAAGAATTGCTTTTGATAGAGGTTTGTATCCACATTAACAAGTCGGACTCCAGTGGATTGGAATTGCTGTTGCATGAAATTGCTTTTATATTATTTACAATTATGTTCTTTTCTTGAATTTTCTTCTTTCAGAGAAGAGTTCCAGTTACAAATGCATGGTAACATTTACCGCTAAGGTGAAATGCAGAAACGAAAAGGACACATCCGTATGAGTACTCAGATATGATTACATGCACTTTATTGTGTTTTCCTTGCTACTGACTTTTTGTTTTTAATGTTTAAAAATTGTAACAGTTAAAAGCTTAGGACTTATAAACTCAGTGTTTCTGAATGAACATCACAAGTAGAGATCTTATTACAGCATCAATACCTCAGAAGAGCCCTCAACCTAGATCCATACAGTGTTCTTTCATCTGCTGTGGCCTGAAGCTTTAGCTCCTAGGATGGCAGACAAGCTTCCCACAGAGTTTGATGTCATTATCATTGGGACAGGTTTGTCTGAGTCCATCCTGGCAGCCGCATGTTCAAGAACTGGACAGAGAGTTCTGCATGTTGACTCAAGGAGTTACTATGGCGGGAATTGGGCGAGTTTCAGCTTTACAGGTTTGCTGTCGTGGCTGAAGGACTATCAACAGAACCATGACAGCGAGGAAGGCATGACTCCCATGTGGCAAGACCTGATCCATGAAACAGAAGAAGCCATTGCTCTTTGCAAGAAGGATGAAACTATTCAGCACACAGAAGTCTTCTGTTATGCTAGTCAAGATGTGGAGGATAGCATGCAAGAGACTGGTGCTCTGCAAAGTTCCTCCCCAGAGGCGTCTGCTAATCTGGCTGACTCTCTGGATTCTGCAAGCTTACCCAAAGACGGGCACTCAGAATTATTTACAAACTATGACGCTCCTTCTACACATACAGAGGGAAGTGATAGAGAACTTTCACCACCCTCAGCTGATGCAGGGGACTCACTGGAGAAAGAAAAGTACTGTGGAGATGAAACCGGTATGCAGAGAGTTTCAGAAGGAGATAAAGGTGAACACAAACTTGTTGTTGAAGACAACATTGAACAACCAAAGAGAAATAGGATTACTTACTCTCAAATGGTGAAGGAGAGCCGGAGATTCAATATTGACTTGGTATCAAAGCTGCTGTATTCTCAAGGGTCACTGATTGATCTTCTAATCAAGTCAAATGTTAGTCGTTATGCAGAATTTAAGAATGTCACTAGGATCCTTGCATTTCGGGAAGGGAAGATAGAACAGGTACCTTGCTCCAGAGCAGATGTCTTTAATAGTAAAGAGCTAACTATGGTTGAAAAAAGGATGCTAATGAAGTTTCTTACATTCTGTTTAGACTATGAACAGCATTCTGATGAATACCAAGATTTCAAACAATGTTCATTCTCTGACTACTTAAAAACTAAAAAACTAACACCCAACCTCCAACATTTCATACTATACTCAATTGCAATGACATCAGAATCATCCTGCACTACGTTAGATGGCCTTCAAGCAACAAAAACCTTCCTTCAGTGTCTTGGAAGGTTTGGCAACACTCCCTTTATATTTCCTTTATATGGTCAAGGAGAAATTCCCCAGTGTTTCTGCAGGATGTGTGCAGTTTTTGGTGGAGTCTATTGTCTTCGCCATAAAGTCCAATGCCTTGTAGTTGACAAAAACTCTGGAAGATGTAAAGGAATCATAGATGACTTTGGTCAGAGAATAAGTGCCAACTATGTTATTGTGGAGGACAGTTACCTTTCTAAGGAAACATGTTCAAACGTGCAGTATAAGCAGATCTCGAGGGCAGTGCTCATCACTGATCAGTCCATCCTGAAGACAGATTCAGACCAGCAGATTTCCATATTGGTAGTACCTCCCCTGGAGCCAGGAACCACTTCTGTAAGGGTCATGGAATTATGTTCTTCAACCATGACATGCATGAAGGACAGCTATCTGGTCCACCTGACCTGTGTCTCTTCAAAAACAGCCAGAGAAGACTTGGAACCTGTGGTGAAGCAGTTATTCATTCCTTTTGCAGAAGCAGAAGCAGACAAAGAAGAACTCAGAAAACCAAGACTCTTGTGGGCTCTTTATTTTAATATGAGAGATTCCTCAGGAGTGAGCCGAAGCTCATACTGTGGCTTACCTTCCAATGTGTACGTCTGCTCTGGGCCTGACTGTGGCCTGGGGAATGAGCATGCAGTCAAGCAAGCGGAAGCTCTGTTCCAGGAGCTCTTCCCCAGGGAAGAGTTCTGCCCTCCTCCACCAAACCCTGAAGACATCATCTTTGAAGCAGAGGGCTAGCAACCAGGCCCTCCTGGAGTTAGTAACACACCCCAAGGACAGCAAGAACTTTTCAAACCCAGAACACCTTCGAAACCAAAAGAAAACACTGGCAACGCTTACATTCTGGACTCAACAACACGTTGTCATACGAAAGACAGCCACCACCTGAATAAGCTGTAACTGTAAGAAGCACTGTTCACGTGTCTTCAACACTGAGATACTGGGTACTGCTAACCTTTCAGCAACTGATTTGTTGGTGACTCAGCTCTTTTGTTTCAGAATTGGCTCCAGGAATTCAGATTTTTTTTTTTTTAAACTTCTGGGTCCCTCATTAGCACCCTTAAGGTAATATCATGCTTGCTCCTGTGTTTAGGTTTTATCTTTTTTTTTTAAAAATAAAAAACTAAATTAATGCCCAAGGATGATTTTAGCTACTGCTGCAGCTACTACTGTTGCTACCACCTCAGATACATAGAGGGACACATAAGTAATAAACTGGGAGAAGTTTCTCTGTTACATGAATGAGATGGTAGTAGGAGTAGCAGCTAATTCAAATGCCATGTGATAAGACACAGCTGTCAGAGCTTAGCTGTGCATGCTGCTATGCCTCGGGGTTTACACTTACATGTGAATTCACCTTCTTGACCCTTGGAACTCAGGAGGCAGTGACTACGTTAGCCTTCTACCTTACAAGAAGAGTACCTCTTAGTAGTCAAATAAGTTCACATTTTAGGTACACCACAGACTGGGCATGGTGGCTCACTCATAGTCCTGTCATTCAGGTGGCTGAGGCAGGAGGATTGCTGTAACCCAGGTCAGTCTGGGCTACAGTGTTGACACTATTTCTAAGCAAAACAATCCTCCTCCCACAAAAAAAGAAGTACATTATAAAGAAAACTAAAGGAACAAGATTTGCTCAGAGAAAAATTTATAGAGCTGACAATAAAAAGAACTGACACTTAAAAGAACTCCCAACTCAGGCTAACATAAATTAATAAATTACCCCACAAAAGGTACGTTAGGATAGATGTTTAGAAATTGTTAGAAAGGAATTCCTGAGAAGGAACAGTGGTGTATCTTAATGTAAGATTATATATAGCTTTAAATTTTACATAGACTTTCCCATCCAGGCTTCTCAGGGTAAAGCATGCCACCTGGTTGGCCGGACTTTCATAAGCATCAGTAACAGACAGAGGGAATGACTACTACATGTCTGTTACCTGGAAAATGGGAAGTTTTCTCTCTATAACCACATGCTGTTTCCCAGCAGTGAAAACCTCTATACTGTGGGAGGGAGCACAGCATGTTAATAGACCACAGTGTGTTCTGAGTATATACTTCTCTGAGTGAGGCCAGCAGGCATGACAGCATGCCCAGAGGAGACAGCCATCGGTTGGTCTTAGTGCTTGTTTGTTTGTTTTAATACAGTAAAGCAATAATACTGGGTAGATCTTAAGGTTGAAATCTAGCAGAACAACTGAAATACCTGAAATGACCTAAAATAGCAATTAAGAGAATAACAATTCTAAGATCGGTAAAATGGAAGTGAAAGTAATTCAAACCCACTTTTTAAATTTTATCAGAATTACAGTCTACTCCAGAGACATATAAAAGAAGCATACCTGTAAAAGATAAACAGACATTTCAAAAGACAGAACTGAATGTAATGGAACTAAAGATTAGACTTGGCCAAAGCACTGTTTGTTTGTTTAAGTTGGAAGTAAGACAAACAAGTAAAAAGTATTTAAAAGCTATTAGGAGTATTATCTAATTTTCTAACAAGTTAGAATGGACTTATTGTAGTTATCAGATGTTTAAGAAATAAAATCATAAATGCTGCTTTTCACCAATTATATTTTGACTCAATAAGGGCGTTATTCTAAAAGTCAAACAAAACCCCTCATTCCAGGTAGGTGGGAACTGCAGAGTACAGCGTTGGCAAAGAGCTGTCAACAAACAGAAACAATTAATTACAGTGACTCGGGCCTACAGGGCTTGTGTCCAGCAGAGTAGCCATACATCAGCAGGAACAGAACAAGTGGTTAGAACCCATACTATTAACTGCACTAACCAGAAACTTACATTTGCTTTAATTATGTTTGTGAATGATTTTGTAGGCTGTTCATAATATGATAAGCAACAACTTAAAACTTAACTCAAATTTATATTGGGAAAGCATGTATGAACTATCAAGCTGAAAGGCCATATACGACTTTTATCTGTATATGGCTAAAAACTTTTCACTAGAATAAAAATGCAACATAACGATGCAGAAAGAAACCAGTGCAAATATATACTATTTCCATGACTTTATGATCTACAACATCATATAAATATACTACAAACAAAAGATAATTTCACAAGTTGTAAGATACGTTTTTTTTTAATCTCTAGATCCCAACAGTGATAGAATTTTAAAAAGCACTGCTTCATATATATATATATATATATATACATACACACACACATACACACACATACATATATAATTTAAGAAACATACTAAAATAGAAGGTTTAATGAAGGAGCTAAATTTAATATATGAGCATTTCCCCCATGAGAGCTATCTTGGCTTGAAGGAAATTGTGTAAACACAGAGAGACCTCACATCATTCAATAGTTGTCTGATCTCAAGGCAACTATTTTTAGCTTCCATTTACCATCTAAAAAGTAGAAATAATACTTAACAAATATTGTGAAGATCAAGTTGAATGATGTATAAGAACTCATATCTAAAGTAATGGCAGCATATGATCTTTATGTAAATGGTATTTATTATAATGCCATTTGTGATGCCAAGCTTATGTTTTATGTAATTTGAAAGAATTGTGATAAATTATTCAGGAAAATACGAAGGGAAACCCACCTTCAATTTTAGAGGGGAAAATACAGGGCTTTTCCCTTCAAGTCCCTAAGGCATGATATACAGCCTATCTAAATGTTCTGTGGTGCTGAGTTCAAGAAACTTAAGATTAGTCAGCTATCTGGAAAGAAGTATTTAGAAGATGCTCATAGGAAGACTGCATCAGTATGAGGGTAGGTCAAGTAGTGCAGTTTATTTGTAAATAAATCTATTAAGAATAAAAATAAGAAGACTGATTTTTACCCCAGTAATGGTGCCCAGGAATGTTCTGGCAGTGAACATTGACAGGATACATCAACTAAAATTAAACTGAAAAAAACAAAACAAGGAGAAAAGGTGGAATATAAAAGCAGTCTCTATTATGTGGGTATATTTTATTTTTGTTTAAGTTCAGTTTTTTTGAGACAGGGTTTCTATGTGTAGCCATGGCTATCCTGAAACTTGCTCTGTAGACTAAGCTGGCCTCAAACTCAGAGAGTTGTCTGCCTCTGCCACCCAACTACTGGGATTAAAGGTGTGTACCTGGCTTGTTTTTATTATTTTTTTAAGTGGATGCAAATTCTTGAGGCTTCCTACTCTTCTTGTGCAGAATATAAAGTATAAAGAGAAAGATTGCAAATGAGAAAAAAAGTAAAACAAATTAATTTGATCATCAAATTTTCATTAAAATAGAGATCGAAGCACTGTTGACCGAGTTCCTACTGTTTTTAAATCTGCATGAGTTTTCATACAGTAGCATCATGTACCCATGGTCATTTTGAAGAACTACTTAGGAGGTGAACCAGACTTCTATGATGGATATTTTTGACATCACTTTGAGTAGCACATGTCCAGGAAAATACTCAGAACGAACAAATGAATAAATAAAACTCCTTTGAAACATATGTTCTAGTGATTCCATTTACATAGTTTTTAAAAAGCCCACTGGCTAAGACATGGGTTAGTTTTGCTGTATTTATTGCCAGTGCTGTTGTAAGTTTACAGAGAGTTAAATGGCATATGTAAGATTGTACTTAAACATGTCTGAAGATCAAAAAAAATGTTAGTTTACACCAGAAATTATTGTGTGCTGGCTAAATAATTGTGTAAACATTTAGACCTCTATACTGGAAGTAATCAGAAGGCATGTAACTACAGGCTAATATATGATCTCGTTGTTTCTGTAACTAACATGTAGAACTAAAATAAAAAATTCATTGGTGAAATGGTTTGCTTAATTGATGAAAAAATACTGATATCCTAGAAACATTAAAAATCTGCTTTAAATTAAAAACATACGTAAAAGTTTATCTCCAAAGATGTGTGGCTGAAATTTGCAATACTTAGTAAGAAGAAAGTTTGGTGGAGATTGCTTTTTGTCTTTGTGCCCTTTCTCAGCTGTCAGACTTTAAGAAATAATTATAAAAATAGTAGGTATATTGCAGTTGGTCAGTGTGGAGATCTCCCATGGCCCACCATGATAGTGCATACCTGTAATATCAAAGCTTGGGAGAGTGAAGTAGGGGGATTCCCGTCAGTTTGACGCTAGCCTGGTCTACATAGCAAACCACCCAGGGCTATGCATACATCCTGTCTCAAGAGATAGAGCATGAGAATTACATAGTGATCCAAATCTAAAGTCAATACATTACTGTGGAGACTTAAGTCTGAGGGCCATGAAGACAATTCATGGGTGCCCACTGAGCAGTTGCAGGGACTGAAGACACAGGTCAGTGCTTTCTTCCTTCAGCTTCAGTGATCCAAAGTGATTTATTGCAAAGCATTAGCTAAACCCCAGATGACTACAGTGACAGTCAGCTTAAGTGTTAACAGTTTGAAAGCAAACAGGACATGTCTACCTGAGAAGCCTGCTGGGACCCTTGTGCTAAGGTAAGGTGGCCTTCCCATTAACAATCATATATGACATTTTCTATTCACTACCCTCGACTTTCCTCTGAAAACCGACCCTTTCCCCACAATTTTACTTTCTACGCTTTTCTTTTTAGAGTAACAGTTTATAAGAACATTTAACCCCCAGCACACACATTTCCCCCCCCCCCCCCATGGCACTTCTTCAGGAGGGTACTAAAGCTTTGAGTTACATAGTTGGGAACAGACTGCTTGAAGACTAAAAGCTGGATCAATCAACGGTTGCTGAAATCTGCTCCATCTAACCTTCAGCATCTTTGTGTCCTGTGAGTAGAGGAGGAAGTATAAGAGACTGAGTTCAAAGCACAAGGTCCTGAGTGTTGAGGGAGGTGCCAATATAAAGAGCCAACTGACAGAAGCCAGAAGTACGGAAACTAAAGCTCTGTTCAGCATCGGCCTTATTTGCCTCCCTGGCTGATCTAGTTGGAAGTCCTTTCCCATTGGTCTCTGTGTCAGCATTTAATTTGCATTTATATATTTATTTGGGGTGGGAGCTGCTACAGTGAGTCTACTTGTTGAAGTCAGGGCAACTGGTTTGTCTGACCTCCTACAAGGTTTCCAGGGATTCAGATCAGATCCGTGGGCTGGTAAGCAGGTCCCTTATCCACTGAGCCATCTTGCCAGTCTTTATAGCTTTTATTATTACTGTTTTTTGAGACAAGATTTCATATATTTGGGCGGTCTTCGAGTTTAATGAGTATGACCTTGGATTTCAAAAGACCTCTGTACCTCTCTCTTTGGCTGGGATTGCAGGTGTGTGCCCACACCTAATTTGGGGATGCTGGAGATTGAACCCAGGCTATCTTGCATATTAGGCAAATATTCTCCAGCCTAGCCACATCCTCAACCCCCTTATTAGCCTTTGTCAGAATGAGCTGTTGTTTCTTTTTAATCAATGAAAGGATGTATTCCTGTTTTAACAGGGGGAACAATATCTCTAGCTTTGTGTACAATGTGTCAAATGCATATCATGGGTGACTTGACTGTTTTGTGGGTAATAGGACAGCAATTTGCTACAGTGTGCATAGAATACTGACTAGTTCCTTTAGGGTACCAATGTAAGGTAAAGAAGGGCAAGTCTATATCCATTTAACAAGAGTCCTGAGATCTAACTGATGTGCCTGGACTCCTAGTTAGTATATAGATGTGCCTGCATCTCTTATGCAAATCACAACCTGAAGGGATGGTGCAGGAAGTTAGCTTTCAGCAAACATGCTATGGATTAAAGTAGACTGACTAGGGTTGAAAGGATGGGGATGTTAATTATGCTCACATGGGAAACCCATTTATCCTGCTATTGCTGTCAAGGGTATTACACTAATTATTCCTACGGTTGTCCCGTCTGTTTAGCATTTACTGTGTCTGCACATCTGTTTAATCTTTACAACTGCTTATAGAAGCGTGCCCACAAGAAGAATGGCAAGGGGCATGCATGATTGGCAGGTGTCAGGAAGGTAGGTGTTTGTCGTTCAGTCAGAAAAAGGTAGCATCTTCAAGCAGTTTATAGTTTGTAGAAAATAACAAACGTCAAGGAAATTCTTGAAGACATCTGCATGGGAGGATTCATACGGGGGGGTTGTTATTTGGTTTTACCTCTTTGAGGCAGAGTTTTATAGCTTAAGCTGAACTTGAACTTGCTGTGTAGCTAAGGATAATCTTGAACTCGTGACTCTCCACCTCCCAATTTTAAGGTTATAGGCATGCACCACAATTTCACTTATTTTTGCTGTATGGCATATAGTTAAAGGCCAGAGTCTGTCTTTTGAGATCTACTTACTCCTTTATTCATCTCATATTTATTATTGCTAACTGTGATTATTCTTTGTAAGTTAGCATTATTATGCTCATAATTTTATAATTAAACCTTCTAAATAAGTTTCAAGCATTTTATATCAGAAGGAAGAAATACTGCAATGTGTGTTGTTAAAGATCCAAGGACCTTGCTTGTACACAATTAGTAATTATGAGTTTTCCTTTTAGAACCAGCCTAGAATGAACCAATGAGACCATTTCAAAATGGCACAAGCTTTTCCTTTAAGATGCTCTATTAGTACTTTTATTAATTTTCTACTATTTAGACAGAGGTTCTCGAACCAAGACATCTGCCCTCTAGGAGGCCCTGGGGACTGTTGGAAACCTTTGTTGTCAAACGGGGAAGAGGAAGGGGAGGCTACACAGCATGCCATGAGATCGAGGTAAGGGTATTTACCTCAGGTGAGCTCAAGACTGCTCCCTTTCAATACGGAGTCACTCAGACATCAGTGCTCCCAAGGTTGAGACACTCAGACCAGATAAATACCCTGAATAAGGAACCTTGTTTCTCTGTATTTCTAACTAGGTCACTTGTTCTTTGTACTGTGTCACTACACACAGTAATTCTAGTTCTCGCACTGAGCTGCTTCGTTCATCACGGCACTGCCTGTGCTCACCCATCTCCCTTCCCTTACCAGTCCACACTGCCTTCCTTCTGGAGATCTATGGTCATGCCAACAATTCAGAGAATCAGTTAACATCCCCCATTTTTGTCAGATATAAATGAAAAATTTCATGTATTTGTAAAAATATCTCCAAGAAATAGAATAATTCCAAGGCAATAGAAAGGAGGAATTTTTCATATGCTGAAGAAAAAAAAAAACTACCCACAATCTAATAAAAAGATAGCATATTTTGAAATGCTCTCTGAAAGAGCATTATGTGAAAGCTCTCATTACATGCTTCTGACTCGACGCTGTGAGTTTTAGAGGAGCCAACAGAACAACTGAATGAGTTGCCCAGAATGGAATTGCAGTTCCTTTGACAATCAACCAGAAGTTTAGCAGATGTTGAGACAGTGCCGCAGATGTTAACTGTAGGAAATGTCAAATTGTGATGGAGTACTAATTCACACAGAAAACCCTTGAGATGGTTTCACAGTGGCTTACATAGGTTCCAATACAACCATCACATACTGAGCACTACTTATCCCAGTTTCTGGACCAAATTTTATGACTATGGATGAAAACTTCCTTTTCCCAGGCACGCCTGTAAGTTCTTGTTAACTTTTGTTTCATCTCCATCAACCACCCAGGTTAGGTGCTTTTATTGGCTTCGTTTTGCAGAAAAGAAAACAGTCTTTAAAGGCAAGGAATTTGGTGAACCTCACGAAGCTGGTAAGTAGGATGAGGGCAGAAATGTGCTTCAAATGAACTCTGCTCATCTGATGCCATAGCTCACAGGCTGGGACGGAGCGATGCTTCAGATCTAGTCCAGAGGCTCAAGAAACTGTACATTTCAGGAACTGTTTTTTCCTTCATATATTAATTACTTCTTTAAAGCAACTCTGATGATAAACATTTGTGTTTCTACATGGGATAAGACAGACTGTTCATTAAGTCCCAGTGTCACTGAAAGGTAAGCAGTGCAGCTCAGGGTCTACTGGGGCTGACACTGACCTACAGTTAGTTAATATGTTTTATTGTACGAATATTTCAGGCTGTACAGATGACGAGAACTCAGGCATAGATCAGAAATGCACGGGAAAGTTACTTGGAGGCAGATCTAGGAATTCCTCACAAATGTGAGTGTAATTAGCCTAGACCTCAAGGAACGAGAGGATTAACATGGAATGATTCAAGGGGATGTATTCACTGTCAGAAACATGGTAGAAACAAAGTCCTTGTTTGACTTGAAATGGCGCCTCCACCCCTCCATTAGTTCTGAACTGTTAAGATTCCTAATCTTTTCCTTCATAGCTTTGTGAACACTCAAGGATTTGAGGCAAGGATGGCCACTCCCTTTATTAGTCTCCCAGGATAGGTTTGCATTGAACCCAGCCTGTGATAGGAAGGGAGACACACTGTTCTGATATTATTGCAAAGCCAGACCTGCGGGGCTCAGAATTCTTTTCTATCAGCACCTGTGCCTGGAGACTGCCACTTTGGACCTCCAGTTACATATCACAATCTATTTAATTTACTTTTTCCCTAGTGGAGAAAGAAATATGGCACAGAAGTAGTACAGGAAAGAAATGTAAAAGTCAAAGGGAATTTCAGTAAGAGCCACGTTCAGTGTTGACATGGCATTGGTTCAGTAAACTAATGCTTTACTGTCGGGTATGTGCATTCATGAGACCATGACAGACTTAGCTTAAAGGGTAGGTATGAAACTGATGGGAAGTTCTTTAAAAAAAAAATCATCAGACACCTCTCTGGAATGAGGATCAGTAGACTCAGAGATCACTGGGCAAAGCCAGGTTTTGTACTGTGCCATATAAAGAGGGGCTAACATAAATAACAGATGTTACTGGGAATTTAATTTTATGTGGCAGTTTTGGTAAGATGTACCGAAGCATTCACATTTTGTGCACATGCTCCTGCAACATCACTAGCAATTGTCTTAAAGCAACATTGATATATGTAAAATAAAACTACATGAATTGTAATATCTAGCTCCAACACACTGTTTTACATACTGCTGGCCAGGTAGCATTATATAAATGTGATTTGTGGGTGCTAATGAACTTAGTTTCCAGTTCAGCTCTGCGGGATACTTAGATGGTATTATTACCCCACATTATTAATAGTTAAGGAAGTAAAAGCTCCTGAGTTTACCCACTCAAGGTCACACAAAAAGAGGATACAGACTTGACCTTAGTGTTAAATTGTCACCTTGCACCATGCTCAGATGAATGAGAAACTGCAAGGGACTCAGAGGTCCACAGTGTGAAATGAGAAAGAGAAAACAATATGAAAATAAGCTACCGACAAACCATTCAGGATCCACACCCTGCAAATCCTATTCCCAAAGCTGTCTCACTGTAACTCATATCTCCAGCAAGGCTCCTGTAAGGGAGATATTCTCCACAACTCATTTCTTTATGCAGCCTTTATTTCTTGATCTTGTCCAGCACGGACCTACTCATCGTGCCCCACAGCCTGTGCTCATGACCAGTATCCAACATGTTTGAACAATGTCTTTACCTCCTTACTTTAACTCCGATGGTTACTGAGGACCATGGCTCTCAACCCTTCCAGCTGTTTTTTCCAATATCCCATATTGCCAAAGATCAAGTACCGAAAGCCACGTCACAGCGATCCCCACTGCTGCTTTCCAAGGCACCGTTCATGCTGTGCCTCTATCACTCCACCCATGAGACTGCAAAACTGAACACACTACTACACAGATGCATGAGAAATACAGACTTTCCTTGGCTGGCCATCACTTCCCTCATTCATAGACATTTGCCTTCTTTCTGGATCATTCCCAGCTGCCGGCAGTTGTCATCCCCAATGGTCCATTATATACCCACTTGAGTCTGTCTTCCAGATAGGTAGATGTTGTGTGTGTGTGTGTGTGTGGGTGGGTGTGTGTGTGTGTGGGTGTGTGTGTGTGTGTGTTCTCTCTTTCAGAACACATTTAGGATGAACGAACCCTACTTCCAACAAAATCTAGAGGTATGCCAAACAATATGATCTAATGAGAAAAGAAATCAACTGTTAGCCTGCCATGTATATGGAAGCTTCTTGAACAACATCCCATAGAGTGCTAAGCTCCTTAAATAGTTTTCCTGTGAGCACACCACCTAGACAAAGGGTCATGGTGGTGTCAGTTGCTGTTTCAGGTTTGAGAACTGCTGAAAACAATTTAGAGGCTTGAGTAGGAAAACATGGATATGGAGATGGTCAGAGAGCAGAAGGCACAGTCAAAGAAAGGTCTGTGGTGAATTTTGGAATAGGGGTGATACATAAAGATTCTGTACCTTAGTGTCACTTAGATTCTGCCTAGTGAGTGGGCCTGTGGTAAAAGTCCTGGAAAATGAGCAACAACAACAACAAAACAAAAACTCTGAGATTATAATAAAGGAGATTGGGCATTTCTTCAAACCAACCTGGGCAGCTGGTCTGAACGTCAGAATCACCATAGGAACTGATGCCCACTCAATCCGTGTTTTTGTGGGTTGAGCATTGGGATCAGCAGTTAAGACAGCCTCCTAGGGAATACACAGTGGCTATTTGATGGGCTGGTGGAAGAACAGTTAAAGACGGGGCTACTGTTCTGACCTCGAGGACTTGGTGCTCATGGAAAAGGAAAGATAAATCCTCCCTTGGTGGTGCTCAAGGGTAGCTTGAAAGCTTGAGAAGTTCTGGAACCAGCCTCGCTCTGACTCCCAGTCTTCCTTTGTGCCCTTGGACAAAACTATAAAGCTCCCTCTTCAGCCTCTGGTTCTCTTTTTGTCTTCCTACTTTTGCCACTGGGAACTCAGTATGACTAGGACTTTGGAGGAAATGACTTCTTTGTGTGTGTCCCAAATCCCCATCCTGGTCATCAAGATAGATTTCACCTTAAACTTCCCACACAGCCACCTAATAAATTAATGCTTTAAGCTCTAGACGTTTTGTTCCTGAGTTTTACTTCCCAGCCATGTATCAATGTCTTTCTTTAACGCATCCCACAGGCTTCTTATCTTCTTCCCCCATTGTCCTCTTATGATCCTAGGTAGCTTATATTCTCTAGCTGATTAATTACTTACCCAAAGACACTTCTTCCATTTTTCATTCTTAGGAAAATACACTGGTCCCTTAGGCTGGATGGATCTTCTCTAGTTGAGTCATAGCATCATAACACAAAGTCACTTAAAATAGTGTTGCAACCCTCTGCTGTATAACCTAGATCTCTGGAGAGTTCTGTAAATTATAATGTGACTGAATGGAAATAGAATTAGGTACTTCTCAGATTCCTCATGCTTTCAACTTCCTTTTGTGCTGTTAAGCTTCCCTAATAGTTTTAATTTGCTTATTTGAATTATCTCACGTTTTTGCTCCCTTGGTGCCAAATTATTAAGCTGGCATGCTGGAGCGTACTTAGAAACTAGATTCATTGTTAGGACAGGTACCCGAACACCACGCCACAGTTCATTCACAAAATTTTCCTTCATGGATTTAAAATGGCCTCAAGGTTCCTTCTTGATCACAGCCAACTTGATTGGGACAAATCTTTCTAGGAAAAGTAATCCAGAAAAGGCCCTGGATCAGCAGTCAGATGATCTGAGTTTTCATTTAAGCAAGATCCTGTGACCTCAGGCTAGTCACACAGTCAGCGCAATGTCTCCCTTGAGTTCAGTGTCCTCTGGGATGCAGGAATAAGCACATACAGGGATTTAATGAGACTCTTTCCCTCAGCTACAGTTGCAGGGATCAGCAATTATCTGGAAAGACGGAGAAAAGAGCTAAAGGTCTGCCAACTCAGGGTCATGGTAAATATTCTAAAACAGGGGTGTGTGTACAAGTCGGGCTGTAGAAAGACACAGAGCTGAGCAGGAAGTCAAAGGGGTTAGAGGCTAATGAGAACTGCTCTCAGAAGACCTAAATAGTGGGGTAAGATCATGGAAAGAGAAATCGTGGGTGTCTTCCAAGCTACCACAGGGTGTCTAGGGTGTCCATGCCCAGCATTTTACCAGCTGCATCAACAATTACTTATTCCTCCTTCCTTTAAAAAATTACCATATTTAATGGACAAAACAGGCAGTACTAGTGAGGAGCAGCATGGACAAGACTGGAAACAGCAGCAGATGTTTGAACTATGAGAAGAGGGTCATAGACCAAAGCATGAGCGCTGCCAGCCAACTGACTCTTTTGGGGACTCGATGGCTTCAATAAGGCAGCTTATTAATATGAGTCACTAGAGGCACAGAGTGGCTGCTTCTGCCTGACAGTAAACAATAGGTCTGTTTAAAGTACTTAGTAGAAATGGTTTTGAAAAAGTTTATTTTATTTGGATGAGATTCTGCCTACATAGATGCATTCATACCATGTGTGTACCTGGTGCCCATAGAGGTTAAAAAAGAATTGTCTGATCCCCTGGAATAGGAGATATAGATAGCTGTGAGCCACAAAGTCAGTGCTGGGTACCAAACCTGAGTCCTCTGAGACAATGACTCTTAACCATTGAGCCATCTCCTTAGCTCTTGAGTTGTTTTTTTTTTTTTTTTTTAAAGCAAACTATTTAAAACACATTTTAAAGAGTTCTAAGTCTTATGCTGTTCTTCCTTGGTTTTGAAACTGGATCTTTTATACTAGCCAGAAAATGTTGTGTTTTAGAAAAAATGGTTAAAAATGGAAATTGAGAAGCAGCAGGAAGTAGATATGAAAGAGGAGATTATTCATTAGAACATTTTTTAGCCTAAGTATGATAAATCAAAAAAACAACGGTCATATTGGTGTTCTCGAGAATTATTGCTTAAATGGAAACTGAGCATTCCAACAGCTTGGTAAATTCTAAGTTTAAAAAATGACTCGATGTGGCAGCTAAGCTCAGCAATGGAATATATGTAGTCAATAGTGAACAGATTACATCTCCTTTCTAAATCCCAAACTTGGACTTAGGAAGCAAGCTCTATGGTTTGAACACCGGCTCAGCTGAGCAGCAATGGTAACTGTACTTTCTATGTATCGTGGTGCTGAGAGGGTTAAATGAAACCATACAGGAGCTTCTCAGAACCATCCCTGACACACTCAATAGTCCACTTCTCTGTGTTACTGGGTTGGAATGAACTTATTGGCTATTAGCGAAAGGGGTGAGGAAGCTTTCCCAACTAATAGACATCATAAACAAAGTATCAAAGAGTTGCCACCTTGTTGAAAATACCAAGCAAGTGTTTTCAAACAAGTGTACCTTTACTCCTTATGTAAGAAACAGCACTGGGACCTCATTACAATGATCACATGATCCAAAGGGATTTTTGCAAGGCAAAGTTTTACTTCTTCAGATGGGTACTTAATCAAACAGGCAAGCACACCCAGCCAAGATCCTGCTGAGTTTCTAATCCTAACATAAAGAGATCCTGTACCTTGTGTAAAGTGGCCAGATTTCCACCTCACATTGGCTAATTTAAGGTGACACAGTTGTGAGGCTGAATGCAGCTTTAAGCACAGAGGGCAACCTTGATGCTGAAAGAAGTGCTGATCTTGCCAGAATTCTTACTTTTTTGCAAACTGACTTCTTTAAATAAATTTAATATATTTTTTGGTCCTACTTAACCCTATGATGTAAAAGGTAACGGGTTTTGTTTCCCACAAAAGAAACAAAGTAGTATCTTTATGAAGTAGTCTTCAAATGTCTTCGGTTCCATTGCCTTATGCAGATAAGCAAAGCACAGCCTCACCTCTTCCTGAATATGATCAGCAGACCTGCCCCATCTCTTCTGCTCCTTGTTCCTCAGGAGGTTAAACAACCAGTTGCCCACAAAAGGTCTCCTCGATCTGCTAAGGAGTTTCTTCTAACAATTTCTTTGAAGTGGGTGTGTGCTACTTTGAGTAATGGGCCCTAACTCTTCTAACAGATGCAAACATCTGGCCCAGGAGGCAGGCAGTACTGCTCTAAACATTTGTTCTGTTATAGTATTGCTTATTTCATTTTGCCAGTGATCTAGAAATATGCTACTAGATGTGACCATCTAGTGGCCAAGGTAGAAAATAACACTTCTTGAATATTTGACTCATCCTGTATTGAAGCTCAAGAGCATTCTCCATTTCTGTGCTTTCTGCTTACTCTGCACCAACCCAAAGCAATTTTATTCTCAAATGTGCAAAACTCTTTATGCATTACCATTTTACTAAGTTCATTCACATTCCAAATGAAGCAAGAGAATACACACACACACACACACACACACACACACACACACACAGAGAGAGAGAGAGAGAGAGAGAGAGAGAGAGAGAATATTTTTCTCAGATTCGTTAACTGTCTTGGTATCAAAGGGATAATTATGAAAAGAAGCTGTAACTTAATATAGGCCGATAGCCTCAAACATATTCCATTATTTATTTAAATCCTAAGGGATTTATTGCATTGTTTCATACACTTCCTTTTTATAATTTCTCTCTTGTCTCTAGCATGGTACCGAGTGTGCAGTGTATATGTTGTGTGTATGTTGGCAAATTCTGTAAACAGATGCATCATCAGGCTGTATCTCAGAGAACTGTTTGACTTAAGCTGATGCAGAGAATTAACTTTTAAATGCCTCTGATGCATCTCAGGTTTTTAATTCTTATGTGGGTATGGGTGTATATATGTTTGTGTATGTGTGTGTGTGTGCATGTATTCTTATGCAAGAACATGGGTCCCCACATATCAGAGGACAACCTCAAGTCTAGGTCCTTGCCTTCTGCCTTTGAGACAGGTTCTTTTGTTCACCGTTTCTTATGCAGAACTTGCTGGCTTTGAAGCTTCCATGGATTATCTTGTCTACACAGCAATTTACATATAGAAATTCTGGGATTACAGACTGTGTAACTGTGTCCACTTTTTTGTGGGTAGTGGGGATCAGAACTCAGCTCCTGACACTTACCCTGCAAGTATTTTTATCTACAGATCCTTCTCCCCAGCCCTCAGCTTTGTTGACTTCCTATCACGTTTTCGCCAACTCCATAAACTCTCCATATTCACCAATCCAGAGCCCAGTTCTTCTATAGCCCTTCTCAGTGTTCCTCTGGTAGAGAGTAGGCCCCGCCTCCCTCGACTTCACCAGGTTCTAGACACAGCACTTACCTCACTCCTGCAGTTGTTCGCACAGCTGTCTCCTCCTAGGAGATGGTTGTCAGCATGATGTGAGCCCACCGTGGAGAACTGACTTTGTAGAGCACTGTCTTTGGGGCACGGAGGGGACACAGACTCTCCCAGTGGCTGCACAGAGCTTGTTTCCGGGTACCTGGTTCTTGGTTCTCTCTTTCCTTTTGCATTCTTCCCTGGTGACCTGTTTCTGGTCCCTAAGGTCATCCTCCCACTTCCCAAAGGCCCGCTCCTTCCCTTTTCAAATGTTAGTCTGACTGTGGGTAGTGAGGAAGGAGGAAGTCTTCAGGATTACAGCACAGGATAATTTAAAATGTGGATGACAATACAAAAAGGATGAATACTATTACAAATTATTAGTGAAGGCCAGTTAGACGACTCAGCAGGTAAAAGTGCTCACTGCCAAACCTGAGTTTAATATGCTGATCCATACATAAAATTCATTCATATATAGGCATCAGATGACAAACGGGGATTTCCCCTTAAAAGTCCACGAAGAGGACATAGTTTGTCTTACTGTGCGTGCTCCTAAAACCAGTTCATGGACAGACAGACAGCAATTTGAATAGGCCAGTGTCAAGCAATGGGAAACCCAGCTGGATTGAGGCACCAAAGACAGGTATTCTCTGCCTGTCCATCCCTTGATGGACGGTCCAATGACAGGTCAGTGTGGTCTTCACAGGACCATGTCCTCTAAACAGGGTCTAGATGAGGGTACCTCACTCTTTGCTGGTCTAGTGTGTTTACTGAGTTCTCTGGTCTGATTCTCCTGATGTTCTAATAAACTCAACTCATGTTCTCAGATTACTTTGGCAAGTTTACAGGTGTCACCATTTTACTCTTTGGACTGTTTCATATCAGTCTGTTTCTTGTGGGTGGTTCTAGGCAGGAGGTTGTCATTGGCAGGTGACATCTAAATGTATACTAGGTTCAGTCATCCCAACTCTGTCTGCACTCAGAATGGAGCCAAAAGCTGTGTTGTAAAATCACCTTTGGGACCCCTGCTGGGGACCACAGCCAGTCACTGAATGTGGGCGGCATGGCCCAGCCACCTTTGCCTTCCTAGATCTGTCTCAGTCCAGACTCTGACACCGAAGTCCCAGGGAGCTCACTTTGCATTTGTAGAAGTTTCTTTTCCATGGAGAATACCCACCCTATGCATCTGTCTTTCATAATCCATTTCAGGTTCATCTTTGTGAGCTTACCCACAGCTATGTCCTTAGCTTCTAGATGTCTTTTTTAGGTAAATAATTAAAGGTTATATTGTTCTTGATGTAAGGTCTTTATAGACATAAGTTGGATTTCTGAAACATCTGATTTAACCCTCAGAATCTGTTACTGTAGTTTGAATCGAGGTGTATGTACCATTTTCTGTTGGTCTCTGCTCTCTGAAGTGCTGTTTCCTCACACTGTGTTCCAGAACCCAGGCTTCTTTGGTTCAGAAAGAATAAATACTCAGCAGTTACTAATGGTGTATGTATCAGACATCAGAACAATTCTGCCCCTCCACCCTTACACATATAAAACACACGGTTCAAATGAATAGTAACTGTTCTGCCAACTCATAAGCCAGGTGTCTCTTCTTTTCTCACTTTTCTCCTCATAGAATTTTATAATGTAAATGGACTTCAGTTTTATGAAAACAGAAATCCAGGTCCTAGAGACATTATCTAGAATCCATTTTAGCAAGATAGCCAGAGGACTGGGATTGGTCCACTTAACAGGACCCGCAACACCTTCATGCTTCTTCTTTGAAGACCAGGCTTGTTTTCCTCCCCTGTGAGAGTCCCAGGTGACAAAAGGACACACCAGGCATGGCACATTGCGATTTTGGAGCTCTTCGTGTCTTCTCTCCAGGCTGCTTTGGTTCTGAACACCCTGGTGTAGAAGTTGTGGTGAAAAAGTTCAGCTCCTGTTCTGGCAAGTCCTCATGTCATGGTTGGTGCTGGCTGGCCCTGAAACAGGGAGCCGGTGGCTTTTTCTGCTCATTCTCTTTGGCAGAACCTTGGCTGAGGCTGCATCTTTAGGGACTAGGCTGGGATTAGGACTTTGGTATTTGTCCTTCAACCCACCTGCTGTTTTTATTCTCTGTTTCCTTTCATAGGTAAATGCATTCCTAATTGGTTTTTCTGGGGAGCCTAGTTTGTTACCACTTTGGCATTCTTGCTATCTCTAGAACATCCCATTGACCTCTGATTCTTCTCAGGTTCTCCACAGTGTTTGTGGTGGGACATATGGTTTTCCAGAGTTTTCCTCTCTTTATCTCCTACTTTTCCTTTCTGTCTTGCAGGGTTTGTTTCCATCACCACCCTCACTGTGTTGGCCTATGAACGTTATATCCGTGTGGTACATGCCAGAGTGATTAACTTTTCCTGGGCCTGGAGGGCCATTACCTACATCTGGCTCTACTCCTTAGCATGGGCAGGAGTGCCTCTCCTGGGCTGGAACAGGTACATCCTTGACATACATGGACTGGGCTGCACTGTGGACTGGAAATCCAAGGATGCCAACGACTCCTCCTTTGTGCTCTTCCTGTTTCTTGGCTGCCTGGTGGTACCTATGGGCATCATAGCCCATTGCTACGGCCATATTCTATATTCAGTTCGGATGGTGAGTTGAAGGCTGCAGATGCCCCTCTCCAAACCATGTCTATATCTGTCATCTGATAGACAAAGAATCAAGCTCTCCCTAGATGATCAGTTAATCCTCCAGAATTGGAAGACTCTATGGGCCTTAACCTCTCATAAAACTTTGCCCTGCAAGGCATTCCCTAAGCAGATCAGTGAGGGATGACCTTTGCTCTCCTATGTACTATCCTCTAATGCCACAAGAAGCAAGAAAAGGCAGATGGATAGTTCCAACCCACAGCACTCCCAACAGTTAAGAATTCTGAGCGGAAAAGTTACAATTCCCATAGTTAGATTCATTCCAAGATCACAGGAAACTACTTACAAGAGATTAGTAGAGGGGTAAAGGACTTGAACACACATGGTTGTATGTGGGAACATTAACTTCAGCCACATGCTTCTGTTAGGGTTATGTATATGTGCGTGTGCATGCATATGAATATATGACTAATAAATAACTACATGCAGAGTAGGTCTAAGAGAAGGGGTGAAGGCAGGGGAAGTGACTAAGGAAGAGATTGGACTTCAGCTATTATTAGAGCAGAGAACTCCATACAAACAAATTGCCTATGTTTAGGGCTGTAGGTTTCTCTCCATAGAATGCCTATCACAGCACGGGTCTGTGACCTGTGACAGGGACAGAAAATTTATGAATTGGTGCTCAACAAAACAGTTTCCTCAATCATGAAGAAATTGTTTCTATTCAACCACAAGCCTTTTGGGTTGTCTTTTGGGGACTTGATAAATCTAGATAAAATAATTTATTTTACCTTTATTAAGTAAGTTAGAAAAGCAATTAAGAACCACCAATGGGAGTTTATGAGATGATTCCTGTGGGTAAAGCAATTGCTGTTCATATCCCCCAAATCTATGTAAAGCCAGCTAGAGTGCAATAATGTGTATCTGTAATGCAAGAAATACTACAGCAAGATGAGAAGCTGAGGCAGGAGGATCTCTTGGAACTTGCAGGCTAGCTGAGAGACACTTTCTTATCTAAAACAAGGTGGAAGATGGGGACCTACACTGGAGGTTGTCCTCTGAGTTCCACACATGTGCTCTTAGATGCTTGGTACCTGTGCCCATCCTCTGCACATCCCTCTTCCTCTCTTCTCTCCACCCCCTTTATACACACACACACACACACACACACACACACACACACACACACACACCCCACAAACAATTATAAAGATTTATTCATTCAGCTCAACCACAACAGGTTTTAGTTTAGGGAACTGAAAACCAGAGAGATAAAGGCTAGGTCCAGCTGCAAGATTCTGGTCAGAAGTCAACCTCCCGTGGTCCTGTACTTTCTCTACCAAGACAGGACAAACAATGGTGTCCGCTTATCTGTTTCAAAAGGAAAGGGGACATTTTCAGTCTCACCCTTTCTCTCTACAGCTTCGCTGTGTTGAAGATCTTCAGACAATTCAAGTAATCAAGATGTTACGATATGAAAAGAAAGTAGCCAAGATGTGCTTTTTGATGGCCTTTGTCTTTCTCACCTGCTGGATGCCTTATGTTGTGACCCGCTTTTTGGTGGTCAATGGCTATGGACACCTGGTCACTCCAACTGTGTCTGTCATTTCTTATCTCTTTGCTAAATCAAGCACTGTGTACAACCCAGTCATCTACATCTTCATGATCAGAAAGGTAAGCTCTGGCTCTAAGGATTTTTTTTCACTGGGTAATGAGTAGGAACAGATTTTTTTTTTTTTTTTTTTTTTTTTTTTTTTTTTGAGGTTTAACAACTTAGAACAGTGTCAAGGATAAACAAAACAACAAATCTAAAGAAAAAGAACCTAAGTCAAGAACTTTGTGTAAGTGTGGTGGGGAGATGACTCAGAGGTTCAGGGTGCCTGCTACTCTTCTAGAGTTCCAGAACACCCCTGTCAGGATGTTCACAACTGCCTGTAACACATGCTCCAGGGTATGCAAGGCGCTCTTCTGGTTTCTGCAGGTATCAAATGTTCGAGAACGCACACACACACACACACACACACACACACTTGAGCACACATATACACATACACCCACACATGCACACACACACACACACACACATGCATGCACACCTGCATACACATGCGCACACACATAAACACAAATAACAACTCAATAATTGATCTTATTGCTCCGTTTCCTCTGCAGTTTCGGAGGTCCCTTCTACAACTCCTATGCTTCCGCCTGCTGAGATGCCAGCGGCCAGCTAAAAACCTACCAGCAGCTGAGAGTGAGATGCAGATCAGGCCCATTGTGATGTCACAGAAAGAGGGGGACAGGCCAAAGAAGAAAGTGACCTTCAACTCTTCCTCCATCATCTTTATCATCACCAGTGACGAGTCCCTCTCCGTCGAGGACAGTGACCGAAGCAGTGCATCTAAGGTCGACGTAATCCAAGTGCGTCCTTTATAAGAATGGAAGACAGAGCCTTGTTTCAGCTGCCGCACAATGTCACTGTCAGGAGTGCCCCAGAGTCCCCATTTTGTGTAACAGTGACAGACCTCTGTGGCCCTGCAGGAAATCTGAATTGCACATTGTATTCAAGAAGGAACTAAGCAGGGCAAATCATTTCAACTCAACGGGTGCTTTAGAACTTGAGAACCTCCTGGTGGCACAAGATGAACATCTGGCACCATCATTTCCTATGCCGGGATTTAATATGTGAACGACTGTATTTGCCAAAGCACAGAATACCTTTTGTTTATCACACGTGTTTCACTATAAAAATAACTGTCTCGTGTACATGTCAACAATGACTGGAACATCGGAGTACCTTGCAGTGTTGGGTCCTGTTTTGTGCCATGGTGTGTGTTTGACCAATTCAATTTATTGAGATAATAAATCAATCCCTACTTTTATCTGAAACCCAAAGGCTGTTGTCATGTGTGTAGTAAAGCCGCAAGGGCTTCTCAGATCAAGGAAGTCAATTCCAGAGGATTCTGTAGGAAGCACTGTAGAAGAGCAAAGTGATTTTACGGTGGTCACGTGAATCATAGGTACGACAGTGGAGAATGGGCACGGGAAACGGGGTATTGATAGAGTGATACCTCCATCTATTCATCTCAGAAATCAGTTCCACAAATTTTCCTTTATTTTTTATAAGTTTCCACTGTTCTGTCAAAACTTCCGCACCAGAGGAGGAGTTTCCAGTAAACAACGTTACGTTCAGAGAGAGGTGATGATAAATATTTTTGTGTGTTAATACCATGTATTATTATTATTTACATTTCATTTCATTTATTTATTTATTGTATGTGTGCATGCATGCACACATCTGTGTTGTACTATGCATGTGGAAATCAGAAGACAGCTTCAGCAGGTCCCAGAGATCAAACCTGTGTCATCAGGCTAGGAGGCAAGCTTCTGTTCTCACTGAGCTACGTCACCAGCTCCAGCCAATGCATTACTTTCATTGCTCAGCAGTAGGCTCCGTGTGAGTGAGGAGGATGCCTTCCCACGGTCACTGTTCAGACCTGGGGGAGAACAAGAAACCCTCCGAGCATGCTCCAGTTTGCAGGGTTTCCTTGATTTGGAAGTCACTGAGAAGAAAAGCCTCTCCCACTTTCTAAGGTGACCTCCTAAGAATTGCTCCCCCAGGGATTTCCATCGTTTCCATTTGTCTCAGCACGTCTCTAAGAGTTTACTTCCTGTGACGATGATGTAATTCAGAGCTTTGTAAGCCAGAGCACATGGCTTTTTAAATGTTTTCTAAAATGTAATAGATTTTTATTTATGGTCTTTCCCAACCATGTTGCATATTACATGGATCCCCTTTTAAATATTTTCTTGTTTTTTTAACTTAAAATTGCATCATTTCCTCCCTTACCTTTTTTTCTTCCAACTCCTTCCATGTACTCCTTTGCTTCTTCCTGAAATTATGGCCTTTAAGAACTCATAATTCCCTTTCAGAGGCAAGTCTACATGTGGTTATGTGCCCATGGGTACAGAAGTCCAAGGAAGCCAGAGGGGCTGGGTCTCCTGGAGCTGGAGTTCTGGGCAGTTGTGAGCTGCCTGAAATGGGTGCTGGGAACAGAACTAGGAGCCTTTTCAAGGGCAAGCCACATACTTAACAGCTAAGCCATCTATCTCTCCAGCCCCTACGTTAGTTCATTTTCTGAGCATTTCCCATGTGCATACTGTTGGTATCAGGAACCCTCCACCCCTCACCTCCAGCTGCACTGAACACTCCCACAGGCAACAGGGACCTGGCACATCTGTTGCCATGACAAAGGCCAGATGGTTCAGCCCCACACCTACACCTGGGAGCAGCTATGTCCCAGCCTAAATGAAAGGCAGAACCTCCCCTCCACTCTCCACTTCTTGTCACACACCCTCTTTTTCTGTCTTCCCCTTGTCTCAGTCATCCCCAATAAACCTCTTCCACGTGGGACCATATTGGCCTAGTGTGGATTGTCTGGATTCGAGCTGCGATTCTATCCCAACGCATATGAAATATACATACACGATCCTAAACTTCAGTTTGTTTTCCTTTGTCAGTGTGCCTGTTATATTAGCCATGACCAATGAACTTAAGAAAGAAGCAGAGAGGGTGTCTCTGCACTGTACTCTGACAATGAAGTTAATTCCCACTTCTGTCCATGGGACAGTCAAGAAATCACCTCTGAAGGTCTGAAATGGAATAAACTATGTTCCTGTGCTTCTGGGAAATACCTCCTATCTCCTCTCCACCCTGGTGTTAATTTCTTACTACTAACAACCCTTTCTTATCCTTCACTTAGATTCCATCAATATAATAGTCTTTCCTTATCTTCAAAAAAGCAATCATTCTGAGATCTGGGAATTGGGGAATAAAACAGATATATCCTCGAACTCTTGGAACACCCTGTCTCTCATGCACACATCTACCTTTACCAAGTGGCTATGAACCTGCAAGCCCCCATCTACTGCTATAAAGAGGAAGTAGCACTAGACAAGCCGTGGTGGTTTTCAGTCCTGAGTGTTGTTGATTCTTTATTGTCCTCTATAGGAAAGAAAAAAAGTTTTTTTTTTTTTTGTTTTTTTTTTTTTTTGAGAAGTGAAAGAGACTTTGGCTACTGTGTTTTTAAATTTAAAGTGACCCAGTCCAAGCATTCGAAATGACAAGGCTGTGTCAAAACAACACTTCACACCAAACTTAATTATATGCTGACAATTATTTTCCAGTAATGAACTGAATCCGGACAATGGAAGCATGCCATTTACCCTTGATGTTGAAGAGGAATCAAACATTTGCTACCCAGAACTTTGGCACTATGGCTAGTGAACTGGAGAACTTGCCCTAGTGACTCCATGGAACTTGTGGGGGAAAGTCTATGCTCCTATTCCAGTAGCCAGTGGTTCCCATCCAGGCGGGTCTTCTCAAGAATTCCAGAGGTCTCGGGGAGAGGTGGTATACAAGCATGTAGGCACTTCCGATGGCTATCAGGGTCCCAAGGACAAAGAGTCCTCTGTTTATCACCTGCAAACAGAGCAAATATCCAAAACCATTCATCTAGAGGTTGTATCTTCAAATAGACTTTGTCCCTACGACACAGACAAGCACACAGTTCTCTTCCTACATCACAGACAAGCACACAGTTCTCTTTCTACATCACAGACAAGCACATGATTCTCTTCCTACATCACAGACAAGCACATGATTCTCTTCCTACATCACAGACAAGCACACAGTTCTCTTCCTACATCACAGACAAGCACATGATTCTCTTCCTGCATCACAGACAAGCACACAGTTCTCTTCCTACATCACAGACAAGCACACAGTTCTCTTCCTACATCACAGAAAAGCACATGATTCTCTTCCTACATCACAGACAAGCACACAGTTCTCTTCCTATGTCACAGACAAGCACACAGTTCTCTTCCTACATCACAGACAAGCACACAGTTCTCTTCCTACATCACAGACAATCACATGATTCTCTTCTTACATCACAGACAAGCACACAGTTCTCTTCCTACACCCCAGACAAGCACACAGTTCTCTTCCTACATCACAAACAAGCACAAAGTTCTCTTCCTATGTCACAGACAAGCACACAGTTCTCTTCCTACTTCACAGACAAGCACACAGTTCTCTTCCTACACCACAGACAAGCACATGATTCTCTACTGCTTTTAACTGGAAGCATCAACTTGCTTGCTTGGCTTCTGTTCTATCTCCACCCATATTTCAGTGTTTGCCTGCTGCTGGCTCTTCTGTTTTGTATGTGTATATCTTTGAGGCCAGGAACTCTATTTTATTTGGTATGTATGTGCTTATATGTGTGTTGTGTGTGCATATATATGAGATACACTTGCCAGTGGCTACACAGGTAGAGAGCAGAGGTCAATGTCAGGTGGATTTACCCTTCTCTCTCTAATTTACTGTTCTGAGACAGAGCCTCTCACTGAACTTGAAGCTCACTGTTTTGGCTAGCAAGGCCCTGGAATTGGCCCCATCCCCACCCCTAGAACAGACAGAGGTATGTTGTGTCCAGCTCTATGTGACTGCTGGGGGTGTCTCATAATGATGCAGAAGTGCTTTATCCATTGAGCAGCCTTCTTAGCACACATTTTATTCATTTTCATAGAGGTAGAATTTACAGATAGAGATCTTAATTCTTTCCAAACCATTCCCTACACAGAGAAAGGATCTATCTAAAATCCTAGCCTGGGTGTTTAAGCCTCCTTAGGTCTCTTGGATTTTCTTAAGCTCATCTTTTTCCCACTTTAGCAGGATGCCAAAGGTCCTACTTGCCTTTTCAGCTTTCATGTAGCCATTCTCACTCCCTGGGCCTCCTGCCTCATGTCTCTTCAGTCTTTATCCTCTAGCTATCTTTATCTACCTCTTCTATCTTTATCCATATTTTCCTTGCAGTGCCTCATGAAGCATCCTACACCCTACTTGTCCACTTTTTCTATTAGCCCCTGAGCCACATGTAGGGTAGGAACAGCATCTCATTCATCAAAGTTATCTTGTGCAGTATACATGTATCCAATAAAGCTACCAATAAATAAGGTTATAAAGTTCCTGGGAGCCATTAGGAATCAGAATTGCATTCAATGGCATCTCTGGGCCAACGGCTCAAAATGCATGCATCGTTGCATTCTACCTGATATTCCACGACGTAGTGTTTACTAAATGACACAGTTTGGTCTAATTTTGCAAATTAAGCCCACAAAGATACCAGATAATGCAAAAGTCAAGAATGGATCACATAGCTAATACCAAGTAAAAAGCTGAGAAATATCAGCTACAGTTTCCTCTTCAATTTCTCCTAGCTTCCCTGCCCCCATCATGTAGGGTGTGTGTTCCATACTCTGTAGACTCTAGACAGGTTTTATCTGGAAGATGGGCATCGTGTCTCTGTCCTCTCATGTCCATATTTTCTTAACATAAATATGGCCATGAAACTGTATGACATTTCAACACATCATAATTTTCAGTAATGTTTTTCCAACCTTTTTTTGCCAATGCCAGCGCAGCACTGCCTCATGGTATCTTATTCTGGTGAAGGCAACCTGCAGAGAGATTTGAAAAGCATCTGCTGTATTCCTTAATAGCCAAACAGAGGTTTCTAACAAGGGGAAGTCTTTAATATAGTCCTCACCATGGTATAGAGAGGGATAAAGGTAGAAGGCATAATTGAATGAAGAACTTTATCCAGGAGCCTTTGAAACAGGAACCACCTAGAGTTGACATGCGCCCGCATCTGTAATGACAGGAGTCTTAAAAAGAATGCCTGGAGTGAAGCACCTCTGTTTTCTTACAATATTCTACTGATCTTCATTCCCAGTTGTCACAATAATGGATGCTAACAAAAGAGTCAAATAGAATCTCATTTTCATAATAGTTATCTCCAAGCTTTCTTAAAACATTTCAAGACTTTCAAGACATTGCCTTGAAAACATACAAAATTTAGTCTAGGTTTTACTTAGTAGACAATTACAATATACAAATCTTTTTTTCAACAAAAAATTTATTGAACCAGGATTTCTAGTGACCTATGAAGCTCAAAGATTTGATCAATTTCTGTTGCCTGATCTTTACTGAGCAACATTGTTTGTAGCGATACAGCTAGGATTACTTACAGCCATGTCTGTCCTTGCAGTAGACATCTGGGTTTTGCTGTGTGTGTGTGTGTGTGTGTGTGTGTGTGTGTGTGTGTTTACATATGAGCATGTATACTTATACACATCCATATGCATAAGTATTCACACTTCTATATGCATGAGCACGCAGAGTTCTATCACTCTCCACCTTATTCCAGGAGGCAGAGTCTCTCATTGAACCTGGAGCTATGATGACATTGAGCAAGGCCCTCACACTCTCCATCTACAAGGACATGGCCACACCCAGCTCTTTTTCCATACATCCTGGGAAAGGAACTCAGGCCTTCATGCTTGGGCTGAAAGTGCCTCGCCCCATCTAGAATTATCTCTTAGTCTGTGACTTATTTTTAGAGTCAGGCAATAAATATCAACAATGTCTTTAAGTGTCTTCCAGAACTCCATCATATGTGATACAATTATGCATAAATAGAAGCCCATATTATTTCTTTTTGTCTTCAAGAGAAATGGGAATGGTCACTGATTCCCCTGTTTATTGTGTAAATTTTTCATTCCAGTCTTTTTCAAGCAATAATAACAATCATTTGTAATGAAGTTTTTTCACGTGACTGGCATAAAATGGAATGAATGTGTAAATCTTAAAAGTGCCCAGCTTTCTGATCAAGAATTTCTTGGGTATGATGCATTGTTTTTAACCTATGGTATTCTAAAGGCTCGAGATACCCTGTTAAAATGGCATTCAATGTTTTTAAGATTCCACAATTATTTTAATGTATCTCAAATTCATAGTTCAGAATAGACTGTGGCCAACTCCTAAATGCCCAAAATTTGGATCTGTGAAATTTTCTACATTTTGTCATCTTTAGCCATTTTCCCATTCCTGAAATGCAGGCAGAAATTGGCTACATAGTAACATTCTACATATGTTTAAAGAATGTTTTGTGTGTATTTGTGTTTGTGTGTGTGTGTGTCTGTGTGTATGTGCACACGCTTACTTGAGTCTATGTGTATGTACATGTGTGTATGTACATGTGTGTTCTTGTCCACACATATTCTTATGCAGCCTATAGGAGATAGGGCTGGAGCAAAGGGAAAAAAAGACTTCTAGTCTCTAGGTGAATAATCTCATGGAGTGAAGCCGAACTTTGTTCACCTCTATATAATTGTACATAGACAGGTCTGAAATTGCATGGTCATCCGGAATCCTAAATCTTGAGAACTCAGGAAGACACATACCTAGAAACCAAAATTAGATAAAACATATATGTATTTAAAACAATCTACCAAAGCAATGCTGTAGAAATGGCTCAGTAGTTAAGGGCATTGGCTGCTCTTCCAGGTCCTGAGCTTAGTTTCCAGCGCCCACTTTGGGTGGATCACATCCACCTGTAACTCAAGCTCAGATCTAATGCCATCTTCTGGACTCCAAGGGCATCTGTCACACAGAGTCATACACATTAAAAAGTATTTTCACAAAGCAAAATAAAATAAACCTTTCAAAAATATGGCTGGTCTTCAGCTAGGTCAAACTAAACAGTGTTCCCACTAGCAACATTCTAATCTTATGAAATTATTAATTACCATGAAAGTCTAAAAGTATTGAGCAATGTCCATAGAATATTTCTTGTTGAGATTAAATGAATCTTACAATAAGGCTAATATTAGAATATCAATTGTTAAAATTGTCATTTCCCTTAGTTCACAAATGGAAAATAATTCAGTGCTGGTTAATATATATTGTGAATTTAATCAGATTTGGGGTTACCATGGAAACACATCTCTGGGTGTATGTCTATAGAGATGATTTTCAGAGACAGAACTAAAGAGAAAAGAGGCACCTTTAACATGGACAGCACTGCCCAAAGGGCTGACGTAATAAAATGAATGGAAAAGAGGAAGTGGACCAAATGCCAGCAAGTCTCTCTGCATCCTGACTGGGATGCACTATACCTCACACCTCGGCCGTCCTCAGTTACTACATCTCTAGTTATAGAAACAAGTAACTCTGTGTGCTCATGCAGTGACTTTAAATGATGCTCACCCCTTATTTATTACTCTTTTTCATGCTTTTGGGGGAAGCTTAAGTGTTTATGAGAGTGTTCTGTGAAGGTTGTAGGCAAAAGTGGGCCACTGAGGTGGGAATAAAGAGAAGAAAGGCACACAGCTCCACCATGGTTTGCTACTCTAAACTTTTATCTGTGAGTGGATCACTGCAGGGTCCTTGTCTTAGGCTGTATCATAGTGGTCCTAGAAGGCCCATTTATGACATGCCTGCTTTCCAGGTAAGGGTTACATTGCAAGGGTGAGGCCTGCCAAGAGAACCTTGGGTTACTGAAGGCATACCCTTGGAGGGGACTGTGGATCACAGGTCCCCTCCATCTCTCTCTTTCATTTCCAGACCAAGAGGTGAGTGACTTTTTCTCTGTTGCTGGTGCCTCACCATGATGCTGCCTCTCCACAGGCTTAGTCTAAGGGGGCCAATGGATCATAGAGAAGAGCTTCTGAAACTGAGAGCCACAGTAAACCTTTTCTCTGCGTTGATTATCCTAGGCATTGTAACAGTAATGGAAAGGTGACCGGCATGGACTTCACTGAATCCTAGGCTTCCCTCTCTGAATGATCACTGTCTGGAATGGACAATGCCTGTGGCAGAGATGGTATTCAAGTGCCAGGATCATAAATAGGCCCACTATTAATCACCTGGGCTAGTCCATGTCCCACTGAGAAAGTATACTTACTAAGATCATTATTGAATTTGTCCATTAACTCATCAAATACCAGGCAGTCTTCAAAGCCCTGAAAAAAAGAAAAATGGGTCACATAATAAGACATTTCATAGTAGATACAAACAGAGCTAGTACTGGCAGATAGAATGCACAGGGTGTTGTGGGTCCTTATTACATAACGAATAGGTTCTCATCCAACGTCCAATCATGATACAAAGACCAGCAGCTGGACCCTGGTTCTGCCCTTGCCCCACTGATACCCATAATAATTATAATGATTTGGAAATTAATGGAAAAAATGAATACATCTGTGATTTGGGTGGATCTCAATGCTTCTTTAAGACTAAGAAGCATGTGTCTCTATCATGAGTTAGTTTTAAACTACTCGGGTCTTTACGATTCATGTTTAGAATGATTTCATGAACTAAGAATATTGCAGAGGACTGCAACTGCCATGTATGAGGTCTTAGTTTTAGTCTCCATTGCTGCTAAAAATCCTTATAAGAGGATCAAATTAACTTTATTCCTATAACTCAAACCTAAAGCAAATGTCGAATATAAAGAACTTCAAAAACTAGTAAGACGATACTCAGTACAACAAAGAGTAGAAACCTGAGTACCGTTTTTCCATTATCTACAAATTCAAACTTCAATTTTGAACACACAAAAAATGTATTTTTACATTAAATATGGTGATTGCATTTGAAATAAGTAATGTTTGCAGATTCTTTCTGGCATAGCAACCTTGACATAAGTGATCATAAATAAGACCAAGACAACAGTTTTACATTTTTACTTATGAATAATTGGTTTTCTCTCTGCAAGTATTGGGATGGACACCTGATAAAACTGTAGGGTTCCACTTGAGTGGGTGGGGATCAGGTACATTATGCAAAACACTTTGTGTAGTGACTCTTAGAGGCAAGATTTGAACTATTTCCAGAACCTGGGAGTTTTTCCACAATGCTTCAACTGATGGTTAATTATGTTTTTTATGGGTCAAAGTGCTTCATAAGTCACACGTTATTTTTATTTGGAATATAGTTGTATTATCAAAGCAAAATGTGACTAGTAATTGCTAAACTACTATCATGTATACTTGTATATACATGCAAGAAGCTAATGGGATTTCTCAATATTAACATTTAATAAAAGAGCACTATGTTTTAAAAATCTCGTTTTAACAAGGATAGCAAAGTTGTCATGAAGGGAGTAGTATTCAGTGGTAAGCTGTGCTTTTTCTCTACTGAGTTCTTAATTCAAACGGTCTGGATCCTTGGTGGAGTTGAAACCAGTCTGACTGAGCAACTGGAATAAGAAGCAAGTGGGTTTTGATCTTAGGAATGTGAGGATGGTTTAGAGCTTTTATTTAGGATTTATTACTGGAGACAGACCTTGGGATGCTCTAAGAATTTTCCTACAGAAAACTTACCGCATTCATTCCTTGCCCAAAAAATGGAACGATGGCATGAGCTGCATCTCCCATCAGCACACAGTGTGACTTCAGGTGGAAGGGAGAGCACTTTACTGATATCATGGGCTGGGCAGGCAACAGGAAGAAATCTCTCATGAGGGCTTGCCTTTGGAAGAAAGCAACAGGAGTACAAGAGGTCACTTGTGTGCCAAGCACTGTCAAGTTTTTCCAGATTTATTGGCTTTACTGCCATGATACCTTGCTGAAAAAATATACAAGAATGCCAACTGTAAAGCAGCAAATGAAGAAAGAAAATTCACTTCAATGGAAGAGTACTCACTTAATATATGCAAGAACCTAATATGATGCCCAGAACCAAAGGGGAACCAAAGAAGAAGGAAATTGAAGTTTCTTCTAGCTTAAATTCCACTATTCTGGGGCCAAGGGGACAGCTAATTTTATAAAAGGCTGTCCAGGCTAGTACGAGGACCTGAGTCCACAGTCTCAATTTCTATGCACAAAGCCAAAAATGATGAGACCTGAGTAACACACGGGGTGTGACTGTAGATTATGTATCTATAATCCCAGCACTGGGCACAAGTAGAAACAGGAAGATTCCTGGGACTTACTGACAAGCATTCTACTGTCAGAATTTGGGCATTTATTCACTGTGCTATTATCAGTTTTTAAAGATGTATTTCTGGGATTCAAAATCTTTATCAATGCTTTGTAGAAAATATTCACACACTACTTTTACTTGAAACATATTTCAATCACCAATGCAATATTTGGCTAGAGATTGTCTAGATTGCCTACTACATCAAGCCCAAGGTATTCATCTTGCTGGCAAGCTGGGCTAACAAATAGACAAGCTAGGCTAACCCACAAACAAGCTAGACTAACCCACAGACAAGCTAGGCTAACCCATAGACAAGCTAGGCTAACCCACAGACAAGCTAGGCTAACCCATAGACAAGCTAGGCTAACCCATAAACAAGCTTCTGGTTCAACCAGAGACACCATCTTCAAAAATATGGTGGAGAGCAACTGAGGAAGACACCCAACATTAGCCTTTGACCCCCAAAAAGATGCACATATGTGTGGGCACATGTATATGTGGGCCACCTCTACACGGATTTGTACACATCCAACATAAAAATGTATACACTCAACTCCACTATTCTGATCACTGTTATTTGTTATGATGTTAATCACATGCAAAAAGATACACCTGGCAGCATTTGAATAATTTGAAATGTGGCAAGTATACATCATGTCATAAAAGCATTGTTATGTACATGAATCATAGTGTTTTCAAATGTATTATTATGTGTTTTTAAAAACACCAGTGTAGTTTAGACTCTTGTGAACAAATGGCACAGTGTATTTTACTAGATACTAACAACAAATAGATACTAAGTTAATGTGATTCTTTATGCATTAAGAAATGGTTAGCAGTGATCAGAGTCCTAACTGGGGGATTTTAATAAGTTGGCCAATGTGTACAAGATTTCAATGGGCTAAAGTCAACTCAACATCTCTCTTATTGAACATGATTGACTATAGATACAAAGAAATTTCTGATCTTTGTGAAACACCACCCACAGAGGTTTTAGAGAAACTATAAATACAGAAATACTACTAGTCCTCAGTAGTTTTAAGTCTGGGGTCATCAAGCCAACTCAACGGGGGAAGGTGCTTGTTGCCAATCCTGATGTCCTGAGTTTAGTCCCCAGCAACCACATGATGGAAAGCAGGAATGCACGCCCAGTGTCCCCTTTTCAAAAACTAAACAAATATGTATTGTAACTTAAAACTATTTAAAAGAACAGAGTCTGGCTAAAGATGCGAAAAATAACCGTGGAACAATTTTAAACTGTATAAGAGCTAAATGCGGTGTGCAGACAGGTTCTCTTTAAGGATGGAAAGTTGTGGGTTTATATAGACCAGGAACCGGTAACATCTGGTAGTTTTTAAGCCCCACTATGAGCTGGGGTTTCATTTTTACACAGTTAGCTGTGAATTTATAACTCCACTATCAGAAAGGCACCTTGGAAATCCTCTCAAAGCTATGAGGCAGAAGGGAGTTGAAATATTACTGAAAATCAGACCTGGTGACACATGACTGTGTTCTCAGAATCAAAGGCTGGGGAAGAAGGATTCTTGGTTCCAAGTCAGCTTAGGCTACTCAGGAACAAAACTAACTTCTGTTCCTCTTTAGCCTGATTGCGCATGCACCCCAAATTCATGTGGAAAGCCCAAATCCTTAGCGTGGTAGTACTTGCAGCCAGGAACTTGGGAGTCAATTCACTCAGTTGCTTGTGAGCCTGGAGACCAAGTCAAATGGGATTTGTGCCCTTACAAAAGACCCTCAGTCATGGGACTTCTCACAGGCAGAAGGCTCCTTTCATGAGCCAGGAAACAGCTCTCATATGGCACCTTAATTTTGAATAGCTCAGCTTCCAGAAACTGGGAGAGATGGTTTCTTTTACTTCTAAGTCACCCAGTGTATGGTAGCCTAGAGAGATAACACTTCCTGAATACCGTCCTGTCTCCCTGGAGAAAACACTGGAATAAAAAGTAAGCTAGGTGTTTGTTCTGTTGTGGGGAGGGGAGAGGGGCTAGAGGAGTTGGAAGAAGCAAAGTCCTTAAATGGGAGTATACAACAAAGTGCATGTGGAGGGTGATGCTGACAAAGGCCAGATGAGCAGCAGACCACAAGCCAACTAGCTAGCTAACTCCCTCAGGCATGGATGGGGCAAAACTTAATGGGTGTGGGCCCTGTGCTGACCAAGGTTTATGAGGATCTTACTCAGTACTTTATAAACCCACCGAAATAGGTAGGATCGTGTTTGCAGCATTTTACCACAAGGGACCCTGGACATCGAGAAACACACGACTAGGAAGGGGACAGACCTGAAATCTGCATCTTCTGTGTCATGTACAACGAGTCTTGTCATCCCAGGAAGTCCAAAAAAAGCCTAGGGATGCTTGTGCTTGTGTTTTAGGATAAACTGAGCACAGGTTTTACAGAATCTCCACTTACAACAGACAGGAGAGCCCACTTAGACATTGCTCTGACGCTGCCTTCCAGCCAGTGCATTTTAGGAAAAAAAAATTTTTTTGAGAAAAATTGAAACAAGCTGAAACAGCCTTGTTGGAACTTGAACAACTTGGATCAAAAAAATGAAAGGTGTAGTTTCCCACGGTGACTTACTCTCCCATCAAAGGGATCGCGTCCGGAAAGTTCTTCTGGAAGAAGTCCAGCACATCACTACGTGTTGGAAGTTTTTCAAACTCCTCAAAGGACATGAACAAGGTGCATGTGAAAGACTTGTCCTGAGAAGGAGAGGAACGAGGTGAGAGAAGAAAGATACCTGTGATGTCACCACTAAGGGTATGTCACCACTACGTCAACAGACCTTAAAAACTGGAATTTCTAATACATAACCTAAGTCTCTTTGTCTTTATTGTGCCCACCCCTTCCTAGACTGCCTCTAATGCAGATGATAGCACCCTAGAGATGGATTCTTCATTATTCAATCTCCTTTCCAAAGTAAATACTGAACTTCTCTTTCTTCCTCAGAAGCCCAAAGTGTCAAAGATATAACCATTAAATATATTAAAGGGTGAGAACATCTAGGCACATAAATGTCCTACCCAAAAGTAGGTGATAAAAATATTAAGTATAGATGTTTTACTGGCTGGTTTTGTGTCAACTTGACACAAGCTGGAGTTATCACAAAGAAAGGAGCCTCAGTCGAGGAAATGCCTCCATGACATTCAGCTGTAAGGCATTTTCTCAACTAGTGATCAAGGGGGGAGGGCCCAGCCCATTGTGGGTGGTGCCATCCCTGGGCTGGTAGACCTGGGTTCTTTAAAAAAGAAAGCTGAGCAATCCAGGGGAGGCAAGCCAGTAAGTGACATCCCTTCATCAGCTCCTGCTTCCTGACCTGCTTGAGTTCCAGTCCTGACTTCCTCTAGTGATGAAGAGCAATGAGGAAGTGTGAGCTGATTAAGCCCTTTCCTCCCCAACTTGCTTCTTGGTCATGATGTTTGTGCAGAAATAGAAACCCCGACTAAGGTAGATTATATATATGTAATTTGTACATTACCATGTTTGGAAGGGCGATCATCATAAAGGCGTTTCTAGGCCAAATGTGCAGACAGTTAGGTTCCATGGCATACTGCAGGGCAGGGCAAAGAGCACAGGTTTGATTAAAGCAGCTCATCACCCCCAAGGCTTTGTTCCTGCTTCTGCAGCATTCTAGACCATCCCCATAGATAGGGTACATTACATGTGTGTCACTGCATGAAGTCTTAGAAAACCCCTAGACAAGCTTTTCATAACCATTTATTCCAAGACTGGAGAGCACACTATAATAACATATTCTTTCTCTTCCACCCTGTCTTTCTACACACACACACACACACACACACACACACACATACACACACACACACACAAAATGCACCCATAAAATAGATGCATATAAAACATACATGTGGCTAGACATTTGTGTGTGTAGGATTCTGTGCAATTGTTTTACCCTTAGTGCTTGTATGGATTGGGCAATTTATACCTCCCCATTCTTTGGTGGGATTGTCAACTCCATGTATCCATGAGGGATATATCTCTGACTGTAATCAAAGCGGGGCTTCTTCATGAGGTGAGCTCTGACAGTTGAGTAGGCTCCATCACACCCTACAATGAGGTCACACATGACATCTCTGGCAACTTTGTCAGGTCTGGAAAACAGAACAAACCATCAAACATAATCTAGCAAAAATGGTAGCATATTTCTACATGGGTGTAAAAAGCAAACTCTAGAAGTAACCCAAAAACTCACTTTTACACATCCAACATAAAGCCAGACTTATCTAACTTGAATCAAGAGATTAAAAAATGTGAAGATAAAAATCCCACACATGGTTTTGCTTTTGAGAATGAGACTAATAGACAACTACTCTGATCCTAAAGATGAATGTGCTCTCCAGAAGTGTGAGAAATGAAGGATGGAGATCTAGAGAAAACGTGAAAGTAGTCCCAAAGTATAGGGGCAAGTACATCTGCAAGTCCCAAGTATGTAAGTGAACTCATAAGCATCTACAGGGCAGTGACCAGGATTTGCTTGAAGAAATGAGCTTGTCTTCAGTAAAGGCTACCAGACAATGAGCTTAAGAACAGAGCACACTGGTCTCCTGTTGACCTCAGACACTCAAATTCCTCATGTAAAACAGCACAACATTCACATATTTCCTATGCACATCCTCTAGAAATTCTGTGTGAGAGATTGTATCTTTAGGGATCAGGGAAAGAGTAAAAGTTTGTGCATGGTCCATGCAGGGAACTTTCTTTTTTGTGTTTTCTTGGAGATGAATATCTCTGTTTTGGATGCTTTTGATCTGAAGCTGGTTGTACTGATGATTAAAGAGTCCTTGTGTCTGGAAGGTTAACTGTACAAATGCATAGAGGGCAAATGGGGGGCATTTTGGAGATAAAGACAAAGGGAAAACTGATTTCTTCCATTAGAAGGATGAGGATGGATGAATGGTAGTTTTAGCAAACTGACTGTTCAGTTTGAAGTAGAAGAGGAGGCACACAGGAGACAATGGCAGTAGCCCACATATATAGTGACAAGAGCTGGTCACTGGGCAAAAGAAAAAGACTGTAGAACCAGCAGAAGAAAGACATGCTGGTGACAACCTACAGATTTAATGGGTGGAAACAGGGGGTGGGGGAGTGCCCCAGAAGCAACCATGACTATGTTGCAAGAGTACCAGGGAAGACAATAGAGATGAACAAGGTATCTAGAAATTTGAGGTAATGCCCTTGTTGTGTCCTAGAAACATCACTGACCAGAAGCTGGCTGAGACGGAGGATGAGAAAAAGCCTGGATGTGCATGATAATGCTAGAGTGGTGAATTTACAAATGACTGTGTAACCTTGACTGGATGCATGGCATTCTGAGAGTGCGATGTTAGGGGACATAGACGTGACCGAGGTTGAGCAGGAAAATCACACTGTGGAGAAGGGCAGGAGACACAAAGTGGGGTCGGGCCACCTATTTCCAAAAAGGAGAAGGTCTGGACAAAAGATGGTCAATGGATCATGAAAATGAGTAATTACGAGGTCTGGGCATTCAGAAAGTACCTGGGGATTATTCTCAAACAACAGTTCCGTGGTTGTGAAAACTATTTGAATTTCCACTTTGGTAATCATTTAACACGTCCAAAAGAATGGGAGAACAAAGTTTATAAGCAGAGCTCTCCTTTTCTACCCTTGCCCTCTGAAGCCAAAATCTGAAGAGCAATTACCCGAGCACAGTGAGTACCCCTTCCTCGGGACTGCATTTCAACAGCTTGTGGCCAAAGTGCACTTTCGCATTGGGGTATGACTCCACGGCTGAGGGAGGAAACAGAAGGTAAACAACCCACTTTCAACTGTGACTTCACAAAATCACATGGGAACAATGGACATTTTCCATGAACTGTAATCAAGGACACTCCTTACTTAATACGCTGGTTTGTTTATTTTCAACAGGGTCTTGCTAAGTACCTGTGTACCCCAGGATTGAGTTGACAATTCCCTGGCTTCTACCTAAGTACTGGACTTCCAAGTGTGTATTTACCATACCAGAGAAGATACTTCTACTACATTTCATCTAAATTTGTTAAAATGGAAATTTGACAACTGTTTTCTGGGTAGTCTAGTGTAATTTTTAATAATATAGACAAATGGAAAACATCTGCTCCCACTTTTTAAAAATCTAACAAACCCCTCCACCCTTGTGACAGTTTGTGCCCTTGAAAAGGAATAATTGTCACACATTTTATTATTAAAGCTGCTTTTAAGGCTTGATATGTGACTAGAAATGTTCAACCATTATGAATGTTTTCTATGATAAATATGCATCTGAGAATGGCGTCACCCACAGCTTTAATAAGGAAGGTGATTTAGTTTTAAAAATATAAGTATTTATAATTAATAAAATATATGGACTGGGTGGATCACACATTTCATATCTTGCAGTGAAGAAAGTTATACGCCAAACAATGCTTAGATCAGAGATTCTCTCTTTTTCTCTCTCCCTTTTTCTCTTTCTCTCCCCATACATACATACACACTCATGATATATATGCCATTCTCAGATGCATCTACTTTTCATGAACAATTGTTTCATGGTTTGTTCATTGATTCAGTATTAATAATAATGAAAACACACATATACATATATACATATGTATGTATATATAAAGATAGAGACAGAGAGAGACAGAGACAGACAGAGACAGACAGACAGAGAGACAGAGAGGGGGCCTACGAACATACATACCCCTTTATTAATTTAGAGCCAGTGAAGCATATCCCTAGATAAAAACAGTATGAAAATGTCTATCATGTATACCAAGATTGTGCCTTTTTTATAACTCAGATCTTTAGCATATATTTCATATATAATATTAAAATCAGAAATTGAGTCATTAAAGAGCAAAGACTTTGGAATAAACAGACTAAAGCTCAAATCTAGATTCTCACTAGACCAGTGAGATCGAAGATCTCTAAGCTCTCATTTTGCCATTTGTAAAACTGAGATAAACTTCATTCCCACCTCCAATAGTTGTTGAAAGGGCCATAGAAATTAGTGCTTGTGAACCACTTGCTACAGTGCCTGGTGCTTCAGTATCAGCGCTATAATCATTCTCTTAGTACATTCAGAGGCTGTTGAACATGTCTGCTACAGCGCTATTTCTAAAGGCGCTTGGTGTTTATTTCTTTCTCAAGATCAGCAGGAATGTGGGCAGTAAACCATTCCCACTACATCCATCATTAGCTGAAAGACAGTTCTAAATATAACTGGAGATGACATTAATTCTGTGGGACACCTAGCTTTCTAAGAAGCCAAAGGCTTCTAGGATGCATCAAGAAGCTCAACAAAAGGGGAACCAAGTTTGGTACTGAGAACCGAGTCGACCCATGATAAATCCTTATACCCATAGATAAGTGTGGTTCTTACTCCTTGTTAAGGAAACTTCTCTTTGCAACAGGCAGAGATCATTACAGAAAACCACAACCAAGCATAACGCGGAGCTGTGGAGCCATTCCAAAGTTTGCGTGCACCAAGATACTCCTGCATAGAAGGCTCAGGGAGATCACGAAAGGGGGTGGGGTGGGGAGTGTGAGAGGCACAGGATCAGAGAGTTTGCTGTGAGTCTGGGTCTCCTGCTAAACACTAGCTGAACAAGGACAGCAGCAAAGTGGCAGGGGGAGTGCCCATGGGGTCTCAACCCTACATGGAGAACTAAGGAATGTCAAAAGTGGGAAAGTCAGTTCCTTCTCAGGGATACACACACCAACTGGTTATCCAACACCAAATGTCAACTCTGAAAGTATACACATATATCCAGAGGTTAGGCACAGCCTCCAATTGAGGGAGGGGTCCACCCACCCATCTCAAAAATTTTAACCCAGAGTTGCTCCTGTCTAAAGGAAATACAGGAACAAAGAGTGAAGCAGAGACCAAAGCAAAAGCCATCCAGAGACTGCCCTACCAGGGGATCCATCCCTTATTCAGACACCAAACCCAGAGACTATCACTAATGCCAAGAAGCCATCGCTGACAGGAGACTTGTATAACTGTCTTCTGAGAGGCTCGGTCAGAGCCATACTGATACAGATGTGGATGCTCCCAGCTAACTATCAGACTAAGCATGGGAACTCCCAAAGGAGAAGTTAGGGGAAGGACTGGAGGAGCTGAAGGGTTTGCAACAACATATAGGAAGAACAATAATATCAACCAACCAGACCCCCAGAACTTCCAAGGATTACACTACCAACAAAAGGGACCCATGTCTCTAGCTGCATATGTAGCAGAGGATGGCCTTATCTGGGTCAATGAAAGGGGAGTCCCTTGATCCTGTGAAGGCTTAATGCCCCAGTGTAGGGGAATGCCAGGGCAGAGAGGCAGGAGTGGGTGGGTAGGTAGGGGAGCCTCCTCACAGAAGCAGGGGGAGGGGGATGGGATGGGGGGTTTGTGGAGAGGAAACCAGGAAGGGATATAACATTTAAATAAATAAAATAACCAACAAAGAAGAAAATATACACACAAATGGCATTAAACAGACTGAAATGGTTATATTTAATAATATATATGTGTATACACACACACACACACATATATATATATACATTTTTGTACACACACACACACACACACACACACAATGCTTGTAACAACAATTAATGGAAAAATAAACCCTGTATTTAAGAGAGAGTAAGGGGCAGGCATCCGGAAGGTTGTAAAGTGAGGAAAAAGAAGGGGGAAATGATGTAATTATATAATCTCAAAAGTAAAAGACGTTTTTAAAATTAAAAATAAAAGATAGTAGGAATGTGTGAGGAGTTTGTTCTGCTGACAGTAAATCTGTTTAGAATAATCTCTGAACTGGTATAATTGTTAAATTTAATGAGGAGTGAAGGTTCAGGGAGTAAAAGGTTACCGAGGGTATGGGGCACCGGTTCCCTAAATTGCAGATTTTCCTAAACAGCCTGGTAGCTTTCTGTTTCTGAGTGGTCCTCTCTGGTTACTTGAAGAATAATCTTGAGAGCTAGATCTTGAGGTCTTGCATCTTCCTCTTTCTCGGTATCCTCTACACAGCCTACTTGGTCTCCTCCAGACATGAATCTGCCCTTCCCTTCACCACAGGGCTTTCTAAGTTTGCCTTGGGCCTTGGTCTGGCATTCAGGGACCACAGCAATGCCTCCAAAGCTGTAACCTCCTTTCGGCCTGCATGCCTTCTCTCCCCAACCTGCACACTGATAGAGCACCTGGCTAGTTGTCAGCGTGAGTCTCTTGACCCACTGGACTCTGAGTTCTTGACTGAATAATGTAGAATTGTAGTGTCTAAGGACAGAATCATTTTCACTTAGATAATAGATGAGACTAAGAGATACTCTGTGACAATATAACTACTGCTTTTCAAGGGCTCTGGAATGTATAACATTTTATTCTTTATAAGATAAAGAAGAACAGCAACCAAACCCTAGTAAGTCATGTGACAAGCAGAGTATTCTCATGGGTTTTACCCAATCTGGTGAACAAAAGCATTAGGCTTACCAGTCAGCAGATCCCTGTTTAACTTCTCTCTGCTTATTGAAAGGATATACTGCAAGAAAAAAAAGTAGACCTCATTTCTGGAGAGTAGGCAAATGCAATTCTAGGTTATTCAGCAAGAAGAAATATTTGTAAACAAACTTTAGAACCATTTAACTAAATAGTATGGTAACAATAATATTAAAGTTTAGTCAAATATACTTAGTATAATATCTAAAATTTATCTTAGGTGTTCTCAAATTTTGATACTATAAAACTCAAACCTCCTCAAACAGTAAAAATATTAGTTTCATTAACATAATTTTGACAGCATTATAAATTGCATATTTCCATCAGAGTTCTCTAAATATGCTTGCTACATTGTTTCGATTCTAATAATATCAGAGCAAATGTATTTTAAATTTATCTACCTTCAAGACATTAATTTCAGAGAAAACTATGTATGATAGTAACACAGGGTGGGGGTGGGAGTTGAGGCTTGGGGGAGAACAACCACTCGCTATGACATATGTTGGGTATTTCAGACTTTGTGGTAAAAGGTAGCAGGTTGACGGTCCTATAATGCAACACACATGTCGTGTCCAGGGACCATAATGCTTTAAGCATAAGCTAAAATGTTTTATTTTTAGCTTGGTTTAAAAGCAGAACCAAAAATCAAGTAAAATAAAAACTTGTTTAAGTATTATTTTTTATACAGCAGAAATGCCTATCATGGTGCATAAGCATTACAATTCAGTCTTATGGGTTAGAGTGGATTTGGGGTGGTGGTGTCCCATGCCTTTAATCCCAGAACATGGGAGGCAGAGCCAGGCAGACTTTTATATGTATGAGGTCAGTCTGGCTCACAGAGTGAGTTCCAGGTCAGCCAGGACTACACAGTAAAACCCTGTGTTCACAAACCAAATAAACACACACAGATGGAGTCAGAGTGAATTCATTGTTTCACACTTAAAGCACTTAGTACATACCATTTTTCCAAAGTATGGGAGATCACATAGTTTTTGGCACAAAAATATTTAACTTGTGGCTCTTCCTCTAGTTCTGAAACTAAGAAACTTGACCGTAACAATCAAATCTAAACTTGGTATAAAGATGGCTCAGTCATCACACAGTGACAATGGCTGAGGAGGTGCTTGCTCTTAGGACTAGCTAACTTAGCATGTGTGTTCAGAGTGTGCAAGGCCAGGCAGGGGCCATGGCTTATCAGCATGAGCAAGGCCCTGGTCTCCTCTCCCAGCACAGTCGGGAAACATTAAAAAGGATGATAAGAAGTACTCAATTATAAAGCTTTGGTTAAGTCAATGTGGTGAAAAGATCTTTGGATGTTAGTTGTAGGGCTTTTGTTTTGTGGGAATCAATAGAACAGGTCCATCCAATAGGGCTACCAGGACTTCTCCATCCCATTTACTTCAACTGTCTGGATGGCACTTCCCCAGAAGCAAGAGCCAGTACGGTTCCTGCCACAGTACCTGCCTCCGACACCCATTCTAAAAGGCTAATCCCTAGAGACCACTATTTAAAAAGAACCCAAAAGGTTAAAAGCCAAATTAGGCCATTTATCTGGAGATTGGTAATGCAATAGTTTTAGCACAGACATCTTCAAACACAACAGAGGAAAGTAGTTACTTTCTCTGCCCACGATGCTATCAAAGGAGAATGCTTCCCACTACAGGAGCATGGGAATTCAGAAGTGTAGGAGTGTGACCACAGCTTTGTGTATTACACAGTACTGTGACAGTTACCAAAGCAGGCCAGGAGGGAGAAGCAAACATACAAAAGCCAGGGAGCGTCTGTACACGGTATTGGGGAGAGAGCCAAAGGACAAATAGCTAGAGGATGAAGGACCAGGAAGGATCTGGGAAGTCGGGTTTTCAAATCATGGGCTTCTAAACTGTGGATCTTGTGCAAAGTACTTTATCCATGGCCCCAAGCTCTTCAGTAGACTCATTCTCTCCCCCTCTCTCCTTCCTTGTTGCCTTGTCTCCCTCCACCCCTCTCTGTGTGTTTCTGTGTAATGACTGAATGTGATGCGTATGGGGGTTATTGAGTGTCCTGTTTTGTCACTCTCTGCCTTATTCCTCTAAGACAGGTTGTCACTTAACCTGGAGCTAGGTTGGCAGCCAGCTTGCTCTGGTGATCCTCATGTCTCTGCACCTCATCACACTGGGATTGTAGGAATAGGTGTGACTGTGCCTGGCTTTATATATGGGTGCTGGGTCATCGAGAGTGTGTTCTCTCTCTCTCTCTCTCTCTCTCTCTCTCTCTCTCTCTCTCTCTCTCTCTCTCTCTCTTGTATGCGCAAGTGTGTGTGTGTGTGTGTGTGTGTGTTGGGCTCCCCAATGGTGGAGTTACAGGTGGTTGTGAGCTTTCCAATGTGAGTGCTGGTACCTGAACTCAGGAACAGTAGCAAGTGTTCTTAACTGCTGAGCTGTCTCTCCAGACTGGATGCTGAGGAATGTACTCAGGGCCCCATGCCTGCACATCAAGCGCCATTACTCTCTGAGTTCTCTTCCCAGCTCTATTACATGCTCTTTTGAGGAAGCTGCATGCATAGAGGCTGATCAAGTGGTAGATTTCACATCTCTATCTTGGTGGCAAGCTAGCCAGTACTGGGTGAGAGGGATCCAGGTGCCAAGAGGCTGAAGAGGCCAAGAGAAAGCTGTCTCTCTAAAGATGTGAAGACATCTTGGGGTCACAAGGATGACTGGATTTCCTCAGGCAGAGCAACTGAATGCTTCAAAGCAACCTGATGTTGCTCTTAAAGGGCAAGGTGGGTTCTGTGAGTAACTAAAACATCACAAATGTCAACGCAATCATGCAGACACTGGATGAGCCAGGCTGCAAACTTAGCAATCACTCAGTTTGTAAGAATTGAGATATCGAAGCAGAGGTGGAGAAAGGACCACTTCCTCTCTATTGTTGTCAAAGCTCTAAAATTGGAACTCCCATGCACACCTGCACCCTCTTGGGGACTCAGGAAAGCACTGTGTGGCCTCAGGTGCCAGCCACTCTTCATCCAGTTTTGCTGGTGTTTGAACTACTATCAGAACGTCTTTGTTTGCTGATAGGTGACTCACTCTGGAGTGAGCTCAGCTGAATGGCTCAGCCTCCGGAGGAAGCTCCATGGTATTACAAAAGAACAGTGAGATGAGATTGTGAATCAGATAGCCATGGGGCTGGCTGTAGGCTGTGCTGACCAACTTCCTGATCACTGCCTTGATATAACTCATCCAAGTCTGTGGGCTATTTCCTCTTCTATGAAGCATGGCAGCTGGATTCAAGTTCACTAAATCTAAAGATTCTGCTGTGCTAGAGGGAACTTACATCTTCTCTTCTCAAACCTCTGAAACATACTTTGCATTTCAGATTTAAGTCTCAGAAATGAAGTCTCACCCAGTTTCCCTCCTTTGAATTAGATCAACTCTGGTTTGCTACTAATTTAAAATTCCTATAAATTCAAACTTTCTCTGTAGCCTTCTTGTAAACTACAACTTCCCCCTTTCTACAAACCACTTTTTCATTTCCTGCCCATATCACGCAATGAAGTTTCTCTTCTCTTATTCTACTAATGTCTCTTCCCATGAACCTGATGACTGTCCCTTAGCCTTCCAAAGAGTGTGAACCTTACTTGAGCTCTGGGCTTCATAAGGAATGGCTCCATAAAAATAAAGCAAACTGGGAATCCCCCTCTCTGCAATGGATATTGGGAGCCTTCATTATCTCCCAGAGTAATAAACTCAAAGGGTATAATTAGATGTAAATATGTTTTCTTCCAGTTATGAATGTCAGCATGAAAAACACAGGACAGGATAATGGATCTGCTTTCGAAAACTGCATCACCCTCTGGCCTCTGTTGTTTTAGGAATTATAAAGTGTTGAGAGCATTCTTGTTCATTCCATACAGTCTATCATAAGCAAACCCAGGGCAAGAAAGTCAGTTAGGGAAAGGCAGCTGCAGCACAGAATGCTCCAGAGTTGTTCTTATACATGATACTCAACAACAAATAATATGGTAATTTTGTCTAATTGAAAAGGAAGTTAAAGACAGAGGGCAACCCAAACTGCTGGGCAGTAGGAGCCATGTGCAGAACAAGAAGTAGCTTGGTAAGATTAATAGCAGTAGCCCAGTTTTTGTCACGATGTTATTAGCTTGGACCTGGCTGGAGCTCCTCCTATGAACTAAGCAGGTAACTAGTGTCTGTTCCAAAGCTTGAGGTATCCAAGTTAGTACGAGGGAAGAAAGGAGGGGCTTACAAGCAAGAGGCACATTGCAGGCATCAGGTACAATTGTTGCACAATTCCACTGTGTTCAATGTAAACTTACCTGTGACCTGTTCCCATAGGGAATAGCAGACTTCTTTCCCGAAAGAGAGTGGATCATTCTGGCTTTCATGGGCACACCTTTGGAAACGATCTGAGAAGAACCAGAGACAGCCATATCTGTCAGTGTGACATACTACCCTGAGATTTAAATAAATGTGACCTCAAATGTGATTTATCATCAGTTAAAGCCTTTAGTGAGACTCAGGAAACTCAACGTGGTTGAAAAGTCACTTTGTGAAAACTTCCTTCTTGAGTGTGTCAGAGTTTCCTTAACTTGGAAGAAAAGAAATGATTGTCTAGTTTAAACCAGATATCACAGACTACAGGGTGTGGCTAGGTATTAGAGGAGACCAACATTATCACTGTGAGGAGAGAAATTTCGGTCCTCCATGCTTTCTGTTGTATCTGCTTGGATATGTCTTCCCTGGTCACGGGCATTGCATGAAAAAGCAAGCAGCCTCGCCTTCAAGCTCCTTTTCCAACTTCCATCAGTAATGGGCTGGAGCCTTTTCCTCTCCCGATTTCCTTCTCATCAGAGTGCTTCATCATTTCAACTGAAAGGAAACTAGAGCACTCTTGCCCACCCAATCAGAGATCTGCCTTCCTACAAGAGCCCAGCATGAGGCATGACATCATATGGGGTCATAGTGTCAATGTTTGTATTCCACCCTATCCTTGTGTCTCCAGCCTTTATACCCATCATGTGTTAAAGGTTCACTAGTTTGCCAACTTTGCAACCTTCTAAGCCTTTGCAGGATGAATTTTCATGGGAAAGTTGTTGGCATCAAATGACATTTCAAATCAGGATAAAAATCAGTGCTGTGGCATTGTTGAAAATCATCAAGTATCATCATATTCACAAAAGAACTTATGAGGGTCAGGGCAGGGGCTCAGTGAGTAGGTGTGCTTGCTGTGTAAGCATTGGGACCACCCCAGTGGCAAACTCAAGACTCAGTGAAAGACCCTGTCCTGGGAGGATAAGAAAAAGCATAATGGAGTGGGATGCTTAACACTTTAGAATTTGTAGGTCTTAGCCTTGCTGAACATGAACACACAGGGCTACATCACACACACACACATACACACACACACACACACACACACACACACACACACTTATTTTTTTAAAGAAAGAAAATTGTATCAACAATGTACCTGATCTTCCAGACCAATGGCCTTCAAGGCCTGCCGTCCTCTATAAGAAAGGGCTAAGTTAATGCTTCTTCCACGTGTAAATTTAGCCACTCGAATATCTAAAAACAGGGAACAGACTCCATGTTGCACACACTTTCTAAAATGATGCTAAGGAGTGATGCTATTGCTCAATTCAGAACCAAACAAAAAGACTCATTAACACATGAATAGAAAATACCAAGCATATATTAGTATTCAATTAAATTTAGATCACTGAAGTTTTAAAAACATTCTAATACTTAATATATCTTGAATTGTTTTTTTTATCAAAACATTTGTCTTTTATTCAGAAAATCTAAAGAAAAATCAAAGAATCAGAAACTCTTCTCCAATTTTCTACTATCAACTTACCTTCCCTAGCTTCATACACATCAACCTGGAAATTCCTCTTTGCAAGAAAGCACGCGTTCAATGCTCCAACCTAGAAACAAAAAAAAAAAAAAAACAAAACAAAACAAAACAAAAAAAAAACAAAACAAACAAACAAACAAACAAAAAAAAAACCCAGATTTTTCATGTCTTTATTTGGTTCTGTACTTACACAGACATTTTGGTGGAAAATGCAATATTTTGTATGGATAGATATATTAGTTCATCGGTTATATTGACTTTGGCGTAGTCACTGCCCAAGAAGACTAGAGGCAAGGCCAGTCAAATTATCTGGGCCTGATTATGCAAACCTGTAATCTAGCTGAGTCAGGAAGTTCTTGAGTTCAAGACCTGCCTGTGCAACATAGGAGCAGCATGTCTCAATATTAAAAGATGACCGGGGAATACTGCCTTTGCTTAGAATATGCAGAACTCTGAATTTAATCTCTCTCCCTCTCCCTCTCCCTCTCCCTCTCCCTCTCCTTCTCCCCCTCCCTCCCTCTCTCTCTCTCTCTGTCTCTCTCTCTGTCTCTCTCTCTGTGTCTCTCCCTTTCTCCCTCTCCCTATCCCCTTCCCTCTCCCTTTCCCTCTCCCCCTCCCTCCCTTCCTCCCTCCTTCCCTCCCTCCCTCCCTCCCTCCCTCCCTCCCTCCCTCTCTCTCTCTTTCTTCTTTAAATAGTGAGATATTTAACTTGCAAACAGAAACAAAAAATCCCAACAAAACAATAAGAACAAAAACCCAACTAGAATGTTTTAGTCTCTTCTAACACCTGCCCCTTCCCACCTAATTACCATATGTGCTTCCTTCTTGGAAATGAGCACTTAAACTTTTTGGTAATTCATTCTTGCTTCTTCATTGTTTTGCCACCTAAGTGTGTTTTCCTATGGAATATAGTTTAGTTTTGTCCATCTTTGCACTATGTACTTAGGATCACACTATGGATTTTTTTTTTTAAATTAAGTGCTTGCTTTTTCAACACAACATCATGTTTTGGAGATTCGTTCATATATAAACCTGAACCATCTATTATATACTTATTTAGTTGTGTGTGTGGTATATGCATATTTGTGCACATGTGCATGATTCACATGCTTGTGTGAAGACCAGAGGTCACTGTTAGGTGTTCTCCATCTTAACCTTTTGGATAGGGTCTTCTATTGAACCTTGGGCTTGTCCATTGGCTACATTGGCTGGCCAGCAAACACCAAGGATCAGCCTCCCTGTTCCCAGCACTGGGGTTACAGCAGGGCAGCATGTGGCTTAGCTTTCAGTTCTAGGGATTTGAGTTCAAGTCTTCCTGCTTGCACCAGAAGCACTTTACCCATCAGGCTTATATTGCAACAACTGTAAAGACCTGAATGTTAACATGTGTGAAGTCACATGAACAAACCACATGCACTACACTCAGCCAGAAACTTCACTCTCAGTAATCAATTCCAACCAGTGAGTCTGGACATATGTTATCTTGGATGGCCAGTCCAATGATGCCTTGGACATGGCTACAGGCCCCAACCCAGGAAATGAGACTCAATATGCCACTATTTTAGGATACTCAGTCTTAGGGCAGTTTGATACAAGATAACAGATAATCCTCACAAGAGGGTGGAAAAATCTTCCTATAGGTTACCGCTAGTCAGCCTCTGAGGTTTGGGAATATTGAGCGATGCAGAGAAGGGGTAATAGTTTGTGATAGTTTACTTTGTCATCATAATAGAATCATTATTGCTCCTCCTAAAGTACTAAAAATGAGTCCCAGAAAGGATATGGCTCCAGGAAAAATAAGGTCAGGAAAATAGGAATGAGCCTAAGAAGGCACATTAGAAATAAGTCCCATTTGTTAGGAAAGAGCTCAGAAGAAAGCTGGGAAGGAACACATGCTATGATTTAAATGATGGGAGATGAACGAAGCCTCAAAGAAAGGAGAGAGCTCCAGAATGGAGAGCCCGGGATTGAAAAGCAAGAAATCAATTTATCTATTACCTGAAAAATTACCTCCGGTCAAAAGGATATTCTGCAGTAAACATGGGTCTTGTTGGCTACACTAGGCATAGAATCTCACCCAAGCCAGTGGTGGAGTGAGGTCTGCTTCCATGGTATGTCCCACTGCTTAGATAAAAGTTGACCTTAGGATTCAGGGGATCAAGGATGTCCTGAATGGAGGGTTTGTTTCAGTCCTTTCCAAGGACAGAAGTTGAAGACCCATGCCTCCTCTTTAGGTTTTTGAGATATTTAAAAGAACATCATTGCTGTCACTCTAGTGTAGCTTGGACATGGGACAGCTTCTGAACTTGTTTAAGATTCTCCTTAAAAGTTTCCCACATTCAGTATTTATTTGCACACTTGTCTTTCTTCAAGGCAATGGAGAGAAAGATATAACCTTTGTTGTGGTGGACAAAACAGAATTCATTCTGCTTCTTGGCTCGTGTACCAGAAACCATGAATTGATGGATCGCTTACTTGTTGCTTGTGATTATGTCAAGTTAAATATTCACATTATGACATACACCCAAGAGAAGACTCTATACATGCAAATGAAGGGACATATGTTGAATGTTTAGAGAAGAAGTTTTTATAGTCAAATTAAAAAGCAAATGTTCTTCAAGCATCCTAAATGGCCATCACAAAGGAACGGACAAATAAATTCTGGTAGGTTTATGCAAGGAAACGCAACAACATGACCTTTTTAAGTCACAATGTACGTGAAGACTGAGTTACATATTATTCATAGTGTGTGTGTCATTCTTCAAAAAGGGTAATAGAGAGACCCAGCCCAGTTGAATCTGGATGGACGGCCCACCGACACATAGGTCCCTGGAAACTCAGCAGAGTGGTAGGAACACTTCCCATCCTAAGCAGAAGGGTGAGTTAACTTCTTCTACCCACGTTCTACCTCTGGAAAAGCTGTACAGAGCTCACATGGTTCAAGCAGCAGAACTGAACAGGGGTGCACACTTCTGGCCCAAGGCTAGACCCGGCCCAGCTGCATCTGGAAGGGCAGCCTGCCCATGCACAGGTCCTTGGGAGCTTGGAAGAGAGGGAGGAACCTTTCCATCCTAAGCAGAAGGATCCACAGGAGAGTCAGGCTCCATGCAGAGATAAGATCACCTATAATCACAAATAACAAGATGGCAAGAGGAAAGCAAAAGAACTAAGCAATGGAAACCATGACAATCTGGAAACATCAGAACTCAGATCTCCCACCATAGCAAGTAGTGGATTGCCAAACACACCAGAAAAACAAGACTCAGACTTGAAATCATACTTCATGATGATGATGGAGATCTTGGAGAAGCACATGAATAACTCCCTTAAACAATTACAGGAACCAGGAAAAATCACCCAAAGAATTACAGGAAAACACAACCAAATAGATAAAGGAATTGAAAATGGAAATAGAAACAATAAAGAAAACACAAAAGAGATAACCCTGGAGACTACAAGAGATGGAAGAGAGGATCTCAGGGGCCGAGGACAACATTCATTGAAAACATAGACAAAACAGTCAGAGAATATGCAAAAACCCAAAAGCTCCTCACCCAAAATGTCTAGGATACAATGAGAAGATCAAACCTAAGGATAATAGCTGTAGAAGAGGGCGAAGAATGTCAACTAAAAGTCACAGTAAATATCTTCAACAAAATAATAGAAGAAAACTTTCCTGCCCTTAAGAATGAGATGACAATGAATATACAGGAAGCCCACAGAACTCCAAATAAATTGGACCAGAAAAGAAATTCCTCCCGATACATAATAGTCAAAACACCAAATATTTGAAACAAAGAAAGAATCCTAAAAGCTATAAGGAAAAAGGACAAGTAACATATAAAGGCAGACCAATCAGAATTATACCAAACTTCTCAATGGAGACTATAAAAGCTAGAATATCCTGGACATACAGACCCTAAGAGAACACAAATGCCAGCCCAGGTTACTATATCCAGCAAAACTCTCAATCACCATAGATGGAGAAACCAAGAAATTCCAGGACAAAACCAAATTTACACAATATCTGTCTACAAATCCAGCCCTACTAAGGATGATAAATAGAAAAATCCAACACAAGGAAGGAAACTACACCCAAGGAAAAGAAAAAAAATTCACAAAAGAAAAAAAAGCACAAAAACATAAGTCTACCTCTAACAACAAAAATAACAGGAAACAAAAGTCACTATTCCAAAATTTCTCTTAACATCACTGGACTCAATTCCCCAATAAAAGGCATAGACTATCAGACTGGATACATAAACAGGATCCAGCATTTTGCTGCCTACAGGAAACTCATCTCAGAGACAAAGACAGACACTACCTCAGAGTAAAAGGGGGGGGGGACTTCTAAGCAAATGAGCCCAGGAAACAAGCTGGAGTAGCTATTCTAACATCAAACAAAATAGATTTTCAACCAAAAGTTAAGATAAGAAATGACAGTTTTTATTCATCACAGGAAAAAATCTATCAAGATGAACTCTCAATCTTGAACATCTATGCTCCAAATACAAGGGCACCCACATTTATAAAAGAAATCGTACTAAAGTTCAAAGCATATATTGCACCACATACAATAACAGTGGGAGACTTCAACACTCCACTCTCATCAATGGACAGATTATGGAGACTGAAACTGAACAGAGACACAGCGAATATAGCAGAGGTTTTGACCCAACTGGAATTAACAGACATCTACAGGACATCTCATCCAAAAATAAAAGAATATACTTTCTTCTCAGCACCTCATGGTACCTCCTCCAAAATCGACCATATAGTCGGTCAGAAAATAGGCCTCAACAGATACAAGAAGATTGAAATACTCCCATGCATCCTATCAGATCACCATAGTCTAAGGCCAGTCTTTAATAAAAAACAAAAACAACAAAAAGCCCACCTACATGTGGAAGCTGAACAATGCTCTGCTCAATGATAGCTTGGTCAAGGAAGAAATAAAGAAAGAAATCAAGGATTTTTTAGAATTTAATGAAAATGACACCACTACTTACCCGAACTCATGGAATGTAATGAAAGTAGTGTTGAGAGGAAAACTCATAGTTCTGAGTGCCTCCAAAAAGAAACTGGAGAGAGCATACACTAGCAAGTTGACAGCAGAGTTGAAAGCTCTAGAACAAAAATAAGCAGACTCATCCAAGAGGAGTAGACAGCAAGAAATAATCAAACTCAGAGCAGAAATCAACCAAATATAGACAAAAAGAACTATACAAAGAATCAGCAAAACAAAGAGCTATTTTTTTTTTTTTTTTTTTTTTTTTTTTTTTTTTTTTTTTTGAGAAAATCAACAAGATCGAAAAGCCCTTAGCCAGACTAACTAGAGGGCAAAAAGAGAGTATCCAAGTTAACAAAATCAGAAATGAAAGGGGAGACAAAACAACTGAAACTGAGGAAATTCAAGAAATCATCAGGTTCTATTACAAAAGCCTATATTCAACAAAGCTGGAAAATCTGGAGGAAATGGATAAATTTCTAGACAGATACCAGATACCAAAGTTAAATGAAGACCAGTTAAACCATCTAAATAGTCCCATAACGCCTAAAGAAGTAGAAGCAGTTATCAAAAGCCTCCCAACCAAAAAAGCCCAGGACCAGAAGGGTTTAGTGGAAAATTCTATCAGACTTTTATAGAAGACCTAATACCTATACTCTCCAAACTATTCCACAAAATAGAAACAGAAGGAACACTACCCAACTCTTTTCGAAGCCACAATTACTCTCATACCTAAACCACAAAAAGAAGCTACAAAGAGAACTTCAGACCATTTTTCTCATGGACATTGATGCAAAAATACTCAATAAAATTCTTGCAAAACTCACGCCAGTTAGAATGGCTAAGATAAAAAACTCAGGAGATAGCAGATGCTGACGAGGATGCAGAGAAAGAGGAACACTCTTCCATTGTTGATGGGGTTGTATGCTGGTACAACCACTCTGGAAATCAATCTGGCAGTTTCTCAGAAAACTGAACATAGTACTACCTGAAAACCCAGCCACTCCACTCCTAGGCATATACCCCAAATATTCTCCAACATGTAAGAAGGACACATGCTCCACTATGTTTATAGCAGCCTTATTTATAATAGCTAGAAGCTAGAAAGAAGCCAGATGTCCATCAGCAGATGAATGGATACAGAAAATGTGGTATATTTATACAATGGAGTACTACTCAGCTATTAGAAACAATGACTTCATAAAATTTGTAGGCAAATGGATGGAGCTAGAGACTATCATCCTGAGTGAGGTAACCCAGTCACAAAAGAACTCACATGGTATGCACTCACTGATAAGCAGATATGAGCCCCAGACAGTTTGGAATACTCAATATCCAAGAAACCATTCACAGACATTATGAAACCCAAAAAGAAGGAAGGCCAAAATGGGATGCCTCAGTCCTTCTTAGAAAAGAGAACAAAACTCTCATGGGAGAAAATACAAGGTCAAATAGAGGAACAGGGTTTGAAGAAAAGATCACTCAAAAGCTGCCTCACCTGGGGATCCACCACATATGCAGTCACCAAATCCAAGCACTATAGCTGGTCTCAAAAAATACTTACTGGCAGGAACCAGACAGAGATGCACCCTCAGGGACTATGCTAGAGTCCTATAAATACTTCTGAACATGTTTGCATCTAACCATTGATCTGAACTCGAGGATGCTAATGAGGTTGCAAAAGAAAGGACCTAAGGAGCTGAAAGGGGTTGCAACCTCATGGTAAGATAACAACATTATCAACCAAACAAACCCTCCAAAACTCTCATAGAGTAAAACACCAACTTCTGTGCTCACTTTGAGAGACCTATTGATCCAGTTGTGTATGTATTATACACAATTGTCTGGCATCAATGTGAGAAGAGGCTTTTGTTCCAGAGAGGGCACGTTGTCCCAATGCAGGGGAATGATAAAGCAATGGGGTGGATAGGTGGGTCAGAAGGGAGTGAACTTTTGTGAAGGCAGCTGGAGGGGGAGGGGGGATGGGAGAGGGGTAGGGTAAAGAGATAAAATTTAAATGTAAATACAGAGTGTCTAATTAAAAAAAAGATAAAAAAGGATAATAGGGACAGATCCATGGAGATGTGTGTGTGTGTATACAAACATACATACATATATATATAATTAAAATTATATATTATATATAAAGTATATGCAATTAAAATACATGTTTAGAAAAAATTAAAAAATACATGTCTATATTTATTAATGTATTATGATCATATGATATGGTCATGATAAAAATATAAAATAAAAGAAAAATAAATAGTGATGGCAATATTGTAGTGGATGAGGAAGGAGAGGTCAGTGGAAGTCACTGAAATGTATTAGTTCTTGTATTGAGGGGGACTCATGCCTGCTTATTGTTACTAATAAACTAGCAGCAACAACAAAAAGTAGCCAATAGACTCTTCTACAGATAGAGTCATAATAGTGTGTTAAAGACTGAGAATTCCACACAGAGCTAAAATGGAAACATAAACACATGTATTCAGCTGTCAGAGCTGGTCCTATGACTTGAGAGGCAAGTTTTATGCTCTCAATGGAATTCCTCTTCTCAACTGCTGTAAAAGTGCATACTTTGAAGAGTGTCATCTTCAGTTGTTAGGTAGAAAGTGACTAAGAAGACTAGAAGATGACATAGAAAGGCAATGTATGAGCCCCTCCAAGCCTCCTGAAGCTCTGTTAAGGCATAGTGGGACTCCTGACCACACACAGAGAGAGAGAGGATGGGGGATGGAAGGAAGGGAGCAGGATCAGATAGATGCCTGGGCACAGTAAGGAAGACTTGGTGAGGGCGTCTCCTGTAGGTATGTGGGCATTTAGGAACTAATGCAGCACATATCTTAAAACACTTCACCAAGGACTTACATCAGTAAGCAGGCAGCATGTAACAGTTTTTGCATGTTGGCAAGACTGGGCTCTGTGAAGCACTTCAATAACCATCAAGACAGTCAGAGAGAGATAGCCAGAAGGCATAGAGTTAAAACTTCTTTGATGAAACCAAGTCCATGCAAAACATTAAAAGATGGAGAAGGAGGGTTTACAGAAACATCAAAAATGTCCTTTGACCTCCAGAACAAGGGAAGATAGACTTCCACAGCCCATCAAAGTCCGTATCACGGATGTTAGGATGTCCTAAGGATGGAATGACAGGGAGAAATCTCAGAGCCAAAAGAGTGAAGCAAAACAAATGGGTACACAGAGGACCTGGTTAAACTAAATGGGCTGCAAAACCAAACCAAAAGAGAGGAGAGAGGAAGGAGAGGGAGGAGGGAGGAGGGAGAGGGAGGAAGGAGGAGGGAAACAGTGAGATGGTAACACAGGAAAATAGGTGGAGTCAGAGGTGATTATATCAGGTGGAGTAAACAGAATCATAAAGACACACAGCATGTTTCCTCTAAGAAATGCAGACTTAAATATGGGGGTGATTAAAGGAGGAAGGGAACTGAGTGGGGAGGAGAGGTCTCAAAGGGGAGGGGACCCGGCTGGGTAATGGAGTTTACATGTATGCCATAAAATATGCACACACACACACACACACACACAGAGAGAGAGAGAGAGAGAGAGAGAGAGAGAGAGGGAGGGAGAAAAGGTAACTCTCTTGGGGAAGAGGGGGGCAGTGAGTGGGAGAGAGGAAGAAAGGACACTCATTGTGTGAAAGAAGAACAAGAAGAAAGTATAATGAAATACATGTTATGAAAACATCACAGAAGAAATTCATTCATTTGCAAGACATGATTTGAAATGCAGTAAAACTGAATGGAGAATTACTTCAGTACTAAGAGAACCCTAGCACTAAGGAAACCTAACAGCAGGTCCTCTGCATGTACATATTAGTGACATTTGCAGAAACTATAGACTTGGTTCAAATGGCACAGTGTGAAGACCTTGACCAGAGAGTACATGAGTTCTGTGGGGCTTTATGAGTCAAAAATGTTTCTTTCCAGGAAAGTAAAAGTTCTTAGTGACCTGATTTTGGCGTTAGAGATGTCCAGGTGGAGAATAATGTGGAGATCTCTGCATGAAGGATGGAAAAGAGGCCAAAGAGTTGAGTTCAAGCACTCAGGATCTAGTTTTAGCCCAAAAGGAGGAAAGCAGGATTTCCTGAGCCTCTGGGAGGTGGCAGACACTCCTGTGCCTCTGGGCTGTACTCGCTCTCTAAGCTGAGTTAACACTGGCTTCAGGGTAGAAAGATCCCTGAAAGGTCACTGAATTTATCAGCAGCAGCGGTTTAGAGTTTGAAAATCTGCTGTTGGAAACAAATTTGTAGCAAGGAAAGCCCAGCAGCTTCCAGACATGTGTAGGAAACAACTTCACGGTGAAGGTACAGTTTGAGTGTTATTAGGGGAGAAATGTACAGGAAATGGACACAATTTATCATCTTCTAAAATCAGGTAGATTTGTTCCCTTCCATCATTGCTGCCACCCTTGAGTAAGTCATGGGTGTATAGCAGCTTTCTAACTGGTCTTGGCTCTTCCTAATTTCCCTAGACGTTCTCCATAAAAGCCTGAAGGTATTTGCTTGCTTGTTTTTAGGTAACGACTTGTATAAAGCCCAGACTTGCCTAGAATTTCCATCCATCCTCAGCCTCCTGGTGATAGGATTACCAGCCTGCTCTACCATGCCTAGCATGTAGGATCTTTCAGAATCATAGTCTTCCTTCTTACTAAAACCTCCCCTTCCCAAGAACCTTCAAGCATAATGCAACTTTGAACAAAATCCAGTCCTCTTCCCAGATCTTCTAAGAGGCTATAAGCCCTAGTCATGTCTGCTTCGCATCCTGTCGAAGTGGGCGGTCCTATCCCTTCATCAGTGGGCTGTCCTTGACATGACTACGAATAGAAACTGCCAAGACCTATTCCTAGCAGTACCCTGTTTGTGCTGCTCTGATAGATCACTGCTGACTCCATTCTCTCGTTTCCTTCTCCACTGCCCTTCTCCCTCCTCCCTAGAAGGCCTGCTCCTTTACTCTTAGTGCCTTAAACCACACCGGCAACAATGTAGACATTCTCATTTTGTCCGACAATTTGATAGGAGAGAGTTAGGGTGAAGGCTGGCCTACAGCCTGACACTCACAGCACGCGATGCTCTTCCTGAGTGCTCTGTTTTGCTTGGCTTTCCTGAGACCAAGGCGCTTACTGTGTATTCTAGGTAGCACCGAAACTCACTTTACTCCCCTGCCCCGCTGAGCCCTAGCATTACAGATATGGGCAACCATACCAGCTTCTTTAGATCAGATATAATAAAAGACCTGCCATATCCATTCTCCTGCAAGCAACACAATTTTATTATTCTTTATGAGAGAGTAATACCTATGTGCATGTTGTGTTTGTGTGTGTGACCTTTCTTCTTATCCAATCACGTTCTGGTGACTACCTAGACGGACTAAAACCTAACTGTTGGGAGTTCTGCAGCAGTGACCATGAACATGCCGGTATGTCTACAGAAAGTTCTATTTTTAGTTTTAAAGAGCATCTGTGATGATTTCAATTCTTTGGAATATTTTTGGAATATTGAAGTTCTATTGAAAGAAAAAAATGTACACTATTTTTTTTTTTTTGGATACAAAATGCAACACACCTTCTCATTCCTCCCCCTAATAGGTTTAACTATTAGAATCAACAATCTACACGCAATAAACAATCATTAGTGAGATAATCATAATAAAAATAAAACACCCAAAGAGCAGTAAACGCCTGAACAGTCTTACCAAACCACCACCGATAACCGCCACTCTTTTTCCTTGAGTGTCAGACGAAGCCATAGCTGCCAGAACGCCTCTGTTCAGGTTGGAACTCTCTGTCCTACTTGATGTTTTGGGTTCTTTTTATTGCCAGAAGCCCAGAGCCCTGCAAGCCAGAAGCAAGGCTTGGTCAAAGCTCACTTCCTCTGGCAGTGTTTAACTCACTAGAAGCCCAAAGTCCAATTAGCCCTGCTCTTGGAGACAATTCGCTGCCACAAACATTTGAAAAAACCCAGTCATGTATAGGACAACTTTTCTTTGAAAATAGCAGCCTAGGAGGCTTTTCTTCTTCTTTTTCTATGGCTTGTGTGAGTTTCGTTTTCATTCATTGGGTACCAATGAAACTTGTGTTGTCTGTGGTTCCAAAGAATCTTCCCCTTCTCAGAGAGAGTGAGATGACCTGGATTCACCAACAATTTGTCCTAAAAGAACTTGTTGACTATCTCTTCTGGGAAACATTTTCTGCTGTCCTAATGGTCTCCTGGGCAGTATTTGTAGATGTGTAACTGACTGGCCAGATTTTTACTTTGGTTTTTGTCACACAGGACGTTTAGAATGTAGCTCATGTTTTTCCATGGGCAAGATGCTGAACTCCCTGCATCTCAACTCCAGTATGTGGTTTGAGGGGTGTCTAATCACGTTTGACATCTCTACTTTATTTGAGACATGTAGTACTTGGTTTGGGGCCCTAGTCCCGAGTTTCTTTTCTAGATTGTATTGTAATATAAAATAACAGCATCAGTAAAGATTTCCTGGTTTTCCAATTTCTGATGAGAACACACTAGAAGGAAACACCATTTGATAGCGCCCTTCTGTGGGGGAGTAGGTTAGAGGTGCTAGAAAACAGCTGAGTCTTTACAGTGGGTTATATATCATGTAGCATGAAGTTAAAGACAAGGCAAGGTCACACAGCAAAGGGTAATACTGTGGATTCTGTCTCTTTGGGAGCCTGTTTCTCTTGTCCATAGACAAGCATCTGGCTGTGGTTTGCTGTGTGGATTAACTGTTTCTCTCCAATTCCTCTGCATCTTTCTTCCTCTCCTATCGTCTTCTTCTTGCTCTCCCTCTTGGCCTCATTTTCCCCTTCCTCTTCCTTCCTATCCTTTTCAACATAAATGTTAGCAGATTTCACATCCCTTTCCACCCTAATTTTCCTTTCAATTAACTTCAGTATCAATATAGAGAAAATTGTATCTCTTTAGAAGCTTTTTAAAAATGAAGAAGTATTGCACATGGAAATAAAGTACTTAAGAATCATTGTACAGTAGTTTTCTGCACCGCATGTGCATTTCACATGAGCCCAAGGAAAGAATTATCCCACACTTTTCAGTACGCTGCTGGTGCAGGACTCAGACATGCTAAGCAAGCATTCTAGTTACCACAGGCTATTTCTTCAGCCACGATTTGTTTCACAGCTTACCCTTTCCTCAGCTTTATGCTTCTTACGATCCATCTGCATTTTGTCTTGTAGCTGCAGCTGGTTAATTTTCATGACCATATCACTATTTTCTCAGTGTTACCATTGTTCTGAAATCTTTATGGATTTCTGGTACTTGGTATGAAACTTACTATTGTCTTCCCTGGAAGATACTGAGCTCTTGTCTTTCCCCTGATGGTCCAACATTTCTTGTTAACATACTTTGCTCTGGTTAGCTCATATTCGCTGGATCACTAGAATTCACTCTTGTTTTTTTTTTTTTTAAAAATATGGGTCTGTATTAGAAAGCTATGTGTATATGTGTGAGAGATTATGTATATGTCAGCACATGTATTTCCAGAGTCCTGAAGATGGTGTAGGATCCCATGGACCCAGAACCACAGGTGGTTGTGAGCCACTGCACAGGTGCTGGGAACCAAACTGGGTCCTTTGCAAGAGCAACATGTGCTCTTAACCGTTGAACCATCTCTCTAGCCCCAACAGCTCTTTCTTGAATTTATTGGTTTAAAGGTTTGTGTATGCTTGGCCCAGGAAGTGGCACTATTAGGAGGTGTAGGCTTGTTAGAGAATGTGTCACTGTGGGTGTAAGATTGAGAGTCTTATATTAGCTGCCATCAGATGACGATGGAGAACTCTCAGCTCCTCCTGCACCATGCCTGCCTGGATGCTGCCATGCTCCCACCTTGATAATAATGTATTGAACCGCTGAACCTGTAAACCAGCCCCAATTATATGTTGTCCTTATAAGAGTTGCCTTGGTCATGGTCTGTTCACATCAGTAAAACCCTAACTAAGACAAAAGGTTTGTCCTCAATCTATTCCTTTATATCATTTAATGGTTACTGTGCCAGGCTGCTAATATTATGAACACATCCATACTCTTTAACCTTTCAGTATTTCATCTAATTAACAGGAGAATTTTATGGTTCTGTCTTATAAATCCCCCCCTCTCTATATATGTATATATATGTATGTATATATATATATATACATATATATATATATATATATATACATATATATATATATATATATATATATATATACAACATTTTAATGGTTATTTCTTACAATCTCTAAGAAAAAAAACAAAAAACAAAACAAAACAACAAAGCTCAAAACAAAAACCTCCTCTTAACCATCCAAGCTAGATATACTTATATCTTAAAGTCTTTACTGAGAAGCTTAAGAGGCTCCTTCCCAGCTCATTTCTCACTGCTAGACTGGAACCCTGAACCTTCTTCGTGTGTTTTACCCCTAAACAGTAATCCTCGCCCCAGGGTTTGACCAGATGTGAACCTGGCTATCAGTTCTGTCAGCTTGTGGAGGGGGCTGTGTTGAACTTTAGAGCAGAAGATAAAACCATTAGATTAGGTTTGTACTTGTTTCTTAAAGCAGGACAAAGGTCACATTCCAAAAAGAACAGAGTGCAAATAAATCAGAAACACCACACAAACACACAAACACACCAGGCATCAACAAGAATAAAGAAGGTCCCTAATATCAAACCAGTTCAGAGTTTAAAGAACTACAACTTTGAGCAATCAAAACCACGATTTTACCTAGATAGAAGGTTGCCTCATAAAATAAAAATGTACAGTGCCAACTGTTAATGAAACAGCTTTTAACTCATGTCCATTATTGACATCTGTGAACTAAGCTTCTCACATTTTGACCATGCCTTTTCCATATTTCCTACATGTTTGACCTTTTGACCCTCACTGGTAGGCATTTTATTTAGCCAAACTGGAACTTCATATTGCTGTTACAAGTAGGAAATCACTTTCATTGATAACTAGAAGGCAAATATAGATTAATGGTTGGGAGTTCTTAGACATCAATGTTCTCTTTGCAAAACAGATCATAGTGGGTATTAACTAGTAAGGTTGCTTTCAGTGTTTAATGAATTAATTAATACATTTAGACAATCCATATCTGCAGTCCCAGCTCTGGAAATATCGATGCAACAGGACTGTGAGCTCAAGGCCAGGCTGGGTTACATGGTATTTCAATGAAATTAAGAAAAAAATCACAAAAGGAAATGAAAAATGTTTGAACTATTTTATGTGTCCTAGCTGATTGTTAAAAGATATTAATTAATCTACACATATAAAACTTATGCAGGATTTCAAAAGGTTAAATGGGGGATAGGAACTGAATATATGCTTGAAACAGAAATGAAAAAAAAAATGGTAACTATAATCAGATGAATCATAACTAAAACTACAGGTACCAACGTGAAAAGGAACTTAAGACAACAAACAACAATATCAATAGACTTCCTTGGATCCTGGAGATGCTCAACAGGTAAATGCACTTGCTGGTAGGCCTGAAACCTTCATTTTTTGCATCCACATACATACTGTAAGGAGAGAACCAATTCCCACAAAGTGTCCTCTATATGTGTACTGTGGTAGCAAAACCCAATCCAAAATCACAACAAAAAGAGTAAATTATTTTTAAATTCATGAAACAATACTATTAAGTTAAAAAGATCATAGCTATTTTTTCCTCTTACACCTTTATTTTTTTAAAAAAAGAGATACATGTACAGATTTTTAAAAGCATTTTGGCATAAAACTATATGAATATTTTTTGTTATTACTTGCTTTTTTTAAAGGTTTGATAACATGCATTGAAATCTTACTAGTTACCATAAGCATAAAGTACATGTAAAACCAAACGCAACATGGAAATAGTCAAAGTTTTCTTGGTGTGTATAGATTAAACATAATGATTTTTAAATACCAAAAGGTGCCACAAGGCTATCTTCTTAGGTCTTGAGTTATTAATGATCTAGTTCTAGGTGTACCCCACTCTGCATGGGTGCTATACACTTTTTTTTTTCTATGAAGGACTGAGGCTTCCACTTTTTGGCCTTTCTTTTTTTGAGCTTCATATGATCTGTGAGTTTTTTCTTGGGTATTCAGAGCTTCTGGAGCTAGTATCCAATTATCAGTGACTGCATATTATGTCTGTTCTTTTGTGACTGGGTTACCTCACTCAGGATGATGTTCTCTAGATACATCTATCTTCCTAGGAATTTCATAAAGTCATTGTTTCTAATAGCCGAGTAATACTCCATTGTGTAAATGTACCACAATTTTTGTATCCATTCCTCTATTGAAGGACATCTGGGTTCTTTCCAGCTTCTGCCTATTATAAATAGGGCTGCTATGAACATGGTGGAGCATGTGTCCTGATTGTATGTTGGAGCATCTTTGGGGTATATGCCCAGGAGTGGAATTACTGGGTCTTCAGGTATGGACTGAAGAGAATTGGACAATGTTATCATTTCCTAGGAAAAGACAATTCATGATGTTTGTGTTATTTTGTGGTAGGAGAGTAGAGAATGGAAAAGGAGACATGAGTACATATAAAGTAAACTAATGGTAGAAGACAGGCCTGAGGTCTCAGAAACACAGAGGAATGGCTGAGATTTCTTTAACATATCAAAGCAGTATCCTTGGCTCCTTCCAGAACTTCTCACCCCTAGACCTCTCCTAAATTTCTTCTCAGGAGCTCTCAACCTGCACTGCCCCCATGCCTATGTAAGTCAGCCATTTTGGCTATATTAGTCTCTGCCTATTGGCCTGGCTGCCTCTGTTTATCAGTAGCTCCTCCCCCCACCCCTTTCATCCGGAGGTCTGGTTTAGTCTGGCCTCTTCTCTCTGCCTGCTTTCTTCCTAGTATCTACCATAAAAATCCTCTCCTTACTTTAGAAGTTATAGCCTTCTTTCGTTTCAGTACCTGGAACCCAGGAGTTCTTCCTACACACACACACACACACACACACACACACACACACACACACACTCACAGTCATTCACTGCAGGTTACATATAACAAAAAAATAGAGTTATGTGCATGATTATCTCATGAATGGTCTATAAAGAGCATGGATGTCATGAAAGAAGGGGTTCCAGGCTTAGAGACCTGTCCCAGCTCTGAAGTTCATTCCCACTTTTTCCGGAGTATCTCCTTCTTTTACTAAACAGTCTGCATTTCTATCAACATCCATGTGTCACGTGCCCCTGCTCCAGTTCTTGTTCTGGAACACATGGACCTGACATGCCTATAAATAATTTTCTCTCAAATTATACTCTCTCTGTCACTCTCCGCCTGTCTCTCTCCCTTCTTCCCTCCACTCCACAGTTAATCGTGGTTATTCTTTAATGGCAAAAACATAAACATTTAGGGTAGAAGGAACATTGCTTCATATGACTATACTTTATCTTACTGCCTTGTCTTTTTTCCCCTTAACCTAACTTTTAAAGAAAATTTGGTTCCACCTTTCACCAACTATTCTAAAAATTTCTCAGCCATTAGTTGCGAAAGGGAAGAACTAGATACCGAGGTCTGAAAAAACAGTACTAGTTTAATTGAGTATTTTGATTTAGATCAGTCATTATTCTCATTCTTACTTATTTGATTTCATTTGTGGTAATGTGAGGCAGGGTTTCCTACATCCCACGCTGCCTTCAAACTCCCTGTGTAGCAAAGGATGGCCCTGAACTACTATTCTTCCTGCCTCTGCTTCTCAAATATGAAGATTGCAGGTCAACAGTACATTTATGGCAGGCTCACTATGAAGCCCAGGCTGTCCTTGAATTCAACACCTCCCTACAGTGGCTTCTAGAGTGCTGAGGTTATACACTGGAGCCACTCACTCATTTCCTGAAGAACTTTAACTGCCTCTGATTCTGAAAAAAAAAAAAAAAAAAAAAAAAAAAAAAAAAAAAAAAAAAGAAGCGACACAATTTTAAATCAGTTATTCTTTTTCCATTGGTGTCATTTTAATTTTAATGTTTGTCTCAGCCAGTAAACACAAAGAAAATCAGAGACAAAAAAAAAAAAAAAAAAAAAAAAAAAAAATCCAAGGACTGTGGACACATTGTAAATGTTACCAGAGAACATGTTAAAAGACAGAGGAAAGGGCTGGAGAGAATGGCTCAGTGATTAAGAGCATTGACAGCTCTCCCAGAGATCCTGAGTTCAAAGCTCAGCAACTGCATGGTGGTGGCTCACAACCATATATAATAGGATCTGATGCCCTCTTCTGGTGTGCCTGAAGACAGCTATAGTGTACTCACAAACACAAATAATTCTTTAAAAACAGGACAGGAAAATTGACTCCAAAATGACAATTAGAAGCATTGTGGGGGAATTAATAGCTATTTCCTTGACTAAAATTCGCGACACTTTCTAACACTTAGGAAGATAGTATTTGACAGAAATGGATTCATATCATGGTTGCGGTATAAATAGTACCTTGATAACATGTTCATTCTAGGCTGCTTCCTGGACCTACTACTACAGGCATCTTCAGCTAGTTATCCTGCCTCCTAGCAGCCACATTTATAGTACTGCTGGAAGACCTGCCCTCCCACCTCTTAGCTTTTCCCATGATTCCTTCCGCACCACTTTCCCATGAACCAGAGGACTTCAAACAGGCCCAGGCAAGGCAATCCGCCCCAACAGTTATTATTGGCCAGTCATGGTTAGTCCCGGCCTACATGCTCGGGTTGAGACGTTTGATTGGATAATACTGTAGCCGGGCTCTGACGTTCACAAGGGGGCGTGGCTTAGGCTCAGCTTTCCACCCACGTCCAGCAGCACCATGTACCGCGCACTCCGTCTCCTCGCGCGCTCGCGTCGCCTCCTGCGGGTCCCGTCCGCCGGTGCTACAGTGTCAGGGGAAGCGGCCACCCTCCCGCGGTGTGCTCCGAAGGTCGTGCGAATGGTGAGTGGGTATCTCGGGCCGGGCCTCCCCGCCCTCCCCGCGGTGACCTTCACCTCAGCTTGTCCTGGGTGTCCCCCGCGGGCGGCGCCTGGGCTCAGCAGGCATGCTCACCTTCCGCCCTGGACGCTGCCTCCTGCCCGGTGTGTTGGAGCTGCGGGCTGCGCTGAGGGGACGCACTCCCGCTGGGGAGTCTGAGTGTCAGGGCAGACCTGCCCAACGCCTGAGCTTGTAGAAGCCCTCGGTCCAGGGAGAGAGCGTGCACGGGGCCTTGTTGGGTGGGTGATGCCGGGCAGCAGGGTAGCCAAGACAGAGGAGTGCCCAGGGAAAGGGGAAGGCCCTTCCTTGCCCAGATCGCAAGCCCTGCTGGCCGGACACAGACAGGGTGCCCCCCTGGGCTAGGTTGCCCCTAGCTTCGGATTCTTGGTCCACCAGAGCGCTCTTTCCTGCTTTCAGACCCCTCGAGGTGGATGAAGCCGGTGTGACTTCTGAATGGAAAGGTTTTAGTTCTTACTTCCTTGACTATTTAGCTTGTAGGTTACATGTATTACATTGGGTAAAACTCTGAAACTCGTACATGTGGACCTATGAACATAAGTACTCTGAAGCATGCCTGCGCTGATTGGATAGGACCGAGCAATAGCCCTAATCAAGATTTTTGTATTCAGAAAGACAGCTAAAGGAACTTAAGGGGCCAAGTCCAAGGTATGATATGCTTCATCAAGCCCCTTTACTGTTTAGAGTTCTTTAGAAAAATGTTAACTGCGAATGTGTATTGTTAGGAAAGGTTTGAGAAGTGAGGAGTGAGGAAGAGCACTCCAAGGTGTAGCATGCCTTCCGCAGTGCAAGGTGTGACTTTAAATCCTGCTGCTTTCAGGCTTTGTCCAGTTTCTACATGTGAAACTGAGGTAATTACAGAGGCTCAGCAAGGTAGAACTTGGGGAAACACTGTGTAGTACTGTTCTTATTAAAATATACCTCCGCTAGTGTTCTTAACTGGACAAGCCATTCTTTGGGCTTTGAGAAACTTGAAAGACTGTTGTCTTGGGGTTTGGGGAGGCGGTACCAGTGAGGAGCATCTATCTTAGTATCTGTCAGGTGGCTCACATCTACCTGTAACACTTTAGAGGAATCTTTAATACACTCTTTATAGCCTCGACACATTCGTGTGCTTGTGCATGCGTGCGTGCACACATACACACACACACACACACACACACACACATGCACCTGTGTACACACACAATAATAATTTTGAAAAGAAGTTATAAAGTCCAGGCTGCTTATATTTTCCTGGAACTTTGCTCTGGTGATTTTAATACATTCTAAAATCGATTTTAAAAGATTGTGTTTCTTTCTTTCTTTTTTTGTTTTTGTTTTTTAAGCTTGTTCAGGGGAACAGGAAAGTGGAGCGAATCCATCAAGTCACATGTGAAAATAGCAGTTTCTTGCTTAGGGTTATAATATCAGAAAATTGAATACTTTCCCTTTTCCATGATTCAAGGGACATTTAACCTGCCCTTTAACCCCCTTGTAATTTCCAACAAGCCTGTTGATTTTGTTAAAAGTTGTTCTCTAGTATTGTGAAATTCACATGACCCTGGAAGCCCTGTTACTCAGGTAAACTCTGAAGTGCGTGCGTCATGTGGGTGTATGACGCATTGCTGATGCTGTCTCTGCTTGGGGCCCTGTAAATAAGATGGTCCATATATGCTTAGAGTTCAGAGGCTGTTGGCAAAGATTAAATCACAAGGGGCTGGCGAGATGGCTCGAGGGTCAGAGTCCCTGCTCTACAACTTAGGGAAGGAAGGTTTGATTCACAGTTCCAGGGTGCAGTGTCGCATGGTAGGGCAGGCTTGGCAGCAGGAGCTTGAGGTAACAGAAACACTGGGTACACAATCAGGAAGCAGAGAGCTTCGCCAACATTCAGATTGCTTTATAACTTTAAAACCAATTTATATTTTAGTTTTTAAATTAAAATATAATTATAATTTCCCCCTTTTCTTGCCTCCCCCCCTATGTACCAATCTTTGTCTATGTCAAAATCATGGTTTCTTTTTCTTAGGGGTTAATGTGTGTGTGTGTCTTAGTTAATTCCCTGTTGTGATAAAACATTATGACCAAGGCAGCTTATAGAAGGAAGGGCTTAATTTGGAAACAGAGAGAACAAACTCAAAATGTTAATCACCTTTAAGTTCTCCAGTGACATACTTCCTAGGCAAGGCCACACCTCCTGAGCCTTCCCAAACAGGACCATTATCTTGGTCCATTATCCACATGCTTGGGACTATGGGGGACATCCTATTCAAATGACCACAGTACATAAACAACTATATATACAAGTGACACAGGATAGTATTGCTTATGCATGTATGATTTCAGGACTGTGTACTTGGTGTTGGATATCCACTGCAGCATACACAGCATGCTGCTACCTACACAGTGGCGGTGCACACAGTTTAGATGTCCGCCCATCTCAGTGATTCTAATCTAAGTGACCCATCATGAGCAGGCCCAGAGGCTTGTCTAATTGGTGATCAGTCCTGTTAAGGTGTCAATAATGATTAAAGGCAGGGTGCTTTTGAAGTAACTGCCAAGATTGTGATGTTAGCTACAGTTCACTTTTCTGCACCTTAATTTTAAAATGTGGATAAGAAAATCCTAGATTTACCCCCATCTCTATTTCTCTATATTAGCGGTGCTGTGGCATGGACCCACAGTTTTCCGCATGCTGGACAAGTGCTCAGCTGTTAAGTTTCCCTTCCAAGAGTTAAACTCCATTTGGAATTATTATTAATACTTTTTAAAGATTTAGAGCTGAAGCACATAACTAAAATAACTGAAGGGAATCATGTCAAGTCTTTTTGAAAATTCTAAACACTACAGTAACTTACTTGGAAGATAAATCATTGATATTTAGTGATAACATTTTAGTAATTTTGAACACGGGGCTGCCTGGAAATTGCTGTCTGTTCAGGAAGTGAGAAAAGCAAAGGACCTGAACAGAGACTGACACACCAAAGTGTCATCCCAGCCCCTCTCCCTTGCTATTTGGGTGATTTGCTGGTTGTTTAAACTTTTAGTGTCTTCTTTAATGTTGGACTCCTGAGGGCCTTATAAGAACAAATAAGGCAGTGACATCAGGGATCCTCTATTGCTTTCTGTTATATCTTAAGAAAGAGTGTCTTGGACTGGAGAGATGGCTCAGCCATTAAAGACTAGATTCACGCCAAAAAATAACAAGAAATGGTGTTTCACGGAACGTGTGTTTGCATTAGGTTGGCAAGCCAGTGGTCTGGGTCTTCCTGGTTCTGCTGTCCCTGTGCTGAAGTGACAGGCATGTGCATCCATGTACTTTAACTCACCCATGTCCCCAGAACTCAGAACTGCAACATCCTTTTTTTTTTTTTTTTTTTTTTTTTGGATGCACGTGATAGAAGCCCAGCTACTCTAGAACCAGGAGCCGTGGGTCTGTGTTCTTGTGCTCTGACTGTTGACATGGCTCCTGAATCTCGGAAGACTGGCACGCATACATCCATGCTAATGTCTCTAGAGACTCCATAGCTTTCCTCAGCTTCTGAAATGATTCCATCACTCCAGAAGATGAAGTGTCTTAGCCCATCTCTTCCCTCATTTACCTTAGTTTGCAGGGGAGAAAGGCTGACTTGTAGAAGCTCCAACAGCTGATAAGAGGCGGTTGTCTGACTGCCATTCTGAGTTACTTCAGTACTGTCTCAGGCACAGTGACCGTTGGGCTACTGTAACTTTAGTTTTTTCCAAACCTACTTTTAATGATGGTTCTTAAATGCTTTAACCTCCCTTCTAACCCACCACCCACCAGAGGCAGTGGATAAGAATTGCTGGGGGTGGGGGCATGGACCTGTTTAGAAAGGTTCTCTGGAGCAGATCCCATCTGTGTTGTTAGGAAATCAGCAGCTCAGTTCACAACAGGTTAGCAGTTGCAGCTCAGTCTGTTTGCAAACACTTCATGGATGCACCAGCAGTCCAGTTCGATAGTGTTGGGATGGCAGTGGTGGTGGCTCAACCTAGCAGGAACTGCCTGGCCTCAGCTGAATTGGCAGGAGTCGGCAGGAGGCATTGGGATCAGCAGGGACACCAGTTCTCAGTCATTTGTGCCTCTTTCAAGATCAGTGCAGACACTATAAGCAAGTATTTATATTCCCGTCAAACAACACGTGTCCTCCATGTGTCTTGCCTCAGCACATGAGTCTGTCTCAGCTGACATCATTCTGCCAATTGGCCTGAGTCTTTGGAAGCGGTAAGAAACTGCAGCACACCATAAGATGTGTTTTGATGCGTATCTCTATGGTGTCCTGACAAATGCAACTCAACTACACCATAGACCAATACATGTGTGTCATTTTCACATGTTTGCTTTAGCAGAGCATCCTTTCACCTGTGTCTGCTTCAGGAAAACACTTCTTCAGGTGTTTTGCCCCAGCAACCATCCAACACAACTGGCTTTCCAAAGAACCATTAAGTTTCCACTTTAGACTACACTTTATCTTTGGTTAAGTAGGTTTAAAAATCTCAAAATGGTTTTGTATGTCTAGAAGTTTCCAGTAAAGTAAACTTTAAGGTCTGAATTGGTCACATCTTGACTACTAATAGGCCTATTCTTTCTTTTTGCTTTATCTTTTCCTCTCTCCCTCTCTCCCTCCCTCCCTCCCTCCCTCTCTCCCTCCCTCCCTCCCTCCCCCCTTCCCTCCCTCCCTCCCTCCTTCCCTCCCTCCCTCCCTCCCTCTTCTCTCTCTCTTTTTTTTTTTTGTATATCTTTTTGTATATCTGTGTTTGTAATCTGGGCAGTGTGTGAATGGTATAAGCTGTCTTTAAGACTAGAATTTATACATATGGATGTCAAGTTTTTTGAAGAAAAGCAAAGTGGGGAATAGATGACAATCCAGATGGGATTTTATGTTTTATGATAATTATTATGATAATTATTCACGGTTTTCTTTAAAGCTGGTCAGATTTTGTTTTCTATTATCCTGGATTTCCTTTCAAGCTAAAATGATGTCTTCTTTGTCTTTAGGCAAGCCAAAATTCCTTCCGTGTAGAATACGACACCTTTGGTGAATTGAAGGTCCCAACCGATAAGTATTATGGTGCTCAGACTGTAAGATCTACAATGAACTTTAAGATTGGAGGCTCGACAGAACGTATGCCAGTAAGTGGCTTTTTGGAGATGTTGGCTTAGAACTAGGCTGGATTCACACAAATCATATTATGTAAATATTTGACAGAACTAAAATGTAAAGCTATGAGAAAACTGGCTTTCTATGTAGTGAATTTTAGAATGCTATTATTTTCAAACAAGGCTTTGAATACTTTGGATTTTAGCTATTATATTAAATAATTTGCTAATGGGCTATATATTAGTCAGGGTTCTATTAAAAGAGCAGAAGTGTGAGACAGAAAAAGACAGACAGAGAGGAGAGAGAGGGAGAGAGAGAGAGAGAGAGAGAGAGAGAGAGAGAGAGAGAGAGAGAGAGAGAGAGAGAGAGAGAGAATATGAGAATGTAAGTGTATGTATGGGATGCATCAGAGCGGCTTACAGGCTGCTCTGGGTAGTCAACAGTAGCTGTCTCCCAGTGGAAAGGATGAGGATCTGACAGTTGTTCCATCCCTAGCACTGGATGTCCCCACAGTACCAGGCTGTTGTTGCTGCTGCTGCGAGTCCCAGGGAATTTCTAGAGAGCTGCTGCTCTTCAGTCTGCTTGTAATGCCAAAGAAATAGGTTCTAATAACCAGTGAAGGAATGTCTCAGCAGCAGGATGGGTCAACCTTGCCAGCAAGACAAAAGAGAAAATCTTCCTTCTTCCTAGTTTTACATGGTCAGCCACAAGAAGGAGTAGTGCAGATTTGGGGTAGGTTTCTTGACCTCAAGTGATCCATCAGGAAAATCCACCACAGTGTGTCTAGCTGCTTAGGTTTTAGTTGATTCCAAAAGTGGTCAGGTTGACAACCAGGGTGGGTAGTATGAGGTGTGTGTGTGTGTGTGTGTGTGTGTGTGTGTGTGTGTGTGTGTGTGTACGTACGTACGTGGGGGTGTTCTAGGATTTCATTCTTTCCACTGAATTAAAGCTCCAGTTTTTGTTAAACATTGTACTTTTGAGGTTCATAACAATGGTACCAATTTTTTGCATCTGCATAAAGTAACAGGTTTTTGTGCTTATCCAAAATTGCAGATTTAAGGTATTTTTTCTGATTAATTTTAGATCCCAGTCATTAAAGCTTTCGGCATCTTGAAGCGAGCTGCCGCTGAAGTAAACCAGGACTATGGTCTTGATCCAAAGATTGCTAGTGCAATAATGAAGGCAGCAGATGAGGTAGGAGGCACTAGTCGTGTTAACACAATGGCGTCGGAGCTCCAGGTCTACTGTGTGACAACAAGCTCTGTTGCAGGACGGCACTCAAGTTCCTGAGTTTCAGGGCAGTGTGGCAGCCTCATTGCAGTGCTTGAAACATCCAGGGATAGATTTCTGTGTAATTTCACAACTTCTTAAGTTGCTTCACTTTTTATGTCTGTTGAGTTATATAGTTTTAAGAAAAAAAAAAAACAGAAAAGATGGTTTGAACTTTAGGTTTTTAAAAAATCTTCTGAATAAATGATTACTTTTAAAACTAGTTGCTTATTTGGTTATACATCTCAAGACTGTAATCTTCTTAGGCACTTTCTTGAGGAAGTAGTCAAAGATGACTTGAAACATTGTATTTAAAGTGTTAATCTTTACAGTTTGTAGTTTCCTTCCTTAAGTTATCAGTAAGAGAAATTAATTCCTAAAGCTTAGCAACATTGTATTTAAAGTGATCCCTTTACAGTGTAGAGTTACCTTAGTGATGTTATTGGTAGTAGAAATTAGTTCCTAAAGATTGACACAGAATAGAGCCTGAGCTCAGACAGAGAGGCATTTTTAAAAACATACTCTATTATCTTAAATTTGAAAGTTTAGAAAAAGCAAATGGACAGAAATGGTCTCTTTATGTACCACCCCTCCCCCCAGCATACACAGTACAATCAGTAGATGCTGAGATTCCTTCTTTAGAATATGTAATAAAGTCTGTGCACTCCCTGTCATGTGTTTTAAGTTGTTTCTTACTTGTAAAAGCTCATACAAGCTGATACCGTAAATGCTGTGTGCCAGTGCATGTACATGTAAGACATACATGTTTAGTACAAGCACAGCTTTTAAAAAGTTTTAAAAGAATATTTTCATCTTGTGAGTTGTTGGCTCTGTGAAGGTGGAGTCCACAGTTCTGGGGGACCTTCATTAACACAGGCCCATCACCAGGAGTTGGAAGCAGGTGCTGCCTGCCGAGCAAGTGGAATAGTGCCGGATCTAAGATGGAGTTACACGTTCCTTCGTGGTCTAGGCAGGTGACCTGGAAAATAGATGGTTATTCAGTGGCGCTCTCAAATACATTCCTATCTTCTACGTTTATCATTTTATAGTGAAGTTAAATATTGTGTTAGGAAGCCTGCAGTTTAGAAACTACCACATTGAGACTTTAAAAATTTCTGAGGGGCGGTGAGATGGCTTAGTGGGCAAAGGTTCCTGCTGCCAAGCTTGATTTCCAAGATCCATGTGGCAGGTCTAGGCAGTGCTTTGCCTTTGGCAGTTGCTGCTCACTGGACGTCTGTGCAGTGAAGTAGTTCTTACTAAACTCACGCTATTAAGCTCTTGGCTCATTTTTGTGCTGTGGCCGTAGCATCTGCTAGATGTACCACAGCAGTGGTAGTGTGTCCGAGGACCACACTAGCAGCCTCACAGGTGGTCCTCCACTGTAGCAGGCTGCAGCAACAGACAAACAAATGACTTCTGTTCAGTTTTTACCTGAGGCCAGTGAATTGTCATCATTCAGAGTATACAAAGTTTCATGTTTCAAAGTATCTAAATTAGAAAAAATGATGCCACAGATATTTAGGATTGTATCACAGTGGTCCTTAGCTGTCTTGAAGCCATTAGCAAGCCGCTTAGCATATGGAACAACTGACATTGTTAAGACAGTTCTGTAAGCAGAGCTTTACTCAGACATGGTCGATTTTTAAATAACTAAACAAATACCTAGTTTTGCTTGTTTTCAAAAGACTTATTGTTAGCGCTTCCTTTCTTGCAGGTGGCTGAAGGTAAACTAAACGATCACTTTCCTCTGGTGGTATGGCAGACTGGATCTGGAACCCAGACAAACATGAATGTAAATGAGGTCATTAGCAACAGAGCCATTGAAATGTTAGGAGGTGAACTTGGCAGCAAGAAGCCTGTGCACCCCAATGATCATGTTAATAAAAGCCAGGTAGGTGCTGTGTTGTACTTAATTGGGCTACATTGACAAGCATAGGAAAGACTTGTCTTAAGTCCAGCTTGTGTGCTTTACTAGAGAAGACTTAGGATCTGTGGCTGCTTTCAGACTTCATAAAACAATCACTGTTAGAACATCTGGGTTTTGTGTATATGGATGTTTTTATTGTTTCAATTATTTAAAACATTATTTACTTCAAAAGAAAGTTTTAAAGATAATCTAGTCTTCTCAGTCCCATAAGGCTAATGCCTTTTATAACTGGCTTCAGTTACTGGAAGTAAGCAGCTGTTTTGGTCACAGAGATCTGAAACAGGCTTCTTTTAGGATTTCCCCAACCGAGTTTGTACTTTGACATTTAGAGTTCTCAGAGTGTGGGCAGGTTGTGGATATTATATATATATATATATATATATATATATATATATATATATATATATACACACACACACACACACATATACACACATACATACATACATATACATATATATCATTATTTTATATATATTATATATATAATATATAATATAATATATATATAATCTGTAACAGTAGCAGTGCCTTCACTAGGTGTGTGGACGGAGGCTGTCCTGTGAGAGGCCATTCTCATTGTAGCCTCACTTGCTCTGGTGATGCTACACTTGATTGCTGGTTGTAAGGTGACCCTGCTAGGTGTTACCACCTCACCATTGTGTAATGTTTGCAACCTTGTATTTGTCACATCTTGACCTATTCCTGGCATGACACTCGGACATCTGTGTCATCTAGCAGAGAGGTAGAAGAAATTTCTGGGTGTGTGTTAGATTTACTGCAGACATTATCAGAGAAACCTCAAGTCTAGAAATATTTCCACTTACAAAGGAGAGAATATCAGATCGTACCCATTGACTTACTGCTGAGATTTTGTTGTTTTGTTTTATAGTCTGGAGTGCCAGGTTTGGACTGCAGGCCTCGGTGTCCCAGGCATCTGGTCAACCCAAGCACGAGCACGGCTCTGCTGTCATAATCACAGTTTCAGTTTTCCTGCCTTGAGGTTTTTGACATTTGGTTTATTGAAATAGGGTTTCTCTATGCAGGCCTGGTTGTCCTGAACTAGCTCTGTAGACCAGGCTGGCTTGAGCTCAGAGTTCTGCCTGCCTCTGCCTCTGAGTGCTGGGATTAAAGCTATAGGCCACCACTACCCCTACCCCGATAAGTTTTCCTTCTTTTTACGTTTATTAATGGGAGTTTTCTGTAAGGAAGCTTTGTTCTCCCATTCGTTTCTGTATTAATTGAGTTTAGTACTATAAATTCACAGTGGCCCGCTGAGTTTTCAGTTACAACCCTGTATTTTGTTATCTATGCTATCGAGTCTCTGAGTTTGGGGAACCTTGCTCAGTTGGCTCGTGTGTTCATAGGCATACTGCTCTTTTCTTTCTCTGAACCTACACCCTTATGTGTTGCTGTGGTAAGATAACCACGCCCACTGTAAGACATCCAAGCCCATCATCATATTTTTTTCCTTGCTCCAGTTCTGGAAAGTCATTTAATTTTTATTTTTTTAAAGAAACTGGGATCTGGGTGTTAGGTCTAATGTATTTATAAGTATCAAAAAGCAAAGTTTTTTTTTTTTAAAGCAGAGTTTAATATAGTCTATTTTATAGAGCACTTTAAAAACTCAACTTTTAAATATGTTTTTTAGAATATAATTTATAGTCTGAAGCCTGCCTCAGAGTGGTGTAGTAGGACACAGGAGTCAAAGCCTAAGTGCTCTTTGGCAGGATTTAGGCAGCAGGTGTGCGAGTGCTTAGTGAAAGGAGCAGTCTTTTCACTCTGAGTATTGGGGCAGTGCCATAAGAGACAGCAGAAGTATGTTCATAGCCAATGTGGATTTTAAAATTACATCATGCCTTAAAAGTACAGGGACAGTGGTGTACACTGTACAGTGCACACGCCTGGGTGTCAGTTTCACCAGGTCTAATTGCTGTGCAGGTCATTGTATCTCCTTGGTAATGCCTTTGCCAATGGTCCTTTGCTAGGGGCACTTGTAATGCATGGTGGGTTTCACATTCTTGGTTACAATGTGTATTGTGTCCAGGCACAGGTGTATGACAGTCCTGAGTATGTTCCTTCCAGGAAGCCAGGCTGCTTTCATTTCACCATGTCTCAGTACTTGCTGTGTGGACACTGTTGAGAACTGTATATTGCTGGATTCTCAGTTGGTTTTATTTGAGGTCTTCTCTCCTTACCTCTGAGCTAATATCTTTTGTTTCTTTTGAACATTCCCTGCAGAGCTCGAATGACACCTTTCCCACAGCAATGCACATTGCCGCTGCAGTGGAAGTAAACAAGGTCCTGTTGCCAGGACTACAGAAGCTACATGATGCTCTCAGTGCAAAGTCCAAAGAGTTTGCGCAGGTCATCAAAATTGGTCGAACTCACACACAGGACGCTGTCCCTCTTACTCTTGGACAGGTAAGGGAGTTTGACTCATTTTGTTCAGGGTAGGGATTCATACAAATTATCAACATTTTCCTTCAAAATTGTCTTTAAAGTAAAGGTCAGTGATACATTTTCTGAATTAACCAATTGACAACTTTTCTCTCTATCTCTTTTTATGTTTATGTTTTGTTTTCTTTTGTTTTTGAGGTAGTGCTATTTTGTGTAGCCCTGGCTTTCCTGGAACTCATTCTGTGTAGATCAGGCTGGCCTTGAACTCGGAGATCTGCGTACCTAGTGCTGGCATTAAAGGCATGCCTTACTGTGCATGGCTATTCAGCAACTTTTGATGGTGCCCATATAAGATCAGAGCATGCTGGCAGTGAACTGGACGCAGCTGGGTGCTGGGTTCAAGTTCTGCTTTGCTGTAGACTAGGTATGTGACCGTGGGAAAGTTACTTAGCTTCTCTTTGCCTTGGCAGCTTTCTGGGTTGTGAAGGACCGAGAATGTATACTTGTGAGGCTGAAGTGAGCTGGTTGACAGAGTTTAGAACCGTGTCTGGTACACAGAGCCATCATCATCAATCTGTTATCATGACTGCCTCATCTGTCTGTAGTTACTCAATTACAGCAAAATGGTACAGTGAGGCACATTTTACCCTTTAACAGGACAGCTGGTGAGGAGATACGACTGTTCAGGGTAGCAGGATGTATTTTTCCGTTTCTGTGTCAGCAACTAAAGGGAGATCTACTGTGCCTTACAAAGAAACAAAGGGAAACGCACGAAAAGAGTTCTGTCCCCACTGATACTCCAGTTTTGGAGGCAAAAGTGTATGTAGTTTATGTATCAAGAGAAAGCCACCCACTGCCAAATACCGACTCCTAGTCACTAAGTAATAGTTTGATGAAAACTAGCTGAGGGTGGGAACTTGATTGCTGCTCACTTGGATGAATTCTTAGTTGTTCTGTGGCAAATAAGAAATAAAGCTTCATTAGTTAGCACCATTTTACAGAAGAAAGAGGAACAGTTTAAAGACTTAGCTAAAAACTTGCCTTATTTGGCATTTCTGTGTGTAATTTCTATGCATGTCAATCTGCTTCCCTTAGTTTCTAAGTCTTATCTTTTTTTTTTGCATGTTAAACACCACTGTGCTAAAAATCCTTTTGAGTCGTGACTTAGTCTCCTGCATGGCGTCATTATACTATTTATCATGACAGCGACTCTGTCTCCTTTTTACTTAATGAGAAACATGCTTTTTTTTAAATCGAAATTGTCTTTCCAGTTTTTGCAACCTTCAGAGTACATTCTCTAAGTGCATACAGCTGTTGTGTGTGCACAAATATGCATACATTCGAGGAGGGAGAAAAGGAGGGAGGGGAGGGAGGAGAAGTTCACGTCCTATTAGCTCTACCTTTTAAAATGTTTTCTTTAGAATATCCTGAAACCCTAATCATAACCCAAAATCTTCAGTATTTTTAGGTAGGAGAAAAGATTTGGCTTATCTTGGCTGACTAGTTAAGGCCCATTGTAAAATACAAAGAGCAGAAGGTTTCTGTCCCTGCGTAGTTGTCATGGTCTGCAGTGCTGTAAACATGACAGACAGATGGATGATTGCTGTGAAGTGTGGCGTGAGAAGCAGTGTGCCTGCAGCTCATAGCACTGAAGTGCACAGTGACGCCGGCGCCCATCCCACTGTCACCTCCGGAGATTGTTGACTGCATTGCTTTACTTTCAGGTTCCTGTAAAATAGCCTCTTGGGTTCCCCCTTTGGAAAGTATTTCTATTTCCTTTCTTTCTTTGAAGAATATTTAGTAATTTTTCTCTTTGAGCTATATTCAAAAAGTAGGGAAGGAGATCTGGTCCCTGGGTGGAGTAGGTAGAGCAGTAGTTTAACGTAGTGGAGCTATTCTTTTTAAAGGTTTATTTCATGGGCTGTTTTGATTCTATTAGAATATTAAGTTATAAACTAAACTATATATTACTATTTGCATTGTAGATTTGTAGCCTTTCCTCTTACTTCATCATGTGTATGAATTAACATTGACTAGCATGTAATTTAATATTCTGAAGTGCATTTGAAAAGGTTCTGTTTAGTGCCATTGGAGTATACTGTAGGCTGATAGGAGTTTGTTCTTACAGTGATTTCTCTTCTCAGGAATTCAGCGGTTATGTTCAGCAAGTCCAGTACGCGATGGTGAGAATAAAAGCTGCCATGCCAAGGATCTATGAGCTCGCTGCCGGAGGCACTGCAGTTGGGACAGGGTTAAACACCAGGATCGGCTTCGCAGAGAAGGTGGCCGCGAAAGTAGCAGCACTCACAGGTTGGGGACCACACGCATTGCTACTCATGTTCTTCACACAGCTTATGCATCTTCTAGCTATTTCTGGGCTGAATTCTTCTGAAATTTAGGAGTAGCATGTTCCCACCAAACATGGCTTGTGTCCATTTCAGAAGTTAATAAAGTTCACCTTACTTTTAAAGCCTTCCGTATAAGAGTTCATAGGTATGAATTTACATGGTACCTTTGTTTATTGTCTGGTTGTATTCCATTCTTTCCTTTCAAAGCTGTGTTAAGTATTTTTCAAAGAAAGCAGAAACAGTTGACTGTTGAGAAACTTATCGCATGATAAGTGTGCTGATAGCTTATTTTTGCAAGTCACATTTTTTTTGCCTTAACGTCTTTAAATACTATCTTCACACTAGTACAATATTGTTATTGTTACTAGAATCAGCTTGTCATGTCCAGAAAACTGGTTTAAGATGTCAATACTACCATAAGGTTAGGGTAGTGATAAGTATATAAGATATATCACAAGCTAATAGGTAAGTTCTTAAAAATAATTAGTTTTTAATTTGTATATGTATAAATATATAGACAATGTATCTTGACCATATTCAGCCCCTATCCAGATCCTCAAACATGTCTCCCTCCCAACTTCAAGTCTCCACTTCACTATATATCTCCAAGTTTAATTTGTGCTGCCCATATATGCATTGGTGTGGGATTATCTACTGGGATACAAACAATCCACTATTGCCATTGCCAAAGAAAAGTGTCTCTCTTTCCTCCAGTGGCCAATAGGTTCTCAGGTAGTGCAGGGAGTATTCCACCTCTGCAGTAGCTGGCTCTGTCCAGAGGACAGCATCTCACAGCTCTCCTGCCATTGTCCAGCCTGCCATCACTCCTGCCTTCTCTTCTGAGATGCCTTTGGGCTTTGGACTCAGAGTGATTGTCTGGTTAGTTTTACTGCTGTGAACAGACACCATGACCAAGGCAGGTCTTATAAAGGCCAACATTTAATTAGGCCTGGCTTACAACTTCAGAGGTTCAGCCCATTTTCATCAAGGAACATGGTAGCATCCAGGCAGGCATGGTACAGGAGGGGCTGAGAGTTCTACCTCTTCATCTGAAGGCTGCTAGCACAATATTGACTTCCTAACAGCTAGGATGAAGGTCTTAAGCCCACTCCAGCAGTGACACACCTATTCCAACAAGGCCACACCTCCTAATAGTACCACAACCTGGGTCAAGCATATACAGACCATCACAGGGGTACAGACATGCTTTCTGTGGCTAAGCATTCATACTAGCTGAGGCTTTGTTTTATTTTAGATCGTGTTTTATTAGAAAGGAACTGTAGTAGGATTTAGAGTACCTGGATTTCAGAATCTTTACTTGTGGGATGGGTGGACTTGTGTTCTAAAGAGTACAGCAGACTGAGTAGACATAGAAGATCGGAGTGTAAACAAAAAGCAGAATGAATTTCACACTTCTCATCCTTACTCAAGTGATCAGGCTTTGCATGCATGTGCTGGTTAGAGTTGTGTTAAGAGGCCTTTGGGGATGTCTTATATGAGTATTGACACAGCTTGACTCTGAAGCATTTTCCCCAAGTGGAAATTTGTGTTTATTTTTTATTGATTTATAGATTTGTATACATAGATTTATAGCACTGGGAATCAAATTCAGCCAGCACTTTGCACATGCTGGGCAAGCAGTGTCACTGAGTTGTAGACCCACCTCTCTGTTCTAATTTGCTTTTTGTGTGCACCAGGCTTCTTTAAAGTTGCTTAATGCTGGCAGGCGTGTTTACTCTCCCTGTATACCCACGGAGCTCCTTTCCTCCTGCAGGTTTGCCTTTTGTCACTGCTCCGAATAAGTTTGAAGCTCTGGCTGCTCATGATGCTCTGGTGGAGCTTAGTGGAGCCATGAACACTACCGCCTGCAGTCTAATGAAGATAGCAAACGATATTCGCTTCCTCGGTTCTGGTCCTCGGTCAGGTTTAGGAGAGCTGATCTTGCCTGAAAATGAGCCAGGGAGCAGCATAATGCCAGGTACGCACATAGCTGGTACATTCTGAGCTGGAGTTTGACTGTAGTCCAGGGATTTGCAAATATAGGACATCCGTGAAGCGGTGGGAATGTATGAGGAGCACTTGTTTTACAGTAGCCATGTGGATCTTTGTAGAACTTTGAGGAGTATCACTTAACAAGTCAGGACGTTCCAATTGGAGCTTTTGTGTAGTTGTGTCCTTCAGCATAAGCCAAGAGCACTGCAGAGTGAAACTGTCAGCCTAGGCTGCATGAATATGAACCCTGCTAAAGTCTGTCATGCTTTGCCTCAGGCTCTGTCCTGTTAAGTCCAAGTGACAGACAGTAGAGTCTGTGGCAGGTGAATGTAGTTGGGTGAACAGACATTTAGGGAGTGATTAATGAGTTGACTATAGCTGGAGAAATACCTTGATACTGGGTTCTACCCGCTCAGCATTTTACTGGTGGCTTGGGGTAGAGACCAAGAACGCTTGTTTATCATTTAGCAGAGAGCAGAAGTTCAGCAGGCACATGGTGTAGACCAGAGTCAAGATTCACGAAGGCCCCTCTGGAGGCCTTGATTTATACTAAAACTGACAAAGTAACTTTAATAATTTATTATATACATTTTATACAGTAGATTTTATGTACTATATTTTTAACTATATATGTTATATATGGTCTATATATGCATAGACTATAAGATCTCGATTTGCAATACTTTGTGTTGAAGAATGGCATGTAATCTAGTTGATTACATATTCAGTAATTGCTAAAGAGAAATGGAGCCACATGTGGCAATGCAGGTGGTTAATCCTGACACTTTGGAGGCTGAGACTAGAAGATTATAAGTTCTAGGCCAACCTGGGCTACAAGTAATAGTTCAGGCCTAACTGGGCAACTAAGCCAAGCCTGTTCCAGAAGAAAAGACAAATGGAAGAACATCACAGACGAAGGGACAATCCCCCAATGCTGACTCTACACAGATAGAAGAATCTGCTGTGTGTGGCTCTGATTTGGGATTCTTAAGGAGCTCTGCTGAGCTAGAGCCCTGGGAGCATAGTATCTCCCTATAGCAGCCCTCTCTGTGGACCTTATTTATTGGAGTGGTCAGCTCCTTTCCTGGCTGCCACCCTCTTGGAGGTTAGAGTCTGTCCTTCTAATTGTGTATTTTGTGCCTGGTTGCCTAAACCCTTACACAGAATGAGAGCCATGGCAGTGGAAGCCCACATGTAGATGGATCTTTTCCTTAGTTTTCCTTGAGTGAATCTGTGTGCCTGTATCTCCCCCTTTCTTTGGTAATTTTGTGTGTCTGTGATATTGGGGATTGGACCCAGGACCTCCCTCATGTTTGGTAAGTATTCTGTCTTTAAGATGTATTTCTAGAATTCTTTATGCTTTTTGAGTCAAGACCTCACTAAGTTGCCTAGGCTGGCCTTGACTCAGAAGCTCAGGTAGTCCTTGAAGATGGAATCTTTCTGCCTCCGTCTCCTGAGTGATTCGAACTTTACCTTATTTTATGTCTTAATTTAACAACATTAAATTTTGTTCTTTGGCTGACATAAAAACAGTCTTAAGTCCTACAGGAAACCGTGAGTGTATCTGATGAGACTCTGCACTGGTTTTCTCAAAGGAAAGGTGAACCCTACTCAGTGTGAAGCAATGACCATGGTTGCAGCCCAAGTCATGGGGAATCATGTTGCTGTTACTGTTGGAGGCAGCAATGGACATTTTGAACTGAATGTTTTTAAGCCAATGATGGTAAGCCTTCAATTTGATTTTTAGCAGTTTTTGATTGGAGACTAATAACCAGTGCTCTTGTCTTCCCTGAAGGTTTCTGGAGCTTCCACAAAAGCTAGTTGTATAGTGTAGGTAGCAACTGGAAGTCAAGATAATCTTAGTCCTGCTGGAATAACCTGGGGTATTGGGATTCAGTCTACACATCTCCAGTGATTTTGGTAGTTTGCTTTTTAAGTGGAAGAAGACGTCTGGAAGTAAGACGGGTTTATTTGCCACCTACCAACATGGATGCCAGTTGTCAGGTCAAGTCTGCCTCGCTTAAAGAGAACACCTTCCTTAAATCCTGCCTCCTGCTCAGGCTGCTGCTTTGTGCCATCTTCCTTCAGATTTGGTTGGGAAAGACTGATCCATTGTCACTTTCTCTTACGATTTGATCACTGGTTTAGCCTCAGACCCTTAATACTACTTGCTCTGTGCTCCGGCATCATCACCATCACCATTACCATCATCATTATCATCACCATCATCACCACCATCACCATCATCACCACCATCACCATCATCATTATCATCATCATCATCATTTCCTTTCTCCTCTGTCTCATCATCTTTCTCATCCATTCTCTTAGGCTACCATGTTGACCTGTTCTCTGTTTCTTTAGCACCTTCTCTGTCCACAGCAAAGCTTTCTTTAATTTATCTTTTGCCTTTTCCATATGGCTTGGAAACTGTCCATCAACCTTTTCCTTTTTTCTTTATCATCCCTCATAAGAAATAAAATAGTGTCATCTTGTATGCAGATTCCTGAGCTTCAGACAGCCCAGCTGTGTCACTATTAAGTCCTTCATTTGTACAGTACTCTGAAATACACCAGAGGCTTATTTCTTATTGGCTTGTGGCTTAAAGTCTAATTGAGAAGAATACTCAAATAATTGTTATTTAAGTTTCGCTGTGGATCACATAATTTTTGATGCTTACAATAAAGCAATAGGCATGGTGATGGTTTTGGGTTTTGCTTTCATGGCATGTATACTCTGCGGGATTGGTCCATGAAAGGCAGGCCAAAGTGAGCTTCAGATCCGTATCCTTTTGCATCCAGGCCAGATGCCTGGCATATGCAGATGCAGAAGAACTGCTTGTTGCCGTATTTTAATCATCTGTTGTGTCCTTAAAGTAACACCACCTTATTTCTTCTTTGTAAATATGAAGAAGGAAATAAAGGTTTGGTGGAAACAGTCTTCCTGTACCATAACATAAAATGACTGCTTCAGAGCCTGAGAGAAGGGTGGGCATTGAAGTCGGGAGGAGACTCAATTGAGGAAAAAGTCTGGCTTTAATTAAAAAAAATCAAGATGAAATTTGACTTACAATTGAGTTGTTAGAATCAAGTTAAGCTTTAATGTCTAATTTCTGTTGGAGTCCATTGGTGGAAGTATTGCTTGCTTGCAGACTTTCCCTAGTTTTAGACAGATGTATATATGGGAAGTGTTGCTCAAAAGAAACAGGTGTTAAATGTGCCAGTTGGTCTTCTATGATCTTAAATGTCATGTGATGTTATTTTAAAATGAGTTGGTGTGTTTTATTAAGCATAAAATCAGAGAATCTAAAATTTAGCATCCAATCCTGGACTTTGAGCATCTGATGCTCTTTCTCTTGCATGGATGAGTCTTCATCCATTTCTGGCTGTCGACCTCTTCTACTGGATTGTGGATACAACATATCCTGCCTCTTTCGCATGTTCTCCATGGGCTGTCTTGAGATCTTTATCCACCATGCCCTATCTCATTATAATGTACATTTAAATCTTTTCTGTCATTTTTAGATTTATAACTTTTTGTCCTCAGAGTCTTCCTTTTTCACTTGTTTTCTTGGTAGGAGTGGTGTATGGTTATGGAATTACATGTCCAGTATGAAACAGTAAATTGTGCATATCATTGGACAAAAGCAAAACTAAAGAAATTGAGGCTTAGGAATAATTCTCCTTCCTTCTTCCTGTGTCTCTCTGATAGATTAAGAATGTGCTGCACTCAGCCAGGCTTCTGGGAGACGCTTCGGTGTCCTTCACAGAGAACTGCGTGGTAGGGATCCAGGCCAACACAGAGAGGATCAACAAGCTAATGAACGAGTCTTTAATGTTGGTCACAGCTCTTAATCCGCATATAGGTAAGTTTGGAGGGTAATTCCATTTTGAAAACAGTATTGAAAAGCTTTAAAAAAGAAACTTTAAAAGTTTAAAACAGCATTGAAAAGCTTAAAAAAAACTCTCTCTCTCTGTGTATGTTTGTGTGTATGTGCCATGGTGTGTGTGTGTGTGTGTGTATCTGTGTGTCTGTGTGTATGTGTGTCTGTATTGTATATCTGTCTCTGGCTGTCTGTCTTCCCATGGGATGTATGTGGAGGTCAGAGAAGAACTTGCGGGGCTCAGTTCTCTCCTCCCACCATGTGGGTCTGTGGGCTGGACCTCAGCAGCCATCTTGGAGAAGAGCATGTGGGCACAGGCAGCATCACAGCAGCCCTCATTTCATTAGAAGACTTAGATGCTGGGTGTTGTGTGCAGACAACTGGAGAGTGTGATCCCTGAGACCCTCTGCTGGTAATGTCACTAGGTGGCACTGCCTGATTACCTACAGCAGATGGATACATTTGTTTCTTCCTTTCCTAGATATTGTATAGTATTTTGACTTTGTTTTATTCAATTCAAATATAGAATGTTACTAATTACAAGGGAAAGGCACATATGGATATTTATAGGGAAAGGGGAGAAAACAGAATGGTTTTTCTGAAACTGTCTTTTGTGTTCCTAGTGTTTTCCAGATTGTAACTGTTTTATGCAGACTTAGATTGCAGCTGACCACTACCCCTGCCCAGCTCATTAAGGGCTCTGCCCTGGCTTCCACAGGTTGAGACCATCCTTGTGTCCTGCTGCGTAGATGGCCTTAGTCTGTTTTAGAAAGAGTGATGGTGAAGTTGTGTGACAAGATACAGTTACCACTATAGAATGTCCTATAATCCTGACCTTGGGCAGATTTTATTCATGTTTTGTTGTTGTTGTTGTTTTGTTTTTAGTTTTATAAAGTTGATTAAATGATTTGACTCATTTAAAATTGTTACACACCAGTATTCAAGTGGAGAGGTGCAAAGCGACCCCAAAGTCTTATGAGATAAATACTTAACTGATCTTCATGCATGCCCAACACTTCTAGCTTTCAGACCCTGTCTAAGCAGATGACTGGGAAGCATTCCTGGGCTTTAGGACATAGTCACCCAAAGATAATGTCCCTGGCAAAATGCCTCTTGACCTCAGCAAGAATCTCCTCACTGGCTGAGTGAGGCCTGGTCTGGGCTCTTAGTACCTTTGTGATGCATAAGACTAGTACTTAATACTGCTTTGTGGTGGTAAGCAGGGATGCTTACATTTAGCACAGTAAACAGGTTGACCCAGGAATTCAATGTGAGCAGTCTTTCTGCAGGTGCCTAGGTTACTCCATGCCTGGGTCAGCACAGTCACAGTAAGCATTCATAGATTCAGGTAAAAGTGAAGCAGGCACAGTTTGGTTGTGGCTGCATCCAGACGTGAACCACTGTACCGCTTACCACATTGCTTCAGCAGGCCCTAACCCTTTGGTCATAGTCTTGCGACTTTTAAGTTTACTTTGTCCTCTATCACTGACTTCATTGTCCTTGCCATCTAGCTCTGTCAGAGCAGCCTTGAGAACTTTCCCCATGCCAGCCTTTATGTAAAGAGAATGATTCTTGAAGTGAACCAGGACCTCTGATCTTTTGTTTTCAAGGCAGGGGCTTCCTGTGTAGCCCATGCTGAGGCTTGTGATCATTCTCTGGATGCTAGGATTACAACGCATCATCCTGTCTGGGTTGCCTGATTCCTTTGTCCCAATGTACATCTTGGCTAACCTCTCCCCTCTTTATCCTTGTAATGCCAGGGAATGGCAGCTGGTGTTCTGGGCACCCAGCAGAGCAGCTATGGGAACCCGTCCTGCTGGCCAGCAGCCTCTCAGAGGCAGTCTTGACAGCTGCCTGTTAAATAGTTGTCTATTCTTAAAACTGTAGTGCTCCTTAGAAGAGGATTATAGACAGCATACCCAACTGTGGATTTTTATGCTGTGCTAATTTTTTAAATGTTTCTTTCGATTATTGGTTTATTTCAACAAATCTTGGATAAAATGAGATATACCTATTTCCCAAGAAATTCAAGGTTGTATTCCATAGAAGACATGACAGCTATTGGCATGGTCACTTTATAGTTTTAAAGTAGATTATGTCATATAAGAGGCCTGTAACATCAGCATCAGTAAACAATTGCTTTTTATTTTAGAAAAGTTTCACTACTGGTGTTTGTGTTGTGTCTGCAGGTTATGACAAAGCAGCGAAGATTGCCAAGACTGCACACAAGAATGGGTCGACCCTAAAGGAAACGGCTGTTGAACTTGGCTATCTCACAGCAGAGCAGTTTGATGAGTGGGTGAAACCCAAGGACATGCTGGGTCCAAAGTGACCTACATAAATTTATATTAAAATAAACTTTTATGAAACTTAAAAACAAGACTGACTTATTTTTTAAAAATTTAATTAATTTTTTTTAACTTATTCACTTTACATCCCACTCAGTGCCCCCTCTCCGTCACCTCTTAGTCACCTCTGCTACAGTCCTTTCCCCATCTTGCTCCCCTTCTTCTCTGAGGGGGTGAGGAAGCCCCTGGGCAACCACCAATCCTGGCACTTCAAATCTCTACAAGGCTAGGTACTTCTCCCACTGAGTCCAGACAAGGCAGCCCAGCTAGAACACATCCCACATACAGGCGACAGCTTTTGGGACAGCCCCCATTCCAGTTGTTCAGGACCCACATGAAGCCCTAGTTGCACATCTGCTAGATATGTCTGGGAGGCCTAGGTCCAGCCTGTATATGTTCTTTGGTTGGTGGTTCAGTCTCTGAGAGTCCCAAGGGTCCAGGTTTGTTAACTCTTTTGGTCTTCCTATGGAGTTTCTATCTCCTTGGGTCCCACAATCTTTCCTCCTGTTCTTCCACAAGTGTCCTCAAACTACATCCATTGTTTGGCTGTGGGTATCTGCATCTGTCTGTGTCAGCTGCTGGGTGGAGCCTCTCAGAGGACAACTTGCTCCTGTCTGTAAACATAACGGAGTATCATTAATAGTGTTAGAGATTGGTGCTAACCCATGGGATGGGTCTGAAGTTAGGCTGGTTATTGTTTGGCTGTTCCCTCACTCTCTGCTCCATCCTCTGTGCTTGCATTTCTTGTACACAGGATAAACTTTGGATTAAAAGTTTTGTGGGTGTGTTAGTGCCCCTATCTCTCTACTGGGGTTCCTGTCTGAATACAGGAGGTGACCTCTCCAAGCTCCATATCCCCATTGTCTTGAGTCAGAGCTAAGGTTGCATCCACTGATTATTGGGCGCCTCCCTTAAGTCTTTTTAAATAAAAATGAGAACATTAAAGAGGAAACTGTAGACTTGAGAATCTGTAAGCAGAAAATGACCCATTAGCATGATGTTCCAGGATTACAGTAAACTAAGTGTGAAGGTTTATTTTATAAAAAAGAAAATAGGCTGATTTTTAAATTTGATGCCATATATATATAGTTAAGTCTCAGATGTTTGTGCATATGGGTTTATCACCTCAAAAGCTTTTTCAAAGAGCCATTGGGCTTTTAAAGAGTTTTAGTTTATGGTTGGTGATAGTAAAGTTCTTGTTATTGCTTCATAAATCATGACTAGCTTGAATTTTCCTGTGCTCCCAGGACATAAGAGATGCCACAGGCCTTCTGAGCAAGGATGTATTTATGTGTATGGTATGTGTGTGTTGGTGTCAGGAAATAGGATCAATATAATACTGGGGCATCTGGTGCTATAAGACAGTTACAAAGAATGATATGCCTGGGCCAAGAATTCCTTAATATATAGCTCTCAGGAGCTTTCCTAAATTTCTTCTTCACCTGACTTGTAAAACACTAAGCACACTTTATCCCAGGCTTGCCCCTGCCAGTACAGCTTCATAAATCATGTGGGTTTAGGAAATGTGTCTCGGGTGCACAGTTTTCACCCCAGACTATGGAGAAGATAGTGCAGGCTGTAGAAAAAAGGTACATGTTTAAGAACATGAGCCTGGGGACAAGCCAGGAAACAGTCTTCCCCATGGTCTCTGCTTCACTCTCTGCCTCTGGTTCCTGTTTTGAATTCCTGCCTTGGCTTCCCTTGAAGATGGACTGTTTGCTATGAGCAGAGAAAAATTCTACCCTTCCCAAGTTGCTTTTGAGCAGAATGTTTGTATCACGGCAACAGGAAATCAAAGTAGAAGACGAATTGGTACTAGAGTGAGCTTTGCTGTGGTGGACCTGACCATGTGGTTTTGTAGGAGAAACCTGGAAGATGTTGGAGCTTTTGGGTGTTGTGTAAACTGCAGGAGTTTAAGGGCCACAGAAAGAAACTGAGGCTTGACACCATGTGGCAGGAATGGACTTCAGCAGAGAACAAGGAAGGCATTGGCAAACGTGCAGCCTCAGTTGCAGTGGAGAACACAGCATATTGGAGATGCGGGAACCATGGATGGCCAGCAAGGACTGGCAGGTATGTAGTGGAACCAGCCTGTACCTATTAGATAATTCTTATGTGCTTCCCATGGCAGAACTAAAGTGGCTCCATAAACTTCTTGGAGCCCAGATCATGAATGAGTTAAATGGACATCTAGTCTGGTTACACTGTTTTAGTCATTGGGAATGCTACAGTGATAAAGAGTATGAAGTATCTCTTTGGGATGTTGTTTTAGGGTCCTTTGAATATAAACCAGGAGTGGTATAGCTGGGTCATATAGTAACTCTGTTTTTAGTTTACTGAAGAAGTTCCACACTGACTTCCATAGCAAGTGGGCCAATTTATGTTTTTTACCAGTGTGTAAGGGTTCCTCTTTGTTCACATTCTAGCTGAAATGTGTTATCATTTGTTTTGATGATAGATATTCTGTCTGGGGTTAGACAGAACCTCAAAGTAGATTTATTATCTTTTTAAATTTATCCTCCACCACTTCCTAGTGTACATATGTGTGAGTATACCTGTGTATGCATGTGTGTGCATGTACAGGTATGTGTGTGTGCCTATGTGTATATGCATATGTGTGTACAGCATGTGTGTGTGTCTGTGTAGGTGCCTTGTGTGTGCACATGTACATGTGAATATACGTGCCATGGTACATCTGTGGAACAGAGGGTAATTCACAGAACTGACTTCTCTCTGTTGTGTATTGTGAGGGCTTAGCTCTGAGCCTTGCCTTCATTGAGCCGTGAGCCTTGACAACAAGCACTTTTGCCCACTGAACTGTCTTACTGGTGCCAAAATAATTTTCAAATATTGATTGACCATTTTTTTTCTTTTGAGAACTACCTATTCTGATTATTAGCTATGTGTTGACTGAATGATTTAAGACTTTTTGATGTTTTATTTTTGCAGTCTTTATATATTCTAAATATTAATCCCTTTTGTAGCCTGTCTCTTTATGTTGGTGGCTGTTTCTTCTGCTGTGCAGAAGCATTTTAATTTCATATAATTCCATTTGTTAATCCTTGAGATCATTTCTTAGACTATTGAAGTCATGTTTAGAAAGTTTTTTGATGGTGCTTGCATCTTGAAATATTTTCCCTATGGTTTCCTCTAGCAATTTTAATGTTTTCCACCTCACACTGAGGTCTTTGAACTGCCTGCTATGAATTCACTTTCATTCTTCTACATGTGGATACTCAGATCTCGCAGCATCATTTGTTCAAGAGTCTCTCATTTTTCTGATGTATGCTTTTGACATATGCTGCCTAACTTGATAAGGTACTGAATCACTTAGAAGTGACTCTTTCATTATACTTATGAAGGAGGTCTAGATTAGTTAATTGAGGTGGAAAGCCCCCTTGTAATATGTTGATCCCCAACATTCAGTTTCTTCTCATCAGGTAACAGGTCATAACAATGAGAAGATTAACTTATGTGGGAATATTTGTGGGAGAAAGCAGAGGAGACTGGTTGATGGGGGGAAAATGAAGCCATAAATGGTCTGTAGAGGTAGAAGCAAACTTTAAGGCTCCCCACAGGACATGTGACCACAGTATGACAGAGCCAATATGTTCTAAGAGGGCACTGTGTGGGTTCTTTCATGTTGCTTATGCAACTACAAGTGAGGGGCTGGTACTTCTGACCCAGTTGAGCTGCCTCAGTATTCCTAAAAACAACTTAGGTAGCTATTGCTATTGTGGTTTGTATCTGGAATGCCCATCTGAGGCTCATGTTTTGAACACTTGATCCCCATCTGGTGGTTCTGTTTTGAGGGTTTGTAGAGGGGCTGGAGAGTGGCTCAGTAGGTAAGAGCACTGACTGCTCTTCCAGAGGTCCTGAGTTCAAATCCCAGCAACCACATGGTGGTTCATAACCATCTGTAATGAGATCTGATGCCTTCTTTTGGTGTGTCTGATGACAGCTACAGTGTACTTATATAATAAATAAATACATCTTTGAGAGAGAGAGTGAAAGAGAAAGAGAGAGAGAGAGAGAGAGAGAGAGAGAGAGAGAGAGAGAGAGAGAGAGAGAGAGAGAGAGTTTGTAGAACCTTTAAAAGGTGGGCCAAGCTAGCAGAGGTGGGTCACTAGTGACAGACCAATGAAGATTGTACATGTCCCCCAGGTCCTGCCTTTCTCTGTCTGCTTCCTGGACTGATGGGACATGAAACATTCTACTCTACCATACCTTCCTAAAGTATGAACTAAACCCTCTGAGCCTGTGAGCTAATATAAATCCTTTTAACTCTTAAGTAGTTTCATTGGGTATTTTGTGATCAGGATGCAAGGGTAATTAATATAATTAGCCTTCTTTAGAGATGTTAGCTATAGTAAATCTAACGGATGCATACTGCCAGGCCATGATCTCTAAAGTCAAAACCAATAACTATGAGTGAGACAGTCTTCTCTCAGGGTCATCTCACCCATGGGACGGCCGAACTTTTGCTGGTACTTGTCATCATTCCCAACTAAGAGGCATGGTCTTTACCTGCTCCCTTGTGGTTTGAAGCCATAAACGCAGTTGGCATTTTGTAAGCCTTAGAGCCTATTTTAACCCTGTTGGGGTCTTGTTTTTCTGAGATTCCACCCCTATCTGTCCTCCAATAAATGCTTTTTCTTTGTTGTTGACTAGATTCATTTCTTATAGTCACAAAAGGCAGAACTCAGTAAACAGTTCACATGCTATCCATTCACGACATACATCCCTATGCACCATTTTATTCCTTGTCAGTTACTCTGGGAGGAAACATCCCAGGCAGGAAAACCAGAGTAAGAAACCAAGCTGTTTGGCTCTCAGTTCCTTTGGGTTAAATCGTGGTTCTTTTCTGTTTCTCAGTTTTGGTTTCTTTTTTTAAACATGGACAGTTTGACAAAAGAAAGACTTCCTGTGAGGTAGCTTGGTCCCGTAGTTTTCCCAGCTATGACGCTAGCACCCTGAGGTTTGCCTCACTGACCACTAGCTATTTTTATTTTAGTTTACCTTTCAAGCCTTCGTCTTTTCACCTATTTTAAGCTTACAGAGGAGTTAAGAGGCTGGGATGAAAGGCTCCTCTGTATCCCCCACTCTCCTTCCTCCCATGCTAACATCTTATATAACCAGCACAATAGTCAAGGCTGGGAAATGAACACCAGCGCAATATCGTTGGCTAAACTGCAGACTTTTTCTCAGACCTCACTAATTTGAAATAATAAGGATAAAAAGGAGAAAGAAAGCTGAACATCCCTGTTGGGTCTCTCCGTTCTGGGGTTCTTCCCAGGTTTCCACACTGCGTTTTGCTGTGAATTGTCCTTAGTCTCTCCCGGTCTGTCAGAGATTCTCAACCTCTTATTTTCTCTTGCTAGATGCTTATTAAAAGGATGGATCCATCATTTTTCAGAATCTCCTAGATGCTGTAAAATTCTATAAACTCTGACCATTCTGACTGCAGAGAAGTTGTATGTTTGGCTGTGTTGATTTGGGTATGGTGGCACATCTCTATAAAACCATTACTTGAGAACCATTCATGTTAGAAGCCAGGCTCGCCTACAGAGTGAGATCTGGTTTTAAAAGCAACCACAATATTACAGCTGAAGAGACTAACATAGAAACGACTCTACAATGGCCTGGTGTGTCTCCCAGGTGGTGCTGATGTTCAATAAAAAAGGGCGTCAGCCATGTTTCCCTACTGTAAAGTTACTATTTCTCTTTCTGCAGTTAGTAGGCATGTTGGGACAATATGCTGAAACCACAACTGTTCTCCTCAAGCCTTCTTCTGCTTGGTATCCATCAGTGAGCCTTGTCTACAGATTTAGTGGCAGCTGCTTGATAACCATCCCATGTCTCTTACTTTCTGTTTTCGATTCATTATGGGGAATTCTACTCTAAAGAAGGGCTGTTTCCTTCCGCCATTGATTGTGTCCTAGTCTGCAATAAATTGTTACTGCAATAAATGCCATGGTCATAAGCAGCTTGAAGAAGAAAGGGTCCACATTAGCTTACCAGTTATAGTCAGTCATCCAGGGAAGCACAGGAAAGGGATCAAGGCAGGAACTGGGAGGATGGTACAGCCCACAGTGGGCTGGGTCTTCTATAGCAACAATCAACCAAGAATATACTTCAGAGATGTGCCTGCAGGCCAATGTGATGAAGGCGATTCTCTAGAGTTCCATTTGTGCAGGCAACTCTTAAGTTTGTATCAACTTGGCTGCTGAAGTTAACTACAGCAATGTGCTTAGTGTTTTGCTTATGACAGTCAGGAAGGACAGTGTGTTAGTTAAACATCAATGTGCTGTGATTCAAAATCACCTAGGAGACAAACTGTCTGCAAGGGCCTTTCTAGAAAGGTTTAATTGAGTAGGGGATACTTATACTTGAATGTGGGCTGCATCATCCTATGGGCTAGGATGCTGGACTAAATACAAAGGAGAAAATGATCTAGATGTCTCTTTGTCCCAGTGGGAACAGTCACCTTATGCTCCAACCATCCCGCCTTTCCTATCATAGTGGACTGTATCCCTTGGAATTGTGACAATCTACTTGTGACCTATCGAACGGGGCTTATTTACATGCTGAGAAAGAAACGTGGAGTAGTGGAAAGTGAGCAGCTGCCTTTGCAGAAGTCTTCGCCATTCATTCCAGCATGCCTGTCCTATCCAGCACCCAGTGCTTCCTCAAAATAGGTCCAAGTCCTCAAGTAACATCCCCAGAGTCCTCCCATTTCTTCTTCTCTCTCAAGTCTTAAGTACAATTACCTTCTAAAGCTATTCATCTGCCTCTCAAATGTTGTTCCACAGCCTTTAGACTCTGAATAGTATTATATATTTCAGCCACTAAAGAGAACATTTATGGAGAGTAATAGGGCAAATTAAGGGTCTGAACCCCAGAAGAGACAATGTGTTTTGACAAGAAAAAAAATGGTTGGCAAATGTTAAGTTTTTTTTATGAGTAATCATGCTGATTCTTTGAATAATTATAATCTGTTCCATACCCTGTCACAGTTGCTTGGATATGTGGCTTTTTGTCAGTGAATAAAGTTATTTTGTTGCCCTTACTTTTAGGGAGAGATTCACAGTGTTGAAATAGTTCTAATGCCGATGGTGTTGCATTTCTTGAATATTGTTCTTTCTAGTGGCTGATGAGTCACCAGACTATACCGCTCTGTCTCTAGAACTATGGGGCCACAATCTTTGTCAGAAAATCATCTCTGTAGTTGATGGTGAAAGGAGAGGTGGTGGGGGAGGGGCAGGATATGTATGGAAGACACCTGCTGGGAGAACACGGCTGAATCATAAGGTCAAAAATGTTGCTCGAATTTTTAAACACTGATTTACTTATTTATTCTCAGGTTTTTTAATACTTCACTCCCTGTTATCAGGTCAACCTTAGGCAAATAGACAACCCATGGCTGTGGGTATATTCAATTTGGACACTGTAGTTTCATAATTTAGTTTTCTTCCTTCCTGCAAGCATGGAGAATTAGGACTTGGCCCATTATTGAATGAAAAGTCTACGTGCAGTGAATGGCCATAAACCCCGATGTCCTCTTGTACCTAGCAGAAGCCTGAGGCTACAGCAGTCTGAGGACTGTCGGGGTTTGGTCCCTGGTTAGAAGATGAAGCTGATGACAAGTATATTCTTCTGAGTGGATTTTCACACAGAGGACAAAGACACTGAGAACTCGCAGACTCATCAAAGACTGGTGTTAATAAAGTGTCTTGTATTGTTGAAAGATTTGTTGTAAACAAAAGAATAGTTTATAAATATAGTAAATAGATATCCTTTGTAGGTTTTCTCTTTTCTCAGTAGTCATTTGAAAGTCGATGTTCTAAGAATTATACTTCTGGGCTTACTCTTATCTCTTTATTTTTTGCATTTTATTGAATATTTTATGTATTTATATTTCAAATGTTATCCCCTTTCCCTGCCCCCTCACATCCATACTCCCTATCCCTGCTTCTATGAGGATGCTGCCCCTCCTACTCACCAATTCCCACCTCACCACCCTGGCATACCCTACAATTGAAAGCCTTCACAGGACCAAGGGCTTCTCCTCCGATTGATGTCATCCTCTGGTGCATATGCAGCTGGAGACTTGGGTAACTCCATGTGTACTCTTCGGTTGGTGGTTGAGTCCCTGAGAGCACTGGGAGTTCTGGTTGGTTGATATTGTTGTTCTTCCTATAGCATTGGAAACCTCTTCAGTTCCTTCAGTCCTTTCTCTAACTCCTCCTTTGGGGTCCCTGTGCTCAGTCCGATGGTTAGCTGCAAGCATCCTCATCTGCATTAGTAAAGCTCTGGTAGAGCCTCTCAGAAGACATCCATATCAGGCTCCTGTCAACTAGCATTTCTTGGCATCAGCAATAGTGACTGGGTTTGGTGTCTACATACTTCTTAAGTTCTTTGTATATATTGGATACTAGCCTTCTATCAGATGTAGAATTGGTAAAGATATTTTCTCAATCTGTTGGTTGCTGTTTTGTCTTTTTAACAGTGTTCTTTGCCTTACAGAAGCTTTGCAATTTCATGAGGTCCCATTTGTTGATTTTTGATCTTAGAGCATAAGCCATTGGTGTTCTGTTCAGGAAAATTTCCCCTGTGCTTATGTGTTCTATGCTTTTCTCCACTTTCTGTTCTATTAGTTTCAGTGTATTTGGTTTTATGTGGAGGTCTTTGATCCATTTGGACTCGAGCTTTGTACAAGGAGATAAGAATGGACCAATTTACATTCTTCTACATGCTGACTGCCAGTTGAACTATCACTATTTGTTGAAAATGCTGTCTTTTCCCACTGGATAGTTTTACTTTGTCAAAGAACAAGTGACCATAGATGTGTGGGTTCATTTCTGCATCTTAAGTTCTATTCTACTGATCTACTTGCCTGTCTCTGTAGCAATACCATACAGTTTTTATCAAAACTGCTCTGTAATACAGCTTGAGGTCAGTGATTCCCCCCACTTACTCTTGCCTCTTAATGCTGTTACAAGGGAGCATTGTTGAATATTTGGTGTCAATGTTGTATTGGAATTCAGAGTCTTTATTTTCATCTTGCACATTTCTCAGGTAGAACTTTGGAACTTGTGAATACTCTGCAAGCATGCTATTACTAAGACACATCTTTATCTTTTGCTTTAAAAAAGTGTCAGTGATATTAGACTATCGGTAGTTATGATATCAAAGGTGTTGCCAATTGCAGATTCGAGAAGCATTGCAGGGAGGACAATGTAGAGACTCAAAAGAGTTTGTCACTTTCCCAGTCAATGTGAGAGGGAGATTCAACAAGCACATGCCATGCCCAACCCCAGAGAATGCCACTGAGAGTTTGTCTTGTCAGTTAGTGCAAACCAAGGTACCCCCATAGATATGTGCAGAACCCAGTCTGATCTTGGAAATTGTTCATTGGGACCGTATCACATTGACAAAGTAATCATCCCAGTGAGTTTTAACTGTCTTTTTGTGAACTGTAGCCTAATAAAGGAAAACATAAATGGGACTAAGCCATCCTGGATGGATGATTATTTTTCTTTTTCTTTTTTTTTTTTTGGCAATTCTTTTTTTTTTCTTACAACTTTATTTAAAGAAGAGAGATACATGTACAGATTTTTAAAAGCATTTTGGCAATTCTTTTAGAGGTTTGATAGCATGCATTGAAATTCCACTAGTTACCATAAGCATAAATTACATGTAGAACAGAATGTAACATGGAAACAGTCAGAGTTTTCTTGGTGTGTACAGATTAAACATAATGATCTTTGAATACCAAAAATTGCCACAAGGCTATATTCCTAGTTCTTGGATTATTAAAGATTTAAGGTCTAGGTGTACCACACTCTGAGAAGGTGCTATACACTTATTTTTTTTCCTAAGAAGGACTGAGGCTTTCACTATTTGGCCTTTGTTATTCTTGAACTTCATATGGCCTGCAAGTTATTTTTCAATATCTAGATGAAAAGGAGAGCTAACATTGGCAGTTCATAGCAGGAGGAGTTCAGGGTCTGCTGCTTAGAAAGACAAAGATTGAGATCCCTGCCCTAGTAGCTCTGAGGTGTCTGGGTTTGGAAGAGTTGGTCAAAGAGGAGAGCCTCAGGTTTATAGAGTATGTAGTCAGATGACAGCTCCCACACAGCCTCTGGGGCTCTGGTTGGAATCCAGAGCTTGTTCTAGGTAGAGCATGGAAGGAAGCCTCAGGAGCAGAAGCATGGGCAACTCTAGCCTGAGAATCAGACTCCCATCACTTTCCTAAACAATAAGAGATATAGACACTTGTATAGCTAGTATAAAGCTGATTCTTTTTCTTATATACCAGAGTCACCTTAAATTGCCTTTCTATAACAGCCAGGATAACTTTAAATATATACACATATACATATACTAGTGTGTGTGTGTGTGTGTGTGTGTGTGTGTGTGTGTGTGTGTGTGTGTAAAATATAAGCAGGTGAGGGCAAGTAAAGACAAGGGTAGATCCTGTGACTGGACTGTTGAAAGGAAGGGTGGGCACAAAGTTTTTGAGAGGTAGGAGAGACAGGAGAGAAGGGAGAAGTGAGGAAGATAAAGGAAGAGAAGGATGGCCTAGACCCATGTGGCTTTAAATAGCCACAAGTAGCTATGAATATCTTATAAAGGATCTATAATTACAGCACCATTTGACTTATCTAGGAGGGCAGTTTATATCATTATCTATTGGCTTTAAGTTTATCGTGTGAACGTTTTGTAGGTGGGAATTTACTGCTATAAATCTGACTGAGATGTTAGAAGTCTCAAGAGTTTTGATTTTATCAGGTTATTAGGAATTGTGACCATCACCACAGAGTCAGATACTGGGAATGTGAGCAGAGTTTGCAGCAAGAGAGCTGAAAGATAGGTGGTCACTGCATGGGGCTAGCCATGGAGGCAGAGAGGCCGCTGGGGCCAGAGAGTAGCCGGTGCTAATGTAACATGGTGCCAAGAAAAATTTATTATTTATTGCAACACACACACACACACACACATATATATATATATATATATATGTGTGTGTGTGTGTGTGTGTGTGTGTGTGTGTGTGTGTGTGTGTGTGTGTTTATGTATATATGTGCATATATTAATACGTAGATTATTTGGCTTAGTGTTTGATTCACAGGTATTTGAAGTAACTTGACAAATAAACCATATGTCCTTAATTTTACTTTAGAGTCAGAAATATATGTGAAAACTAAACCTCATCCCTGACAAAGTGGCAGATGGGAAAGAGGAAATGTAATTGTGTACTCCCTGATATGTGACACAAAGGAACTGCATTGCCTCCCTAGCAGTGTGTGTGAGGGCTAAATGTTTACATGTATAAAAACTATGATGTATTATGAAATAATCTTATTTGAGTGTTATTTTACTATAAATTATTTAAGTCTTATAGCCTGAGCTGGGCAGAGAGTCTCAATTAAGGAATTACATAATCCGATTGCCTATGGAAGTATCTGTGGGGACACCCTGATGATCATAATTGATTTGACAAGGCCTAGCCAACAGATAGATGGAAACTTCTTGCAGCCACCCAGATGATAAAAGAACATGGGAGAAGCAAAAAGCTTAGTTTCTCATCACTCCACTGTCCCTGTTGGAGCTACTAATTCCTTTGCTGATATTAGAACTGTGTTTTTAGAACTTCCAGTGTTGACAGAGGACCAGTGGTTTTCCAAGACATGTTTCAGGTTGGGATGGTTAAGGTACCCAGCCTTGTGGACTGAGCTTGTTGGACTCTCAGTTACCTAGCTCTTGGGGTTGTAGGTGTGTGCTACCAACACACTTGACTTGATATGGTTCTTGATATTTCCCCTGAGCATCTGGATCACTTGGGTAACAGGTTTCTGGGGTTTTTAAGACCCTAATTGGCTTTATTTTACATTTTAGAGTATGGCAATACTTTATTTCACAAAACAGAATAAGTGTACCAATGCCCCTAGTTTCTGGCTTTTAAGGACAAAGAAAGGTTTGGCATAGCAGAAATAAAAACAAAGATTAGATAGATTATTTCTTTTTTTAATTAATTATTTTATTATTTACATTCCAAATGTTGTACCCCTTCCTAGTCTTCCCTTGCAAAACCCATACCCCTACCCTTTCCCATAGCCTCTAAGAGGGTGGTCTCCCACCCACTCACCCACTCCTGTCTCACCCCTCTAGCATCCCCATTCACTGGGGCAATAAGCCTTCATAGGACCAAGCACCTCTCCTCCATTGATGATAGGGCAGTCCTCTGCTACATATGTACCACGAGCCATGGGTTAACTCATGTATACTCTTTGAATGGTGGTTTAGTCCTTGGGAGTACAGGGTCTGGTTGTTGATATTTTTGTTCTTCCTATGGGGTTGCAATCCCCTTCAGCTCCTTCAGGTCTTCCCCTAGCTCTTCTACTGGTGTCCCTGGGCTCAGTCCAATGGTTGGCTGTATCTGCATTTGTCTTAGTCATTGACTGGTAAAGCCTCTCAGAGGACAGCTATACCAGGCTCCTGTTCAGAGGCACTTTCGTTTTGGGGTTTCAGATGGACTATTTCAAAGTCATTTTTCTTGTAAAAGGGTCATGGAGAGGAGGTAGTGGAGACAGGACTGGTTAGTATCACGATACTACAGTTAGATAACAAAGCAGTTTGTGGTTAGAATCGTGTGAGGAACCCACTGTAATGCTCACTCTGTTCTCCCAGTGACCTTCTATATAAAGAAAATCAGATTTTCTCCTGATTTGGGGAGAAATAAAAAATTTCTATGTGAGATCTGCTTTTGGCCTGCTGTGCCACTTGGAGTCAGCCTGCTTCCATGAGTTTCCCCTTGAACCTGAAGACATTTCACTTTTGGGTGATGAGTCCAAATCAGCTGTCATTGCCGATGTATAATGGGGTATTAATTGTCTTCTACCACAGCCATGGTCTGGTTGAAATTTTCCTCCAAACCCTTGAGTTCCCAGGCTCAAAAACCATCTGGGATGCTGTAGGAATTAGTGGTAAGAACATTTGCTTTTGTTTTTATTTTATTTTTAAATAATATTTTAATTCATTCTTCATGCAAAATTTTTGTTTATATTCACATAGCCTGAAAGGTCTCTGAGATTATCTGCACCTCTCTACCCTGCAACTTTGTTTTTCTTCCTCGTCTTCCTCTTCTTCCACCTCCTCCTTTTCCTCCTTCTCCTCCTCCTCCTCTTCCTCCTCCTCCCCTTCACCAGCACTACATGGAGTCTAATTTGGGTTGTCCAAATTTTATTGGGGTTAGGGCTGATGTACCAGGGGTTAAACCTTAAAGAAAACTCTTCTTCTCTTGCTCTCTCTCTCCCTCCCTCCCTTCCCCTCCCCCCATAAACCATTGTTCTTCTGGCTCTTAAACTCTTTTGGCCTCCTCTTCCATGATGGTCCTTGGGGACAGGGTATGATATTGATGTCCCATTTGGGGCTGTCCAATCTACACTTTCTTCTTCTCTTCCTGTTCCAACTGTGGGTCTCTGTGCTAATCACTGTCTACTGCAGGAAGCAGTTTTTCTGATGAGGGTTGAGTGACAGTGTGATCTCTAAATGTAGCAATATGTTGTTTAGAGCTGGTTTCATGGCATACCACCCTGAATATGCCAGATCTCATTTTTTGTTGTTGGCATCTTTCTTTTTAATGCTTTAAAGAATATATTTGTTTCCCTAAAGCCAAATACAACATCCAGTTTCTGACAGCTTATGGCTGGTGACCTTTTTATTGTGCGTAGTTGCATATGAAACTTATGTTTTATTGTGGAACTCACTGCAACACGACACCTTCTTAGAAATACCCTGAAAGAAAGTATTCTTTCCCAACCTAAAGAGAACAATCCAAAGATCTAGGAGACTAGAGTTCTAGTCTTGGCTGTGTTATTAAATAGGTGTTGACCTTGATATTGACCATTAACTTCTCTGATCCCATATTTTGCCAGCCACAAAATGGTAGAAGTTAAAAGACCTTTAAGGTTGGCACTAAGTCTGCACTTGAATCTAGGCCACCTTGTTAGAATAGGGCAAAGGAAGTGACAGGGTAATAGAAATGAAATTGCTCTTTTCCCTCCATGAAGTACCTGGGCTGTTTCCAAATGAAGATTTCTGCATTAGGAACTTCGAGCAAGAGATACCCCAGCCAAGCTTAGTGAGACCACAGCAGCTCATGCACAGGAAAGGGTATGTAATCCCACACTGTCTATCTGGCACCACCTCGGACTTTCATAGGAAGAGAAACCAAAGACTTCTTAGTTTTCAAAGATAAAAGATTTCAGATTTAAATCGGATTTGCTTTTGCATTTATTCTTAGGAACAAGGGAAAATTAGCTAAACCTCCAAGTCATTCTCCAACCGTCCATCTGCCGGTTCACCCCCACGCCACCCCAATAGCGTCTGCACTCTTATGCCACCCTGAGTGCCGACTCGTCGGATCTTCTGGAATACCTTCTTCACATGGTGTTATAGGTTACAACTACCATTGCTACTCAAGTCAGCCTGGGAAGCTTGACCCCGGTTTTCCAAATACTTCCTCACCTGCCTGAACAACGCAGCTAACACGGCGGCAAAGCTACTGCTCCAAGCCAGCGAACCTCTCCAAGAGCCAGTTTCTCTCGATTTTCTGTTTCCCACAGTTACCATCTGTGAGCACATTAGCAAACCCAGAAAGGCTGAGAAGCTCTGCTCCCTGCCTGCATGGGTGTGCTGTCAATAATGCGGTTATATAATTTCTTACTAATAATTATGCATTTTATCATCTCAGGGATAGGTTGTTTGATCAGGATAACTTTGTTGGGGCCCAAGTCCAGCTTTGATTATTGCCCAAATCATAGAATGACATGTCCAGAGATAGCTATGCAATTTTACAACGCCAACCCTCCACGGACACCTCACAGCTGTCTAAATGACGCCCACTGTTGTTTACTTGGCTGGGAACTGTCTCCTCACAATTCTGGCACAAAGATGAAGATGAGTAACATAATGAATAGGCAACTAGAAGGGGAAATTTAGGGCAATTTAAACACATCTACTTCTGCCGTGATGAATCGCCATACACAGCATGAGGCAGAAGCTGGCACAAGATTTTAGATGCTGGAGACATAATGGCCAGTCATTGCCTTAGGATCAGAATTGGAGAACAGATTGCAGACTAATCTTTAAAAAGAAAAAGAAAGGAAGGAAGGGAGGAAGGAAGGAAGGGAGGAAGGAAGGAAGAATTTCCTTTAATTTTGGATTGTGTATGTATGTGAGGGGTCCTGAAGAGAACATACGGTGTCCTGGAGCTGTCCTTGCAGGTGTTTGGGAGATGTCCTGTGTGGCTGCTGGAATTCAGGTCCCCTGTAAAAGCAGAATGCATTCTACCATTGCACCCTCCCATCAGTCATTCGGATTATTCGTACTACGATTCTTAAATAAATCTCATGTTTATTTGTATCTTGGTTTTTGAAAGACAATAGGAATAAGCAAAGTAATTATTTCTATACTCAGACCATTTGCAACTTTCAAATTCTTAGTTAGAAAGGCAGTAAAATATACAAATATGTTTTCTAGGTACTTGAAAACTACAGATAAATGTTGTCTCTATACTGTGCATTTGGGGCAACAGGCGGTCGCCTTTAATTTTGAGAGGAATTACTGTGGAAATGCATGAGAAATATCTTTTGCTGACCTCCTCTGTCAAGGTATGAAGTTTAAAAATTGCCAGCCAGCAGGGAATTTGAACCCTTCCCTCTCTATCTTCAGCAGTCGGATTCGGACTATACCAGAAAACAAGGTATTCTCAGCTCAATCAAGTTTCATGGGGCCTAGAAAATAGAGTACAGACACAAATAGTTAGACCATTCAGAAATAATCCAACCTCCTGCCTTCCTCTGAAATGGGCTTGGGAAAGGGAATTTAATTCTTCACAATATTCTGGTCTCCTGCTCGAATGACATTAGAGTGAGTGCTGTGCAGTAAAGACAGCTTTAAGGGTGTAGGGGATTTTATGGGTATGAAACATAAATGCTGGGCATGAGAAATAGATTAGTTAGGCAGGGGCATAGAGTAGAAGTTACTGATTTCGTGGTTGTAAAAAAAGAATGAGAAATAAAATTAATATTTGATCCCTGATAGAATTAGAGAAAAAAAAACTGAGGGAAATCAGATTTCAAAGCACAGTCCATAAAGTTCAAAAATATTGAAGAAAATAATACATTTCTTATTATTAATTATACACCAGTAATTTACTGATATAGTACAAGTGATATAAGAGATGTTATAAAGTAAATATAATATTCTAGAATGTTTTTGTTGTTTTTTCTCTGCTCTCAAATTTATTATTTTTTCATTGATTAATTTATTTATGGATGGTGAGAACCTTGAAGCAATCCCACTAAAATCAGGAACTAGACAAGTCTGCCTACTCTCCCCCTACCTATTCAATATATTACTGGAAATCCTAGCCAAAGCAATCAGACAGCAAAAATAGGTCAAAAGGATACAAATCAGAAAGGAAGAAGTCAAAATAATAACTATTTGCAGATGATATGATAGTATATTTAAGTGACCCCAAAAATTCCACCAGAGAATTTTACAGCTGCTAAACAACTTCAGGAAAGTGGCTAGGTATAAAATTAACTCAAACAAATCAGTAGCCTTTCTCTACTCTAAGGATAAACAGGCTGAGAAAGAATTAGAGAATCAACACCCTTCACAATAGTCACAAAGAATACAAAATACCTTGGGGGTAACCATAACCAAGAAAGTGAAGGATCTGTCTAACAAGAACTTCAAGCCCCTGAAGAAAGGAATTAAAGAAGACCTCAGAAGGTGGAAGATCTCCCATGCTCATGGATTGGAAGGATTAACATAGTAAAAATGGCCATCTTGCCTAAGGCAATCTACAAATTCAGTGCAATCTTCATCAAACTTCCAACTCAATTCTTCATAGAGTTAGAAATAACAATTTGCAAATTTGTTTGGAATAATAAAAATACCAGGATAGCAAAAACTATTCTCCACAATAAAAAACATCTGGGGGAATCACCATCCCTGACCTCAAGCTCTGTACTACAGATCAATTGTATTAAAAACTGCATAGTATTGGTACAGGGACAGGCAGGTAGATCAATGGAACAGAATCGAAGACCCAGAAATGAACTTACACACTATGGTCACTTGATTTTTGACAAAGGAGCTAAAAACATTCAATGGAAAAAAGACAGCCTCTTCAAAAAATGGTGCTGGTTGAACTGGCAGTCAGCATGCAGAAGAATGCAAATTGATCCTTTCTTATCTCCCTGTACAAAGCTCAATTCCAAGTGGACCAAAGACCTCCACATAAAATAAGGTACAATGAAATTAATAAAAGAGAAAGTGGGGAAGATCTTAGAACACATAGGCACATGGGAAAATTTCCTGAACAAAACAGCAATGGCTTATGCTCTAAGGTCAAGTATTGAAAAATGGGACCTCATGAAATTGCAAAGCTTTTTTAAGGCTAAGGGCACTGTCTAAAGGACAAAACAGCAGCCAACAGATTGGGAAAAGAGCCTTATCAATATTACATCTGATAAAGGGCTAGTATCCAATATATACAAAGAACTCAAGAAGTTGGACTCTAGAGAATCAAATAATCCTATTAAAAATGGGGTACAGAACTCAACAAAGAATTCTCAACTGAGGAAAACCAAATGGCTGAGAAGCACCTAAAGAAATGCTTGACATCCTTAGTCATCAGGGAAATGCAAATAAAAGCAAACCTGAGATTCCACCTCACACCTGTCAGAATGGTTAAGATCACAACTTCAGGTGACAGCAGATGCTGATGAGGATGTGGAGAAAGAGGAACACTCTTCCACTGTTGGTGGGATTGTAAACTGGTACAACCACTCTGGAAATCAGTCTGGTGATTCCTCAGAAAATTGGATACCCGAGGACCCAGCTTTACCATTCTTGGGCATATACACAAAAGAAACTTCAACATCTAACAAGGACATATGCTCTACCATGTTCAAAGCAGCCTTATTTATAATTGCCAGAAGCTGGAAAGAACCCAGATGTCCTTCAACAGAGGAGTGGATACAGAAATTGTGGTACATATACACAATGGAGTACTACTGAGCTATTAAAAACAATGGCTTCACTAAATTTCTAGGCAAATGGATGAAACTTGAAGCTATCATCCTGAGTGAGGTAACCCAGTCACAAAGAAACAATCATGGTATTATATTCACTTTTAAGCAGATACTAGCCCCAAAAGCTCAGAATACCTAAGAAACAATTCACAGAAATTATGAAGCTCAAAGATAAGGAAGGCCAGAAAGTGAATACCTTAGTCCTTCTTAGAAGGGAGAACAAAACTCTCCTTGGAGAAAATAAAGGGACAAATAGAAGAGCAAGGGTTGGAGAAAAGATCATCCAAAGACTGTCTTACCTGGGGATTCACACCCCATATGTAGCCACTTAATCCACACACTATTGCTGGTGCCCAGTTGTGCTTACAGGCAGGAACTGGATATGGATGCCTCCTCAGAGGCTCTGCCAGAGCCGTACAGATATAGAGGAGGATGCTTGCAGCTAGCCATCAGAGTGAACACGTGGACTCCAATGAAGGAACTAGAGAAAGGACTGAAGGGGCTGAAAGGGTCTGCAACCCCATGGGAAGAACAAAATGACCTACTAACCAAACCAACCACATCTCCCAGGGACTAAAACACCAACCAATGAGTTCGCATGGAGAGACCCATGGCCCCAGGTGCATATGTAGCAGAGGATGGCATTCTCTGGCATCAATGGGAGGAGAGGCCTTTGGTCCACTGAAGGCTTGTTTTCCCAGTGTAGCGAAATGCCAATGTGCTGAGGTGAAAGAGGGTTGTTGGGAGAGGAAGCGCCTTCATGGAGGCAATAGGAGAGGGAGAGAGAATGGGATTAGGAGAAGGGGATAACATCTGAAATGTAAATGCAGAGATTATCCTGTATGAAAAATTAAAAATGATTTATTTTACACCCATATCACAGCTTCCATTCTCTCTTCTCCTTCCAGATCCGCCCTTTTACCTTTATCTCCCTCCCTTTTTCCTCAGAGAAGAGCCACCCACCTCCACCGTGAATTTCCACTGGCCTTTTCAAGTTGCAGAATACCTAGGTTTATCTCCTATTGAGGCTAGGCAAGAAAATCCAGTTATGGAAAAAGGAGTCAAAGGCAGATGACAGAGTCAGAGACAGTTCCTGCTCCTGCTGTTAGGACTTCCACATCTGCTATGTGTTGGGGGCTCCGATCCATTCCATGCATGCTTTCTGTTTGGTGTTTCAGGCTTTGTCAGCTCCTATAGGACCACATTAGATGATTTTGTAGGTCTTCTTACAGTGTCAGTGACCTCTATGGCTCACTAAATGTAATCAATAACATGTAATCTTGTCTAAGGACAAGACCACAGGCCACCTAATCTAGAATACCCCTCTTTGTTACTTTTTTCTTAGGCAATTCTAGCTGTATTAAGTTGACAATTAAAACAGTCACAACTGGTAGGAACTAAATATATAATGATAATAGAATAAATAGGTTATATTGTTTGGAGAAAATAAAAACTTTTTACATTGATTATAAGTAAAAAAAAAAAAAAAAAAAAAAAAAAAAAAAAAACCCTAACTCTAAAATATCACATTTCTCAGAAATGTAATTATTATAATAAGAGAATTTAGGGAAATGTATTTCAAAATAAGTTTCAGAAAACTTAAATTTAAATGGATAAAGGCAGATCGAGATGTCCCTAAAATACTTGGGCAAAGGGACACAACACACAAGGCTCAGTCACATCTACTTCCAGATAAATTAGATCTGTGCCTGTAATCCCAACACTTAGGAGGCTGAGATAGGAGGATGCAAAGTGCAAAGTCAGCTTGGGCTACAGTGTGAGGAAATGCCTTTCTGAGAAGTGCTAAGCATCTGGATGTAGGCTACAGGGATAATTGTGAGGTTAAGAGCAGGTGCTGTTCAAACTCAAAAGACTTGAGTGTGAGTCCTAGTAACTGTTGGGCCTGAGTCTCAACCTACAAGTCCAGGGCATCTGATTCCCCCTGGCCACCTTGCTAATTCTTAAATATCCTAAATAACATGTAGGTCATGGTATTTGTAAGGGGTCTGATGGCCTTCTTCATATGGTATCCCAATTACCTAGTTGCCTGGGTTATTTCTCAAATACTCTAAATAACATGTACCCCATGGTCTTCGTGCTTGTAGTTTGCTTTTGTTTACTACAAAGTCATATCATTTGTTACTTGTTTCTTTTCTGTATGTCATGTGATCTTCTTCAAAGTAGAGAGCTTATTGTTTTTATTTTTATCTCTAGAACCAAGTGTAAGTTGATGTACATTTTGACATATGTCTATTTCTTTAACTGATACGTTCAAGAAAAAAAAAGCCACATATGCATAAAAGATCAGGGGTAGAGTAAAAAGTCCAACGTCCATATGCAACTGAAAAAGAAAATCTGGACTTGAAGAGAAACTAAAACCACAAGGACCACTGCAAAAGGAATGAGACACTCTCTCTGTAAAGTCTACAAGTGTCTGTGGACAGAGGGTTTTTGGAACTAGTGAGAAGTTGGGAATCTGGGAGTATGGAGTATGCACAAGTGATATGAGCGAGTGTACAGGTGATGTAAACAGGAAGTTTTGTATTTTGTTGTGTGCTCCATCCTAGGAGAGAACCAGAATTCTGTGGCATGGAAGAAAGGAGCGAGGTCTCATGAGATTTCATCAAGTTGGCTTAGTAGGCAGTTTGCCCAGACCGGTCAGAGGTGACGAAGGATTGAGAATTTGAAGGTTGTTTTAGTTTGTTTAGGCTGATATAACAGAATGGGGCAGCTTGCAGGAAATAGAAATTGATTACTTACAGTTTTGGGGCTAGAAATTTAAGATCAAAACACTGATGGTCCACGTGTCTGATGAGGGCCCAGTTCCTGCTTCACAAGAGCACTTTCCTTCTGGAGTATCACATGATAGAAGGTCAACTGAGCAACTTTGCATTGATGTTATAAACCTCTAGCCCCATTTAACAAGACTCTATCTTCTTGCTTTAATCACTCCCAAAGGCCTATCACCTTAAAACAGTCCCAGCATTATGGGTTAGGATTTCATACGAACACCGGAGGACACAAGCATTGAGACTAGAGAGAGGGCCATGTCTTATTTTGTCACAGGTACACCATTGTTTTCCAGAGTCTTGTTTAAGTCATATGATGGAGTCTGGTCTTTGGGTTGAGGGGTGATTATTGATTGACTGCTACTATATTTCATTCTGATACTCTACAAGAATTTAGTCACAGTGACATCATCCATGTGGTGTAAGATGAGAGGACTTTTACTGATTTGTCCCGTCCAATTTCAGACTTAATGAAGAGGCTGCTCTCTAACGCCCACCTTACACCATTATGTGTAGCTATCTGCCACCTAAGTCACAGACTCTTAAGACTTACTTTGTCACACTTCCTATGGGTCATTGAATGACAGTATTGGGGATGATTCAATGAGGGAACTCAGAATATGTTTTTTTATTTTATTCAACAGTCTGTCAAACAGGGTGATATGATATTACTAAAGTTAAAAAATGATGATCTTCATTGTAAATAATTTATAGACCCAAAGAAAGTTGGAATTAAGTTGTTTATACTTTCTTCCCTCTGAATAGCTTGCTGTGGGAGGCAGCCCTAGTTCTTAAACCTCATTTGGCACCTATTCTGTGGATCTTATTAAATGCATAAATCTTGTGTTTTTCAAAGTGAAGGCTACACATGAACAAACAATCTCAAGCATTTAGTCTAGTTCTAAAGGATAAAACCTTGGAGAATGCTAGGATTATACTGGTCTCAGTTGAGTGGCCACCTCCTGTAGCCAAGCAGGACCCCCAGTAGAGGAATAAGGACACCAACCCACCCACAAATCTTTTGTCTCAAAATTTGTCTTGTCTATAAGAGATGTAGGGACAAAGATAAAACAGACTGTGGGAACAGGAAACCAATGACTGACCTAACTTAAGTCTCATCCCATTGGCAAGAACCAATCCCTGATACTATTAATGCTACTCTGTATACTTGTAGACAGGAGCCTAGGATAACTGCCCTCTGAGGAGCTCCACCCAGTAGCTGACTAAAACCTAGCCCTGCAGAGATTTGCTGTGCCATGTTGGGGGGATCCTCCACCTTCTCAGAGGAGAAGGGGAGGGGACTGAGTGAGAATCAAGAGTAGCAATCTGATGATAAAGTTAACAAATAAACAAATTAATTAATGGCAGTGGAGAAGAAAATGCTAACATTTGAAGCTTGCTAGCAGAAGGCTTCCGAGAGCTCACAGCAACCACCCAGGTAATGTCAAGTTTCTCTACCTATTAAGAAAGATGGCAGGATGCATTTGGAGCATCCTTTCCCACTTTCCCCAACTCTGGATTACTTTACAGCAGTAAGTGAAGAAAAAGGGGTTCCCTAAGGGAAGAGAAAGATGGAAACATTTTATCCCCTAGCTCTTGGGGAGCAAGGAGATTTTTCTAACAAGCCCGAAAAAATAATACTTTAAAACACACCAAGGAATTACTTTTTATAGAGCTTGGCAAGAACAAAAGTAACCTCCATTTTTCTGATGAGTAATACCAGCCATTATCTATAATGCACATGTGTCTTGCTGGGCACCATGGTAAGCAGTCAATTGATCCTTGCAATAGTCTTATAACTATTATTCTCCTTGGAATCTGCACAGTGAATGTGAGGCACTTGCCTGGGTTCAGGCAACTGTAGCATCAGGCAACTGCAGCATCAGGCAACCAGAGCCTTAGGCAATCACAGCATAGTGAATCAGAGACTCAAACGTTTTCTCAGCCAATGTTCTCTGTGACCTTTAGTGCCAACATTCTTAAAATATATGTGTACTATTGTGTATGGATATTGAATCACATGCATTAACACAGAGAGAGAGACAGAGACAGAGAGAGAGAGAGAGAAAGAGAGAGAGAGAGAGAGAGAGAGAGAGAGAGAGAGAGAGAGAGAGAGAGAGAGAGAGAGAGAGAGGGAGAGAGAGAGAGGGAGAGGGAGAGGGGGAGAGAGGGAGGGAGGGAGGGAGAGGAAGAGAGAGAGAATTTAAGAAAGTAAAAATAGAAATTCAAATCCTTTCTCTAGTCCAATAGAACATCTTGGACTTCCGCAAACTTAAAGCTGAGGAATCAGCTCTTGGAGATGATTCTCCTTTATGGACTGTGCAGAGGAAAAGCCAAGGCTCACCGTAGCTTGGTAACTTGCCCAGAAATACATTATACGTGGACTATTCTAGAAAACCATCACCCTTCCTCCTATGAAAGCTCTTTAGAGTTCTGCCCCAATGTCACTTGCTCAGTTGTACCTGGCTTAAAGTCCCCAGTTTCTAGTGTGCTCACCAAGGTCTCTCTGTACTTTCACCTCAGGTTTTGTGGGTGATAAGATAAATTGGGGCTAGCATGAGTGTATCTGTGTGAATTCATGAGGCCAAAATTCTCTTCAAGCCCAGCTTCTCCCCACAGAGAACATCCCTCGTTTCCATTGAAGAATTATTTGATTAACTCCACTACCACATGTGCCTCTTTAGCACAGATTGCTTCTCCCCCCCCCATCACACCCCTAGAGTTTATCTTATTGTATTCTCATATGGGGACCATATACCCCCAAATTTGGTATTTATTGTTTTATCTAAGTGCCTTCTTGCTAAATACCAATGATTCTGAGAGTTCACTTTAAAATGATCAATATAAAATATTTCTTTATTTACAAATTTAAGCAGCATAATTATGCTTAACACTGTAGTTGTCTGGTCTGTCTTACCCCTTGGTGCTTACCTGACTGGTGACCAGAGGTAATATGGTCAAGTGGCCAGAACAGTGACGACTGTGTGTGGTATGAGAGGGAGGTGGGGGCTTGATGTCACTTGTTTCCCTGAGATTAAGCCTAACTGAGCAATGAATTATATGTGATTATTAGCTTTAACTGTCAGCTTGACATAACTTGGAACCACCTGGAAAAAGAACCTCACTGAGGAACTCCCAAGATTAGGCTTACCTAACCTGTGAGGGGTTCCCTTCATCATGCCGTTTGAGATGCAATGACCTGCCTCTGTGGAAGGAGGGGTGTTCAGGGGAGTCTGAACTACGTCAGAGAGGAAAGAGCAGTGTGTGGTGTGTGTGTCTCTCTGTGTGTGTGTGTGTGTGTGAGTGTGTGTCTGTGTTTGTCTGTGTGTGTCTGTGTATGTGTGTGTGTGTGTGTGTGTGTGTGTGCACTGGAGTGTACCTGCAAGCATGTGCACACTCTCATGCATGCATGAGTGATTTCACTTTTCAATGTTCTTACTGTGAGTATAACAAAACTATCTGTTTCATGTTTCTGCCCTTGTGAGTCCCCAAAATGTGACCGTGGGATCAGAGATTGTAAAGCAAATAAACCTTTTTCTCTTAACTAGTTTTCTTAGAGTATTTTTCACAGTAACAGGAATAAAAGTTAGACATTCTTCCCTAGAGCCCCTAAGGGCCACTAAACAAATACAGGAGACAGAAAACTCATCCTTAGGTTGAACCCTAATGAGGGACGATGCAGTTACCTTCTGCATCTTCTCTGTTCAAAGTTACTTTTATTTCTTTCCTCTTTCTTTTTCTTTAGCTTCCTTCTACTCCATCCCTCCCCCTTTTGATGGATGAAATCCAGGTCCTTATAGATGTTAACAAACACTGCTGAGAGCTACCTTCCCAACTCTTGTCTCAAGAACCTCAATAACATTTCCATTCTACTAAACATCACACCAATTCATTACATTGGTGATGTTGTGCTGATGAAACACAGTGAACTAGATTTTGTTTGATATTTTAGTTTGACCTGTCTACTGAGTGACCCCCCCCCCAAAAGAACTTCACATTCTGAGTAGAGCCTTGGCCAATTAATAACTATGTCAAAAGTCAGGCAACTGTATAAAATATTCTCCTGCTTGAACCACATGACCCAGCAGATACAGTGGCAATCAAGGTAAACCTGGATGGTAGAAAAGCTGTTTAGAGCATATGACAGACCTGTACAATAAGTCCAAGTACATCTTTAGGGTTTTGGAGCAAGTCTCTGATATCACCTCTGTATAACTACTCTCCACTTGACAGGCAGCTTTACCATGTTATGGAGACTTAGTAGTAAATGATTACCTTATAGAACCACCATAAGAAGGGACCAGAGATGACTATTATATGCTAAATGTAGCTTGCTTCAGACTGTTGAGGTGGGAGAGCATATAAATATGATGTTACCATATAGAAGCAGTATATATGTAATCAGGTGCATGGATGTCTTAGAGACATAATAACTTATATGAAGAAGTTTTTCAAATATCTATGAAGTGCTTTCTAAATGCTCAGGCAATCCCAAGGGATATAGAATGACCCTGGAAAGAAGGAGGTTGGAAATACATGACAAGAAAAGACCAGTAACAGAGGTGAGAATTGTGACTGGCCTCAGCACTTCTTTGACTACACCCATCTGCATACATATATCGAGTCAGCATTTTTGCTTTCTTTCATTTCTTTTTCTCTTATCATATAGTAAATAATATATAAACTTTACATCAATGTTTTAATATAGTTAATTTTGGAGTGTAGTATTTAAGTGATTAAGTATCAGGGAAAACATAAATATAATTCACAGATGTCAGCTCCTTCTCTTGAGAAGAGATGAATATACTTTTGTTTTTTTCACATAGAAGATGTTTATTCTGGGTTGTATTATGAACTTGTTGTGGTCTTTATATCAGGATTAATTGTGTCTTAAGATATGGGTGCCCAGTTGATAAGGTTAGTATTCTGGTGACTAATAGTCTCTGTTGATTTGATTGGGTTGCCAGGTGGCTGGCCAAACATTTCACTTGGTGGATCTGTGAGTGTGAGTCAATGAATCTGGGAAAGAAAATGTCCTTAACAATGTGAGCTGACATCACCCAACCCAAAAAATACTAGCAAAGAACAACAGCTCAGAAGATCAAGTTTGTCTTTTTCCTCTCAGAAAAGGAACATATGTCATTGTCTATCCTCAGCAAGAGTGTTTGGACCTTGGACTCAGAGGATGACTTATAACACTGCTACTTCATGTGACCCAGTTCCTATAAATGTGTGTGTGCCATCTGTCCTTGTTCCTTCATCACTCTCCCCCTTTGTCCCTTTCTTCCTAAATTCATTCCCCAGTCCCCCATAAAACATATTGTACAGTATACATGCGTATATGTTCTGCTGATATTGATGTGTTGGGCACATTATATTCAATATATAACACGCCTGTGAATATATTCTATTCCCCTGGAGAACACTGCCAACCACAATATTTTAAAAATTGAAACAGAATTATTTTCTTTAACAGAATATACTGGAAGTCTTTCCTGGGTTGGCACGGATCCGAGGTAGTTTAACACCACAGTACATCTGTGACCATTGGGCTTTGCGACGTCTCCCTCTCCAGAGAAACCTTGCACCATTTCATTAAATTACTTTTGTCTTCAGGATACAGGTTTATTGGTTCTCTGCACAACCGGGAAATCATCTCTGTTGGACTATGGAGAGTCTTGATTACTCCTTCCAAATTAGTTTTTTCTTCTTTGGTTAGAACTTCTAATCAGCACAGCTTGCCGGGCATATGGCAGGAGATCCAGAAAACGGAATGCTCCCAGGATGCTCTGGGACTCACTTCCCAGGGGACATATTTCTTACTTCATCCAATAAAGGACAGTGGCAGAGGAGTGGAAACCACATGGAGAGTGTTGTGTCCCCCATTCTGTGTGGGCATTTCATGTAGAATGTTACTCTGAATCCTGCAGCATCTTATGTTTCAAAGAGCTACCCAAAACAAAAACTGACTGACTAATCTGTACCTGGGATACACTCAAGAAAGTGATGGGTCTTGGATTTCAGTTCAGTTCAGACTTCAAGCATTTGTCCTCTGTATTATGGCTGGATGCTATCTATTAGTGCCCTAATCAGCCTCACTTAAATAAATTAATAAGTTAGCACAGATTAACCACTTCTTTGTCATCTGCAGAGAGACAAAAACAAAACAACAAAAAACAAAACAAAAACCTCTGGCCAGGTTCTCACCTTCTGCAGTACAAATGAAGCCATTCAACTGTAAGTTTCATTATCTGGGAGAAAAATGAAAATATTAGATATCTCCTAATAGCTTGATATTTCATGTCACTTGTTCCTGTGACTCTGTTTTTATTGACCTAAAGATATTCATTCTGAGGAATACAAGTTTCCCTGAGGTGTTACAACAATGATCTCATTAAACTGGTAATTCAGACCACTACCCAGCTAATTTACGATTCTCATCCTTCCTTCCATCCATCCATGCATCTATCCATTCATCCATCCATTTAACCACCCACCCACCCATCCATCCACCCACCCATCCATCCATCCATCCATCCATCCATCCATCCATCCACCCACCCACCCACCCATCCACCCACCCATCCATCCATCCACCCACCCACCCATCCATCCATCCATCCATCCATCCATCCATCCATCCATCTATCCATCCATCCATCTATCCATTCATCCATAAAAGTAAAAGGGAAACTATAATGCATGATCATGTTTTTATATTTTGAGAGAAGTCACTATTAATTATTTTCTAGATGTGTTTTCTCTTTTATTTGTACAGTGGCACACACATGCACACACACACACACACACACACACACACACACACAAGAATTTTCCACAACTAAATAAAATTAATTAGATTTATTGTTGCATTGAAAAACAATCATGTTTAGCTGAAGTCAGTAGGATAGAAACAAGCTGATGAGGACAGATGTTCTCCAAGACAGGAAGGGGAAATTTTACCTGGGTTATAGGGGAGGAATAAAAAGAGACTCAGAGATGACCTAACAGTCAGGGTGCTACCTGGATCTCCCTGTAAAAAGACTTGAGAATTTATAAACCAAAATCACTTTAATAAAACAAAAAAAAATGTCTAGAAATGCAAATTATGTTCTGTCCACAAGTGTACCATCATTGCAGGCATTTGTGTAAAGTTCATGTGCATGCATGTGTATGCTTGTATGTGTGTGTGTGCTTGTATGTATGTATGTATGTGTGTGTTTATGTGTATGTATGTAAGTATGTGTGTGAGTGTGTGTGTTTAAGAGAGCTCTGAGTCACTCTGAATACCAAATGACAGCTTGCATACACAAATCCATTTTAGTAAACTTGGTCTTGGAAATCAAACAATACTTCCAATCAATAATAAACAAAACCCAACCCCTCCTAGATCTTATAGCCCTTGGTATACTTGTATGAGGTTCCATGGCTCTTCTGGTTGGCTAAATAATTGCTTAGTGGCCTGTCCTATTTTCTTTCTCAGATTGAAGAACTTTTCAAGAATTACACTAGAAAATCCACTTGCATTTCTGAAAGTCATAATGGAACTACACAAGCATGTCAGGACAGGGCAGGAAAAGGAGAATAGATGCACAAAACCGTGTCTTAGTTCCATTGTGATGCAAACAGAATACTTGAGACTGGATCATTTATTTTATTTTATTTTTTCATAGACTGTCTTTTATTGGTAAAAGGGCACATAGAAACAATAAAAACCACAATGGGGTTTCCTAGAAAGAACAATAGTACACAAAACATCAAAAGGAGAAGCACAGTGTTTCTAGTACACAGAATTTAACCAAACTCTTTCCACATGGTAAAAAAGGCAGTGAAAAATTTGCAGGCAATAGTCCCCTGGTTGTCCAAGACTTTAGAAAAACATTTTAGAGAGTTTAACAGAAAGAAAAGAATGTTGTAGAAAATATCAATCAATACAATTTTTTCTTTTTTCTTTCTTTTTTTTTTTTTTTTACAGTGAGCAAAAAGTATATGTAACACAGGGTGTAACCCGGAATTTGTCAATGTGTTCTTGGTGTGTAAGGATTGAGCATGACTTTTTGTTTTGTTTTGTTTTGTTTTGTTTTGTTTTTTTCTTGGACTTCACACTCTCTGTGAGTTGTTTCTGGGGCAGTGCGAGCCTCTGGGGTTAGTATCCCACTATCAGTGACTGCATATTATGTCTGTTCTTTTGTGACTGGGTTATCTCACTCAGGACGATATTCTCTAGATGCAGCCATTTTCTTAAGCATTGTTTCTGGTGGCTGAGTAGTATTCCATTGTGTAAATGTACCACAATTTTTGTATCCATTCATCTACTGAAGAACATCTGGGTTCTTTCCAGCTTCTGGCTATTATAAATAGAGCTGCTATGAACATTGTTGTGCATGTATCTTTGTTGTATATTAAAGTGTCTCTGGGGTATATGCCCAGAAGTGGAATAGCTGGGTCTACAGGTAGTACTATGTCCAATTTTCTGAGGTATCACCAGACTGATTTTCAGAGTGGTTGTATCAGTTTACAACCCCACCAACAGTGGAGAAGTGTTCCTCTTTCTCCGCAACCTCACCAGCATCTGCTGTCATCTGAGTTTTGGATCTTGGCCAATCTGACTGGTGTGAGGTGGAATCTCAGGGTTGTTTTGATTTGCATTTCCCTGATGGCTAAGGATGTTGAGCACTTCCTCAGATGTTTCTCAGCCATTCGATATTCCTCAATTGAGAATGTTTTGTTTAGCTCTGTACCCCATTTTTTAATAGGGTTGTTTGATTCTCTGGTGTCTAGCTTTTTGAGTTCTTTGTATACCTTGGATATTAGGCCTCTATCTGATGTGGAGTTGGTAAAGATCTTTTTCCATTCTGTTGGCTGCCGTTTTGTTTTCTTGACAATGTCCTTAGCCTTACATAAACTGCAATCTCATTAAGTCCCATTTGTTAATCTTTGACCTTAGAGCTTGAACCATTGGTGTTTTGTTTAGAAAATTTTCTCCTGTGCATATGTGTACTAAGGTTTTCCCTACTTTCTCATCTAATAGTTTCAGTGTATCTGGTTTAATGTGGAGATCTTTGATCCACTTACACTTGAGCTTTGTACAAGGAGATAAGAAAGCCTCTATTTTCATTCTTTTGCATGCTCAGTGCCAGTTGGACCAGCACCATTTGTTGAATAGGCTGTCCTTTTTCCATTGAATGTTTATGGCTCCTTTGTCAAAAATCCGGTGACCATATACGTGGACTGGATCATTTATAAAGAACATAAACTTTTAATAATCTGGCTGATTGGAAGTTCAAAATATTGGCAATCACTTCTAGTGGGACCTATAATTTCTCCCAAGATTGTTCCCATTGCTCTAGATTTATGAGGCAGAATATGGGGGAAAATGACCCTCCTTTGTGATTTAATCATTTTTCAAAGGTCCCACCTCCTCATAATACTGTAACAGGAATGAAGTTTTAGCATGAGTTTGAAGAGGATATGGATTTAAAATATTTTACCCTTGGCCCTATAACCATCCATGTTCATCTCATAGAGGAGATGTATCTATTCCATCCCAATAGCATAATAGTCCCCCAAAGATGATACCAGCATCACACTTGAACTACCAATTTCCTTGGTGTAACCCTGGATGTCTTGGAATGTAACTCTGTAGACCAGGCTGGCCTTGAACTTACAGAGAGATCTGTATACCTCTACCCTTCAAAAATTTGGACTAAAGGAATACTCCACCATTGCCCAGCAACATCAACTTTTAAAATCTAAACTTAGAGTCTCATGTATGATCATGATCTCTCTCTCTTTCTCTCTCCCTCTCCCCCACTCTTTCTCCCTCCCTCTCTTTTTCTTTCTTTCTCTCTCTTTCTGTCTTACACACACACACACACACACACACACACACACACACACACACACACACACACACAAACACACACACACACCTACACCTTGAAGTGTGATGATTTATTCTGAAGCAAAATCATCCTTTCTGCATATATTCTCTTGGGGAAGCATGAACAAAGGCTGTTCACTTAGATAGGATATGGATGAAATACTAAAGCACAATTTCACTTAAATGTCGTCTCGAGAAATTGCTTGTTTGTAGGATTACTTTCAGGAGTAAGGATAACTCACAGTCATTTAGACCAGCAAGAAGGCCACCATCATGGTTACTCACTTTTGGGATAACTCACAAAAGCTGTATTCCTGGGGCTCTCTGCACAATGTGCAGGCTGCCCTTCTGAAGATTCTCCTTTACCATGGAGAGTATCCATTGCTTACATAATCATGAGGACAGAGTCATAACCTTAGCCTCCTAAGTGTCATGACCTCCTGGGAATTCTATGTTTTATTAGCTCCCTGAGTAAGGAATCCTCCAACTTCCCCCAGAGAGATTACAATTCAGGGGAAACAGTTATACAACATTCTTCCAGCTGTGTGAGTCTGATAGCAAGAAAACTAAGTTCTTCTGAAATAGCCTCGTAAGTGATAAACACAGTCATTCCAAATGGAAACTACAGAAAGGAAAAGGTGGGGGGATCAGTCTCAACTAAATCTACTTTCCAACAATGAAATTACATTAAATCTCGAGGCAAAGCAATCATTGACTCCACGCCGGTCCTTCCACCTTCCTTTGTTAGGGTCTAGGGCTCCTTGGCTCCAGAGAACACCCTCCCGAGGCTTTGCTGAGTGTAGCATCTACTACAGTTTTCTCAGGCTGAAGTCTAGGGTTCTGACCCCTCCTGGGCTACCAATGTAAGCTGTTGGCTCTAAGAACCTGACCATTACTGGTTTATCTGGCCTATGCTGTCTACTAAGCATGGTCTATGTGACATTACTGGACCTATGGCTCTGTTGGCTTTTACCTAATGGAGATTTTCAGTAGTGACCCTGCTTCCATGGATCCATTATGAATTGCCCTAGAGGGCTAGAGAAGTTTTTTTTTTTTTTTTGTAATTGTGTGGTGACGGGTTGGGGGCTGGATATGTGTACATGAATGCATATGCCCCCAGAAGCTCGAGGTATCAGAATCCTTGCAATTAGAGAGCTATTACCTCTAATGTAGGCACTAGGAACTGAACCTGGATCCTGTGCAAGAAAAGCTAGTGCTCTTAACTACAGAGCGTCCAACTTCATCCTTCAAATTCTGTTTCCAATAAAGCACTAGATCAGAGAACCAATTCAGTCAGGTTCTTTGGCCTTGCAATAAGAATCACCCGTCTTTTAGTTTCCAATAGGACATTCCCCATTCTCTCTAAAAACTCATAAAAGTGGTCTTTGGGGGTTTCTTTACCAACAATTTGACCACAGCTTCTCCAATAACGTTTTAAGAATTCAGGTTTTTCCTATAGCACTACTCCACTTCCCAGTGTATGAAAATCTAGGCCTTTTCAAACGTATGTTCAAACATTTTGACTCACTACCCACTATTCAGTGTCAGAGCTTCTTCCTTTTTTCTAAGGGGGAAGTGCAACATCTCACATTCCAGAACGCGCTTCTGTCTTGGAAACTTATTCACACTATAGAATGGTAGTTTATTATCTTACAGGGATTCTTTGGGTCAACATTTCTTACTTCTTCATTAGAAGTGGATAAAGCTGGGAAGCACGTAGACATAGAGTGCATGAAGGATGTGAACTCCGAGTGAGAGCAACCCGAAGGTACTTTCTGTGTTCACATGGCCTGTGTCTCTCTGGTGGTCCTCATACGTAGAACCAGCACCTTAGTTAAGGAGGGTCTTGCATTTGGCTTATTGTGAAGACCTCCTGCCATGACCGGTGTATCTCCTCCTACTTTCTGTCCTATACTGAGTGTTCAAAGTAGGGGGTGAAAAGAGTTTTATCTAAGTTCAAGAGAGTAAATAAAACATTGCAAAAAGTACTTTTTGTCTAAAGGTGCTCTCTATGTGGCAGTTGTGTTATCTGTTTCCCTCCCCTGACCATATGCTTGGTCACTAGAAACCATAGCCTTCATGTTTTGTGCTTCATCAAGCACACTCACACACTTGCTCCCTCACTGGTGTGGACATTTAGAAAAGAGCCTTTTTAGTAAATTCTGACTTGTAAAGCATCTTTTAAAATTTTTATTATACCAATCATCTATGTCTCCACATTAAACAAGATTTCTACAGAAAAATTTGGCAGCTTCATGAAAAATACAAGATAATATCTGAGGCTTGGGGAAAAAAAAAAACTCACATTCACACTAGAAATACAGCTTTCAAATAGAAAAGCTGTCAGGAGTGGTATTCACCGTTGTCCCTGGGGAGCTTAGCTCGGTAAAAAGACCAAGACCAGTACTTAGTGTGAACACATCCAAGAGAAAGAACCCATTTGTCTGGCCAAGGCAGGCACATCTTAAGCTTGAGGAAGATTGACGAGCTCACATTAGTTCCTCCCCTCAGGGCTGTCTTTAGTCCCCGAGAGCCACTGTGTCTGGAGTTGGGCAGACTCACTTGGAGAGGTTGAAGAAACGCAGCGCCACTCTGACCTGCCTGTGGCTGATGGATACAGTGATGTAGCAAGAATAGAATCCTGGCCCCGTGGCTCCCATTCAGGTTCACTCCATGGTATCATCCCCACTTCTCACACGTGCTAAGCTTCAACTGAAATCTCATCCTGTATCTTTTTACAGACATTCTTTCAGAGCACTCCCATAAATAAATCATGACCCAAAAGCCACCTTCCCAGACCCATGGGAGCTCCAATGGATGCAGTGTACACAGGGTAATGGATCACTCTAGTTGCCTGGAAAATGTGGGTCAGTGGGAGCACAGCCATGAGATCTTTCTTTAAGTCACCGAGGCATTGCTCAGCCTGCTGGTGAGTTTGATGGCTCTGGATCAGTAGCTTCCATGATGAACAGGTGTCTAATTTTTCAAGAGTTAATATAGGAGAAATGTATTTACTCTTCACTTTAGAGTTACACCCCCTTTGGTGGCTTAAAGGGTTGGAGATGGTATGCTGTTACCATAATATTGGATGGCTAGTTGTGGCAGATACAAAGTAGACATGGCCTTCCCCATTTCATAAAGAGAAGAAATCCATTTGTCTATTCCTTTAAGCATTGTTGGCCTGGGTGGTGTGGTGACTAGTGGGATATTAGCAAACATGATGAAAATAAAGGTTTGAAATAAATGTGTACATTTGGCTTGCTCATTTGGAGACCCAGGCAGGCTTCTATGATAATGAGCCCCAGATAAACTGGCTGATGATGAAAAACATAAGCCAAGATGTCTAGTGAGCCACTAATATACCTTAGATAGAGAGCAGGCTCAACTGGGATCCATGAGTTAAATAACATATATGTTTCTTATACTACTAAATTATTCATTACACATATCACATGCTAGCCCACAGGGTGTAACAAATTGTGATGGATATATATATTTCTATGGCTTTGCGTACAATAGCTAATTTTAGGCTCAAATTGCTGTCATTCAAGTATATGGCTCAAGACATACACAAATGAAAGTGTAGGGACACAGATATGTACATACTTAAAAGCATCATTTAAATCAACACAACAAAGAGATGATTGTAAAATATAGACTGACAGCTATCTCTAGTTTACATTCTAGGTAAGAAATCACTGAAGAAAAAACGTTTATGTTCATAGCATTCCGTCTGAGTGTTACGAACTTCCATATCTGCTATTGTTTCGAGCTGACACTTCTGTGTTCAGTGAGTTACAGTCACTTTCACGACAAAGGTTAGAAGGAAGCATCACCTTTTTATGGTAACTGAGTAAGAACATTCATTTAAAGATTAATTTTAGCTAATTAACATCACCCCAGGTATTTTCTATAAATAGTTATTTTGGAATACAATGATTCTTATTGGAAAATGTATGTTTATAACTAGACAAATTGGTGAAGTCTATATGATACCTTTTTAATCTTTTCCTCTAAAACTTATAGGAAGTTTTATCTCTATAGAGAATGTTCAAGAAGGGGGGCAGTAAGGTGCTACCAAGCCTGACAACTTGAGTTCAACTCCGGGGACTCACATGGTAGAAGCTGAGGATTGCTCCCTCAGTTTGTCCTCTGACCTCCTCATGCTGTGGGACAAGCTAAATGTCACTACACTCTCATACAAGCACCCAGAATAAGTAAATAAAGATATAATATTAATAAAAACATTACTTGTACAATGAGTATTTCCCTGTTATCCTCTAATATAACATGTCTCAATTTTCAGAGAAAAAGATTTGTTTCTAGTTTTTCAAATGTATAGTTAGCCATGTGGAATCTAATTTACATTGTAATGTTTTATATATATGGTATTGTAAAGAAGTATTGTCCTTTGTATTTATTTGTATCAGTTCTGCTCTATATTCCTGAAAGACAAGAACAAAATGTAACTTCCACCTAAGCTTCTCACATTTCAGTGAGGATAAAAATGTGCATCTAATTTTAAAATGCATAACCAGTCAATGAAATATGAGCTTGTGAAAGAGCACACTGAAACTAATATGCAAGTGGAAAGGCTTATTGATACAGGAAGTTGCTAATTGAGTCACCAAGATATTGCTCTGCCTCAGTGGGTACTGGTCAGTTTGGTGGCTCTGAGTCAGTGGCTGCTCTAATGAATAAATGTTTACTTCCAAAGGTTAACAGTGAGAGTTTATTTACTCTGTAGAGGTCAATTCTTATAGTTTGGGTGAATTAAAGGGTTGGGGAGGATTACTTGCTCCTGAAATCACTGGAGGTGAAGGCTGAATAGGCCTTTGTCAGTCACTTCAGTATCCAAATCTCTGATTCATGATATCTAGAAGCAAAAACTCTTGAGGTCTAGACAGCACCCCTCATCACATTTATTTCAGCGGCAGCACTGTGAAGAACGCACGGCAGTTGACTCAATGGCCCAATCATAGAACAGGGACTTTGTGCTGTCAGTACCATATACCAAGGGTATAACTCATGTTTGTTGAATGTATTTGTTAGTGAATCTATGGGCACAGCACATGGCGTGGGCCCCATTAAATTAAAATTTGTAGCAACAAATTAGAGTACTTTCCTTTTTCTCCCCTTTTATGTTAAAAATAATCAAATGAAGTGAAAATTTTGAAGACACAATAAGAGACTCCTGAATTATTCTGCAGGTAGAAACAAATTCTGGGCAACATTCATCTGCCTGCAAGTCTTTCCTCCTTACTGTCTGTTTTTCCTCTTTTTTTTTTTTCACTCTATTTTAAGGCATGACCATGAAGTGATGTTCTTTGTGTGTGAGGGATGCAGACATTTATTAGACTTAGGTGTTACTCCACAAGTGAAGTGCAGTCCCAGTGGCAAGGCCAAGAACACATAACAGGCAGTGATAAACAGCACTGAAGCCATGGGACATGGCCCCACCCCCATCCCATTCTGTGTGTCCCACACCTGACTAATGACAAAACTTCTTCAGATAAGTTCAGCTTTCCCCTATGCCAATAGCCTGGTACTTTTTACTTCTGTATGTGAGGTAAATGTGACAAAGAAGATAATTGAAGAGAACCTCTCTACTGGTCAAGTCATGATACTGTGTCAAACACATGCCAAGACATGTCTCCTCATGCTTTTGTGCCTTTAGGTGGTTCTTATGCGAAGAATCTTCTTGGTGGCTAGCTCCAAAGACTAGAATTTCACATGTTAAAATGTCAAGTTTTCTCTCCATTTAAGAGACAACTTAATAATAATGCATGTACATAGCTATTTGTAAGGATGCAGCTGAGTTTGGAGGACACTGAGACTATCAGAGACCAGTAAGCTATGTGTCGGAACTGGCTGAAACACAACCTGCTTCTGAGAGGGACACCTCCCTTAGCACTCCATGATAGTCAGTTTTTATTAGCAGCTTAGCCACATTTGAAATGACCAAGGGAATACATTTCTGGGCATGTCCGTGTGGGTGTTTCCGGAGAGAGTTATCTGAAGATACAAGGCTAACTCTAAATGTGAGTGTAATATCAAATGGATGGAGTATTGTGATATATCCTTTCTTTCTTCATTTCTGTTTTCCTTTTTTCCTTCCTGCCTTTCTTCCTTCTTCCTTTCCTTCCAATTCCCCCCTCTCTCTCTGAGATAGGGCCTTAAATGTGATATGTGTCTGAGCCACCATGCCTAGCTATGTTTACAATTTCAAAGAAAGTTGGGAGGAACATGAGCTATCTTCTACTTTGTGGTATCACCAAACAACACTGCAAGCAATAAAGAGATCATATTTCTGTCTGATGAGCTCGTCTTCTTCAGCTACTTTCTACCCTTGTAGAATGAATGTGTGAATTCTACTTTCATGATTGTTTTCTATAGTACCTTAGGTAAAAAAGAAATATATTTAACCACCCACAAGCTTTTGCTTAATAATCTTACTTTTGAGTCAACAATGCAACTGATCACTCTGCCAAGAAAGCTCACTGGTGAGATTTCTGAGTGCAGAAATGTGTCTTCAGGGAAAACCTCAGGACCTGTCTCATTTCTGGAACACATGGCAGAAGGAAAGAATCAACTCCTGAAAGTAGTTCTCTGACCCCCATAGCATGTATGCACACTAACTCACACACACCCTCTCTCCCTCCTACAGTATCAATGATTACAATAAAACTTAAAATTTTTAAATGAAAAAAATAACTGGCAACTGTAGCACATACCTGTGATCCTAGCTCTTGGGACGAATCGGCAAAAATGGTGGTTTTTGAAGCTGACCTTGGTTACAGAGTGAATTCCAGCCAAGTCAGAAATACATAGAAAGATCATATAAATCATATGTGTGTGTGTGTGTGTGTGTGTGTGTGTGTGTGTGTGTGTGTGAGAGAGAGAGAGAGAGAGAGAGAGAGAGAGAGAGAGAGAGAGAGAGAGAGAGAGAGAGAGAGAGAGAGAGAGAGAGAAACTGAAATGAATGGAATCAGACAGAAATCATACAATGATCTTAATAGTGGCAGAAAAGAATGTTAACAAATCCAACATTCCCTCATGAAAAGATCCCAGGAAAGAACAGGGCTAAAGGGGAACAAATCTCAACACACACACACACACATACACACACACACACACACACACTAAATGGGGGAAGAATTTGAAGCATTCATATTAAAGTCAGGAACAAATTAAGGCTGTCTACTCTCTTTTCTAGTTAATATAGTGCTTGAAGTTTTAGCTCGTGTAAGGGACGGAAATAAAGTATACAACAAAAAAAAAGGAAAAATAAATATCTCTCTTTAAATTATACAATTTATTTTATACACGAAAGACTTCATAAACTTTAACAGAAGACTTTGAGATCTTATAAACACTTTCAGCAAAGTGACAGGGTAAAAAATTAATGTAAAAATCAGTTGTTTTCTCTAGTGAGAATTTTGGCATCTTAGGGTTCTTATTGCTATGAAGAAACACTATGACCATGCTGACTCTTATAAAGGCAAACATTTAATAGGGCTGGCTTACAGCTTCAGAAGTTCAGTCATTTTCATCAAAGCAGGAATAGGGAAGTGTGCAGGCAGGCATGGAGCAGGAGGAGCTGAGAGTTCAACATCTTGATCTGAAGGCTGCAAAGAGAAGACTGTCTTCACAAAAGCTAGGAGGAGGGTCTCAAAGCCTATCACCACAGAGACACACTTTCCCCAACAAGACCTTTCCTTCTAATGGTGCCATTTCCTGGGCCAAGCATATTAAAAATATTACACTTAAAAAAAAAAGGGACCATCAAAATATGCTTTTGCTTTAATCGGAAGTGTAGACATGTGGCATTGTTTCAGATTGTCCATAGTAGCTGACTGTTATTTGCCTCATGCTCTAGCTGAGGTGTGCTTTTGTAAGCTGCAGATACTTTCTGTGATTGTGTGACATTTGGGATTCTGGGGAATTTTTAGAGGGTACATAAATGCTAGGGCCTCGAGAGGCAGTGTGGGTTGTTGGTTGTTGTTGGTGTATTGTTGGTTGGTGCTTGCTGCTTGCTGGTTCTGGTTGCTGGTTGCTGATTGCTGTTCATTGTGGTTTGTTAAGTAATGATTCACAAAGAAAAAGAACTTAGATACCCCGCTGGTGAAGATCAAACTTGTCCCAAGAAATATGGCACCTCTAATCAGCATGAAGTCGTCTGATAATAGAATTGCTACCTTTCCTTTCTAGATTTTTACTCTTCTAACTAGCATTAGAAGGTCAAAAGGGTGGAGAATGGTGATAAAAAGGAGAACTCATCAAATAGCTAAAGCTACAATCTTCCTATATACCAAGGACAAACATAGTGAGAATGAAATCAGATTAATATCCTTTTATGGTAGTCTTTAAAAACTAAAACAAAACAAAGTATGTTGAAGTGAACCCAACCAAGGAAGTGTGAGTCTGCAACAATGAAGAATTACAAAACCAGGAAAACATAAGTCAAAAAAGATATTAGAAGATGGAAAGATTGTCCATATTCATGGACTGAAAGGACTAATATTGTTAAAATGACTATCCTATCAAAAGCAATCTACAGATTCAATGCAACACCAATCAAAAATTTCATGCCTTTCTTCACAGAAATAGGAAAAGAAATCTTAAAATTTATATGGAAATAAAAATGGCCATGGATAGTCAAGGACATTTTAAGCAATTAAAAAAAAAAACCCTGAAAGATCAACGCTGGAACATTACCATATCTAATCTTAAGTAACACTATAGAGGTGTAGTAATAAAACCATGGTGCTAGGAAGAACAGACAGGTGGATCAGTGGAACAGAACTGAAGATTCATAAGACTCTATGAAACAAACACCTGAATTTCTACAAAGATATCAAAAACATACATCAAAGAAAATATAGGATCTTGAAAAATGAGGTTGGGAAAACTGATTATCTACACGCAGAAGAATAAAACTAAATTTCTTTCATCCTGCAAAAAGGTCAATTCCTAATGGATCAAAGATCCCAGTGTAAGATCTGAGACGCTGAAATCTCTAGAGAAAAGTGGGAATACAGATTAGGATATATTTATAGGTGAGTAGCTGCCCAGGCATCAAGACGAGCTACTAACAAATGGACTTTAAGCAATTAATGAAATTTTATTCAGCAAAGGAAGTGGTCAAGAGAGTGAATTAGACTACAGAATTGGAGAGAACCTTTGCTGGCTGTACGTCTGATAGAGGATTAATACTATAATATAAAGAATTAAAACAAGCTAAACATCAAGTAAACAAAATACCCCAACTGTAAATGGTCTATGGAATTGAACACAGTTTTCAAAAGAAAAATGTACGACTAAGATAAAGTTTTTAAATGTGTTTACCAGCCTTAGATGTCAGGGAAATGTGCATCAAAAGTATTTTGGGATTCTTTCTCACCCGGTGACCATGATCATTATGAAGCAGATAAACAACAACTAATGTTGATGCAGATACAGGGAACGGCAAAACTTGTCCACTGCTGCTGAGGATGTAGATTGTTTCTGTCTCCATAGAAACTGGCTACCAAAAGGCTTTAAAAACAATGTTGGGAAAACTTATTATTTACATGTAGAAGAATAAAGTGAAATTTCTTTCCATTCTGCAGGAAGGTCAATTGCTAATGGATCAAAGATCCCAGTGTAAGATCTGAGACTCTGAAATTTCTAGAGGAAAAAATGGGAGTATAATTTTAGCTTTCAAAAAGAAAAATAGAATTTTCATGTCGCCTGACTCTACCATGCTTGGGCACATAATCAAATTACTATATGCCCTATGAGAGATATGCACATCCATGTTTATTGCTGATTTAATGCTAATGGCAAATGATTGAAAACAGCCTGGATGCCCATCAGCTGATGATTAGAGAGGTACATATGCACAGTGACATCCTACTCAGTGCTAAAGAAGAATGAAATTATGAAACATGCATGACAATGGAAGGCCTGAGAATTTTATATTTAATAAGGTAACCCAGATGCCAGGTGATGGAGGTTTTATATGATCTCTCATATGTGGATCTTAGATCCGAATTTTAGATTTCTGTGTTAAAGTTGGAATAAATATCTGTAGAAGCCAGGAAGCAAGGAGGAAGCCTGGGGTGGAGCCGTGGGCAAAGTCTAGATGAAGGTGTGGCAGTAAAACCCATGTAATATGACAGTAGATGTAGTGTGGAGTGTAAGGGAGAAAGGGGATGGGGAATGAGGACAGTGGTGGGAGGATTTTGAAGGGTTAACTCAAACTAAGAATGTATTAAAAAGCCATATAAAATGATAAGCTAAGTAAAAGAAAAAGTGGCTTAAAATGATCTTCAATGGGAGTATTCTGCATGAATAGATGATGTAGTTCTGAGATGTCACAGATACTTAAACCAAAATCCTAATGCCAAGAATCACTTACTTGTGATTTATTATCCAGAGATACCCCAAAGACAAATAACTAAAGAGCATACATATTATTGCCATTGCTCTTGGCTGTCCACAGAGCTACCTGGCAAAAGTGTATGCCTGAAGACTCTAAATACCTCAGATAGAGGATGCAGAGAAATCTCTGAAATTGAGCTAGAAGCTTCCTACCTAATGGCTAGTATTCATAGTGCTGGAAGGTGCTAAGCAAGGTGTTGGGGGAGGAAAGTCAGCAATGTTCTCACCCTATTGTGACTCTGCAAACTAAAGTTCTGAACTAAATGGGAAGACATGTCCAGTGGGGCAATACTGGTTTGAATGTTTCAAGGGTGACCAATCTCTTCCTGATTGAGCCTGAGGCCTGGCTTGCTCCATATGAGGGAATACATGCCTGGTCCTGCAGGCTGGCTTAATAACCTATGACTATGGAGGTCACAGACCTTAGAATTTACTACTGATGTTTTGTTAAATGAATAGGTAGTGAAACAACTTTCTAGATACTTAGAGCTATATCCATATTCTAGCATCTCTCAGTCTTGGACATAGAAACCTGTTTTGCAAGTAAGTAGTTACCAAAATGGAGATTCAAAAATGACAATGCTGAGGATAAATAGCCATTGAGTGTTCTCTAAATATTTAGAAATTTTAGAATTCATCTGGAAAAGAATAATTTGTGAAGAATATTGGAAGATATACAGAATAAAAACAAGAATGCTGTGTATTAAATGTATGACCAGCTATAAAGTGTAAGCAGTGCTTCAGAAGTTAACCTGTGTGCTTCTTAAACATGTAAATGTAATCTTATCAGATGATCAAATACTTTCACCTTTAGGAATCTAGAAGAAAGATGAAGACATATGGCTACCAAAAGAGTCACCTGTGAAACTTCATAGAAGTATTATTTCATAACAGTCATAATTAGAAGCACTAGTAAATTGATGGGTGAATGAACAAAGGAAACAACTGACACTTTCATCATAGTGTAGCTCTATAAGGAAGGTTACAGCTTAGCAATGAAAAAGTCACAAGCCAGGGAAGCATGGTATAAAATGGATGGACCTCAAAAATAGTACGCTAAGTGAAATAAGCTCGATGCAGAACCCTACTCATTGCAAGATTGCATTCCTATAAAATGTCCAGAAGATGAAAATCTACAAACAGATAGCATATTTCAGCTGTGTAGACATGGAGAAGGAAGAAAGGCAGATGCAAAATGAACACAGAGAAACATTCAGGCGATGGAAATATTTAAATATTAGTTTTGTGTGGTTGTCACACAACCGTTTAAATCTAGAAAGGGCTGAACTGTACAATATGCCAAGCAAATTTTATTGTATAAATTATTTCTTAATAAATTGTGCCCAGAAAAGAGAGCTACTAAGAGGCAAATGGGTAGATAGTTAACCAACAAATCAAACCAGACTCACGGCACATTTGCAGTTATGGAAGCTGGTTGATTCTGTATCTGCATATGTTTAAGTAAGTTTTCAAGCAAAAAAAGGTTTTCAAAAATCAATACTAATAAAAATTAATAAACTGTAAGTTGGCTTTAGAGACTTCTGGTATCTCAAACAAAACCTTCTCTCTTAAAGAATCAGCTGTCTTATTACATAAGACAACATCTCTGTTTTTAAATTGATATCAATGCCAGTCATAAAAATGTAGGAACATTCTGTCCTACATTAAGCTCTAGGACTTACCCATCCAAGCCTGTGTATAAATAAGAAAACTTCCACTATGACTACTAGAATTTTAACTTTCATAATCCTAAACATGGAATAGGAGTAGTAAAATGCTTTGTAATGCAGTAAGGTAATTGAGTTTTGGGAAGCAATTAGCCCCCTCCAGTGAAGCCCAGTAGAGGCAGTAATTCATTGCTATGCTCTGAGTGACAGTAAGGTCTCAGCTTCATGAAAGTGATTTGCTCTAGAGATGGCCTCTTGCATTCTTCCCATCAAAGGGCAATGCCTGCATGAGACAATCTTTCTAGGCTCTCTTTTCGGAGAACCACGAAGTGGGAGGGAGAGTGTGGAGTTGTTTTACAGCATCTTGCATTCCCTGTATTGGCCTCACCTGTGATATGATGTTAGAGTGATGGTGTGCTCAGCTCCTTAGGAACTTTATGTGGGGACAAAGACAAAAGAAGGCTGCTTCTTTCTCTAGGTAGACCCTAGAGGCTGACAGGTCGCAGGCAGTGATTAAAATCACCTAGAATCAGAGTTCAGTACAAACTATGTGAAGACTAGGGGGGGCGGGGAGACACACTAGGAAGGATTTGAGAATGTCTGTGAGTAGAAAGTAGAGCACAGATTATGGGGTTGGGGAAAACATTCAGGTTACCACATGGCCCAGGTGAGATGAGACTTGCTTCAATTCTTGGCTCTGTTTCATGACCATCTGTTGTTTTAATCTGCAAGGAAAACCTTCCTATAAACCCGAATCCATTGGTTACTGGAAAAATAAGTTTTTTCTGGAAATCAAGCTTGAAATTCCATTTTGTGGATAAGTGCTCAGTCTCAGTTTACCTAATGTTAAACTAGATGGTCTTGAGATTGTCAATTCCCATAAAGAAAAGAGTAAGATTAGGTTGGTGCCCCTCCCCACAACTGCTTTGGAATGAAAGCGTTAGCACAGGGCTAATGACAGCAGCATGCCTTAGCCCAGTAGTTCTCAACCTGAGGGTCTCGACCCCTTGTGGGGGTCACAGATCAGATATCTTGCATATCAGATATTTATATTACAATTCATAAAAGTTACAGTTATGGGGCAGCAACAAAAAATTTTATGGGCTGGGGTCATCACGACATTTGAAATTATATTAAAGGGTCACAGACATAGGAAGGTTGGGAACCACTGCTTTATACCTACACGTGAAACATACAGTGATAACTGGCATGGAAAACTATGTGAAAGAAAATCTAGATTATCTGCGGCCTGGCAAAGACATTTTTAGATAAAACACCAAAAGTATAATCTACCCAATCAAAATGAGAATGCTAGACTTTGTTAAAGTTAAAAACTCAGAAAATGAAATGGGCAACTATGAGAAAAGATTTGCTAGACACATAACTGATGAAGGACTGAATCTAAAACATAGAAAGAACTCTCATAACTCCACAAAAAGAAGACAAGCAAATCCAGCTTTCAAATGGACAGAAGACAGAAAGAATATGTCACTGAAGTAGACAGCAAATAGGTTTATGAAAAGATTGGGTTTTGTTAGAAAATTGCAAATGAACATTTTACACACACACACACACACACACACCATCACCCACGTCCTATTGTGATGAGCATTATAAAGATGAGAACTCCAGCTAAGTGTGGTGGCTCATGCCTCTAGTCCCCACGCTTGAGAGGCTGAGGTAGAGGGAGTAGAAATTTGCAGCTAGCCTGGGAGAACACTAACTGCTGAGCAGAGAGGACAGCGATGGAGATTTGCTGCTGTGGAAATGCAGGACAGAAATGTCACTTGCAAGACAACTGACAGTGTTTTTAAAACTAAACATTTCCTCCAGGTGACCCGTCAAATGCTGTCTCAGGTGTGGAAAAAATGAATATATATATATATATATATATATATATATATATATATATATATATATATATATATAAATTTTCAGAAAAGTATGCACATACATATCTATTGAAGTCTCATTTCCAATGGTCCAAAGTTTTAACCAAGTTAAAGAACCCTTGGTAGTTGGATTAATAAATATCAGTGTTCAGACCATGGCATGGCATTCAGGGATGAAAAATAAAAGCTACGAAGTCATGATTGAAATTGAAATGGATATTGCTAAGTGAGAAATTTAGGTCAACCCTGTATGTTAAGTGAATTCGTAGACATGCCATGCCAGCCTACAAAGGGGAAATGGAGAGAGTAGAAACATCGGTATTTCCAAAGGCTTCAGGGAGAAAGAAAGAGCAATGAATGGGCAAAGTGAAGATATTTGAGGACGTGAGACTATGCTGTATGACGCTGTAATGGATATATATCATCAGAAAATTGCTAGGTATGGAATGTAAGTTTTGAAGTCAACACCACTGTAATCTATGGACTTATCCATAGTAATAATATGGATCAGGACCTGCAAGAGCTATACCACAATGCAAAGTGTTAATAATAGGGGGAACTGAGGGATTATGGTAGAAGGTTAAGGAATATGAGAATTCTGCTTTTTGCTTGTTTCCTGAGACTCTAAACTAGTACATACGCACACATTATCAGCAAAACACACATGCACACACACACACACACACATACACACGGCCTATGAATTAAGTAAATTAGGTGTTCAATGTATATTTTTGGTAAAGAAAATTTGAGAGATATTTTGTACCATTGTGTCCATTCAAGAAGTGTTTGAGAACCCCAAAAGACCACCAAGGAGCTGATTCCCGTGCTATGGCAATCGGGTCTGTATTCAAGCTAGCGCTGGGACTCACTACTGTCACTGACACAGCAGGGTGGGAGGGTGACGCCTGAGCCCTCACTGAGACAAGGTTTTATAGGAAACAATGAGCAAGCAAGGGGGTTAAATATCTAATTAGATGACTATTATGATATATGTTATCCTTTAAGCTGACAGGTGGGTGCTCTGAAGCAAAACTACAAATGAGCAATAACCACAAAAAGTATATATGGAATTATCAGATCATATCAGACTAATCTTGAATAGCTGTCACTAGTGAGTAGCTAGGAAGCAACTCTGGGATATGGGCCAGGGACAAGCTATGTAATTCTTCCTGGAACTTGGGTATAGTTTGGGTGCATCTGCAAGTCAAGTTCTCAGACCCTTTTTCTTTTAAACTGGATGCCAGTCCCAAGATGGGTAGCTTTGGCCTCTCAGTACTACTTAAGACTCTGTTTATGATTAGTATATAAAATTAGGTATTGAATGTAAAATTTTGCCGAAAATGAATGTGCACACACCTGTAATTCTATAATTTAAGATTGAGGAATGAGAACTACAATTTAGAGAGAGAGGGCATGCTGGTTTGTGCCTGCAAACCTAGCACTTGAGAAACTGAGGCAGGATGATTGCTGGGAGGTTTGGGCCAGTCCTAGTTACATAGTGAGTTCTAGGCTACCCTGGGCCACAGTATAATTCTACCTTGTCGAAAAGAGTGTGGGAGAGACTTTTTGATCAAGATCACTCAGCATGAAAATTCAGAGGCAAGATGCCTGAGGGCCGTATGTGTAGAGAGGATGAGACTGCATATCTTGAGGGATTCACTCAATAAACACTCCCTTTCTGACTGGCAGTTGATTGCTCATTGTATCCATGGAAACAGTGGAACATTGCTTCCAATTGACTCTATTTTTAAAAATACTATATTTTCACCTTAATTTTTTTGCTGGCTTCAGAGTATGAAGTAGTCACTCTCCCAGTATGAACAGGAAAAGAAGTAACATTCCTCAGTCCTACCTCATTGTCCAGTTTCCCAGACAAAAACCTTCAGAGTGGAAGAAACCTGTCAGCAAGGACAGTAGTTTCCAGATGTCCAGAGTCCAGCAAGACCAGAAGTTCTGCTGCCCACCAGCGGGGCTTCCCAGTAGACTCAGGTGTATACATCCTTCTGTCATTCCGGCTGCAGGGCATGGCAAGTCTGCATTTGCAATGACCTTCCATGCTCCCTTAGCCACAATCAGCCTCTTCAAGTCTTGTTCCTTGACCTTGCTAATTCTTAGACATCTATATGGCTTCTGCCTCCAGGTTCAAGATAGCATCTGAAGGATTCTTCCTTTGGCTGTTCCAATGCTTGGCCTCAGACTCCTTCCCTTGGCAGCTCCATCCACAGGCTGGTATCCTGGACTGGTGGGGGACAGTGAACATAGCACCAGCACCTCCCTTCTCTGCTTCCTGACTTCAGATGTGATGCAATTCATTCTGTACAACTCTGCTGCTCTCATCTCTCTACCGCAAGGGACAGTATAAGTGTTTCTGCTCAGATGGAAGGTGTCCTGAGACTCAGAAGCTCAGGAACCACACAGTCCTGATGGGAGAAGGTATCCCAATGGAAGCGCATCCTGTGACATGCGAGCCAGAAACCACATAGCTCTGAGAGGAAGCCTCTCATGGGAGGGCATCCCCAACTGATCTGAGGAGCTTAGGAACTTCAGCCCTGCTCCACTTCTTCACCTTTTTCCTTCTCTTCATTGCTTTTTGACTGCTTCTGAGGAGAGTCATTCCAAGCAGCAAATCTCATAAAACATTTAGTTGAGGGTTCAAAAAGAGGAGAGATGAGTCCAAGAGTTGCTACCTCTGCTCACTGGATCAGACAGCAGGGAAATGAACAAAGGGTAATGCTTCTATGGGAGTTCTCAGAGAGCAAAGTTTTTCAGGGTAGAGGTTTCCTGAGTGAGCATTGGTGGGATTTTAAGTTCCAAGCTTGCTAAGCTCAGTGATTGGAGGGTTTTCCTGTTCAGGGATTGGTTGTTTTTTGTGGGAAGCTTGGGAATTGGTGGCTTTTTCCTCCCATCTCCCCTTTTCTGCATTGGGCGCATGGATTAGGATGGAAAAAACTTTCCAGCCGCAGGTGGCTTTGGCTGAGGTGGCACCACTGCTAAGCTGCTTGGGAAGGCAGGAGTGGAGGTGTCACTACTGTGAACAGCTCTGGCAGGGCAGCTCCTGTGGTAGTGTTTCATGAAGACCATAGCTTAGGGGTGGGGGAAGGAGATCCTCCATCCTGGATAGCTCCTCATAATGGAAGCAGGCTAAGTTGTTAACATTTTTGACAGATACTGCCATTTTGATAGCTCTTGTGGTAGCCTCTTAAGGCAGCTGTAGCCTGGGGTAGGAGGGAGGGTCCAGCTGATGAGTTTTGAGGCATGCTACTCAGGGACTCTAGACAATACCGTCAAACCATGAGCCAACATAAACCCTACCTCCTCTAAGCTCCTGTTGATTATAGCAATAGCAGTTGTCTCCAATGTACATACATATGGCCTAAAGTCTCTAGAATTAGAAATAATTAAGGTTATATCTCATATTGCTATTTTGAAGCAATTTAATAAATTATAATATTTAGTGAACATATTATTCCTTACAACACTTTGTTCATTCAACAAATATTTGTTGAGTAATTATTAGCAATGTCTGGGAAAGTATATAAAATAATTGAAAGAGAGAGAGAGAGAGAGAGAGAGAGAGAGAGAGAGAGAGAGAGAGAGAGAAGAGACAGAGACAGAGAGACAGAGACAGAGAGAGAGAGACAGAGAGAGAGAGAGAGAGAGAGAGAGAGAGAGAGAGAGAGAGAGAGAGAGAGAGAAGAGGGAAGAAAGAAATCCATCCTTGCTTCTATACAGAAATCAGGCATGAGCATCGTGGGGCAGACAGATGAATGGTCATCGAGCAGATGACAGAATAAAGAGAAGAAAAGACATGAAGGCAGGGGCCTGGCAGAAGACTTTCCATGCATTCTGCTGACTAGCGAGTAGAGACCTATTACAGGGAATGGGCTAGATCACAGGGAAAGGTAGTGATGTGGGAATGGCTGCCTGCCTGACACTGGATGAGCCTTTCATTTTGAATTACTGAAATAAGGAGCCATGAAGGTATTTGAGCCAAATAGTGATTGACTTAAGTTTAAAAGGTCACTGTGCTGATAATAGATGGAGGCAGGATCAGAGCAAATTTGTGGCTACGTGTTCCCCACATCTCATTAGGTTGAAGTCAGATTGAATTTGACAAGGTTGTAGTTGAGTCTGACCTATCGTTAATCAAGGGAGGGACTGAAGACCCAAGGGCAGGGCACTTAGAACAGGAAGTTTGGCTTTAGACTAGGGAAGCTCAGTTTACAATCACAGTCTTACTATGAAGTTGGTTTTCTTAAAAAATGCATTTCTCCTTTTCCTACTTTATGGAAGTGTTTGCTTCAGAAATGAAACCAGTTATTTTATTTTTTTCATTAGAAATAAATGTTAAACTTTAACATACATCTAAAAAGGCTTCAACACATAGGCTTTTGGATACATTCAATTATAACACTATATTATATATAATTTCTATTTATTATCTGTCTCTGTGTATGTACAACATAAACTTGGTCAAGATAGCTGTTTTATAGACTATATCTGCTTCTAGTTCTAGCCCTTTGTGGGATGTAGTGTTATGGTGGATTTTAACACTGCATTTTTACTTTTAAGTTTCACATAAAATATTGTATTAGTTCTTTGAGAATTTCACACATGATTTAACCATAATCATCCTCCATACTCCAGTTTTTTTCCAGATACACCCTGTCTTTCCTTCCTAACCCAATTTTGTATATATTACCCCTTTTTCTTCCCTTCAAGACCAATCTGTACTGCCTAAACATTCTTAGATATGCCTAAACTTTCCACTGTAGCATGGTGGACTTATAAGGGGACTACACTCTTACTAAAAATAGACCCTTTCTCTTTCAGGAGATAAGAATTGCCAATACTAGATCATCAGCAAGCAGGTAGCAGGAGGTGGGGCACTTTGTATCCAACTCTTCTCTCCATGCTGGGATTTGGTTTGGCTTGGCTTACATTGACCCTATGAACTGGGCACCAACTGTTGATCAAAGGGGCTAACTAAACTTCAAACTAGGAGCAAGGGTCTGGAAAGCTGGGATGGCCATTCCTGACTCCAGAATCCAGAGATTAAGGCAGGAGAATCATGAGTTCCATGCTGTCATGGGCTACATAGATGTTGCGTCAAACCTACCAACCAAGCAATCATCTCAATGGGAAAAGTTCGTCTCATTTTCAAGGACAGTAAGTGTCAAGCTGAACCATGAGTCCATGTGGGGCTGCTTAACTGAAGAATGTTGTGGGTCATGAAAAATTTGACAACAGCAAAAGGATTCTGAGTATATAATGACCAAAAGTCAATTCAAAATCAGATGTATGTTATGAAAGTGAGGTGTTTTTTTTTTTGGCAGCAGTGGCCCATGGTGCATCTGGGCTTCTGAGCACTTAACCATGAATACTTTGTGCTGAACATGCTTAACATCAGAAGGAAGGGACTGGAACACTCAGGCTCAGATTTCTGCTACAGATTGCTGTGTTTTCACTGAACACACCAAGTTTTCTGCCCTTACAGCAACATAATGGAAAATGACCAAAGTTTTACTACCATTATTTTCCAGCATTTAAGTATCAATATTTATCTTTGGACTATGTTACATTAGAATGCTTAATTTTAAAAAAATGTATGGCATGGCTCAAAATAACATTGGTCAGTTCTGCAAACAAACAAACAAACAAAAACTAAAACAAAAACAAAAGCCCAACAAAGATCTTGTACTCCTTGTAGGCTTCAGATATTCAACCAGAATTTAATTCCCAATATAAGAACTAAGATCATCTATCTCAGTGATATGTAAACTTGCTTTCACCTTTAATAAATAGTAGTTATATTTACACAGAGATTTTCGTTATGAGTCATTGTGAGTAAATGTTTGATTTGTACACTTATTATATATACCTATATACCCAAGGTGTCATAGAATTTTCTTGGATGAAAGGAGTGTGTGAGCAGGACAATAGGAAGGAGTCATAGGCTAGAGGGCTTGTTCCCTTGGAATCACACAGTAGGGATACAAGTGGAAAAGCCCATGTTGGACCTACTGATAGGAGTCTTGATAGCTACTTCAGACAGTCATGACCTTCTGCTTTCCTGCCCTGATTTAGAACCTGGAAGCCATGGTCTTGCTATAGGAATTCAGTAGCCAGAAGAGGCACTTATACAGTCCTGGCAGAGGGAGAAAGCACATGGCTTCAGACATCCTGACTTCTACTTGCTTTGCCTGTGTACCTGGACTCATTTATGCAGACACAGCAGGTCTATAGCTGGATGTGTGCATGTGCAGAATAGAGGACAACCTTGAGTGTTGTTTTTTAGACACCATTCATCTTTATTTCTATTTTTAAAGGCAGGATCTCTCATTGGCCTGAGACTCACAACGCAGCTAGAATGTCTGACCAATGAGCCCCCAGGGATATGCCTGTCTCTGCTGTCCCAGCATGGATTACACATGCAAATATCCATTCCCTGCTTCTTCAAACAGGTGTGAGGACTGAAGTTGAGTTTTCATGCTTGCACACCCAGCACTTCACTGACTGAGAAATCTCCCAGACTCTGCCAACTCCCTATTTCCTTTAGTCCTCTCCATGGATCAAATCCATCATGTGTTCTGTGGTGGCTTCAGCAGGACCATGCACAATGCAGCAGCATTAGCCCTGTTTGATAGAGGGTAGTCTGGGTTCTATAATGTTACCATTGTGCCACAGTTGTCCTGACTTGTGCTGTGAGCCTCATTTTGGTCCTTTGAACTATGGTTTTATCCTAATTATAGATTGAAATGATGAAAAGTCCTGACTTTGACATCATTTGGCTGTAGACTCAATCTCAGCCTCACTGTCTCACAACAGGTGAAATTTGAGCAGGTCATCTAGGCTCTGAGCCTCAGCTTACTTGGTGTGTAAAATGGGATGAGAAATGAACAGCCATGTGGACTTATTCAAAGAAGCAAATTCAGTCGTGCTCCTGAGCTGCTCTTCCCAGAGGGTCACATAATAAAAGTACAAGAGATGTTGGCCTCAGACTCTGTTCTGTGACCTGGGTTGTGGGAGACATTGCTTCTGCAGGACTCCTCTGTAGCTGCAGCTCAATGCATTACACTGCACATGGAATGTGCGCTCTCTCTCTCTCTCTCTCTCTCTCTCTCTCTCTCTCTCTCTCTCTCTCTCTCTCCCCCCCCTTTTTCTTTAGATTAATTTATCTACATATTTTATGCAATTACTTAGTCAGCATATACATCTTCATACCAGAAGGCATCATCAGACTGTTGTGAGCTGGCATGTGGGTGCTGGGAATTGAACTCAGGACCCTAGAAGAGCAATGAGTGCTTTTAACTACTGAGTCATTTCTCTAGCCCCTACAATGCTCTCTTTGGCACAGAAGAATTAAATAAGATGGGAAAACAGGGAGCTGGCTGGCTAAAGGATATGGGGCTTTGGACTTTGAGTTCTTAGATATTTCAGGCTGCAATCTGGTACCCTGGATATGGTGGCCAAGTATTGGGTCACTTCATCACCCGCTGTTATGGGAATGGAGACCATGTGTCAAGGCAGTTTTGCTACTAAGATAAGTAGTACGAAAATTCCAGACCTTTTTCATATGGCTTCAGAATTTTGATTCTTCCTGATGGACAGGTTAGTACTCAGATGAGGGTTAGACAGTCTGCCAACAGAAATGGTAGATATGTCCTTTATCTGTGGCTTGCATTTTAAACCAGCTGAGAATCTTTTACTTTTAGGTTCTGTAGAATTTTAAAAGGAAATTCATTCTTGCCACATCAGTAGACAAGAATGATGACAGCAGGTCGGCAGGCTCAGTGGTTGGCATCATAGACTTCCTAGTCTCTTAACAATTCTTCAAACAGATACAAATTTGCATTGCACCTGGCATCTCCCTCACCATTATTTTGAATGACCTCTGGACATTATCTATGAAACAAGGAACTGGGCAAAGATAAGAGATTAGCCAGAAAGGGAGAGAGATTCTCACACTAAATACCATGCTAGATTAAATCTTTGCTGTGATCTTCATACAGGGAATATTTTTGCCTCCAGCTATTATCCTAACTGAGAACTTCTGGAAGCTTCTTAGAATTGTATTGCCAAAGGCTGGAAGGAACCTATAACTGTTAAATCCTTAGGGTTGGCCAGCTAGATGGGCTATTTAACGTTTTCTTTAGCTATGATGAACACTAAAAGCAAAAAACATGTGGAGTTTATTTGGCTCATACTTCTAGAACATGACCTGGCATTGAAAGACATTAGGGGAGGAACTGAAAGAAAAAGAAGGAGGATGAGGAGGATGTGTCTACTATGTTGTTCCCTCTGACATATGTTCAGTCAGGTTTTTTATATTACACAGAACTACCTACCCAAGGGTAGAGTTGGTACTAGTGCACTTGGTCTTTGTTGATCAATCAATAATTAAGATAATTCCCCAGAGACCAATATGATCTAAGCAATGCCCTAGACTCCTTCTTCCCAGGTGACCCTTGTTAACTTTTGTTGTCATGTTGGCAACAAAAACTAAGGAAGACAGACATTTACTACTTGAGTTCAAGCCCTGGTACCCAATGGAAGGGAGAGAGAACCCACTCCTCCTTATTTTACTCTGACTTCCATTCTTGTACCATGACACATGTGTGTTTCTCTTCAATTCATGCACAGAAAATAAATATAACTATATTAAAATATTCACAGAACAAACATCTACTGACATTGTTTACTCCAACTTCAGAACAATAATAATTTATCCAAGAATCCGTAATGACCCAAAGGACATAATTTTCTATAATATCTAGTTCATGTGTGACCCTGGATGACAACAGGTCAGATAGAAACTCTGGGGGTAGGGATTTAGAATGTCATAGCAGGTATCATAGAGATAGCTTCTTAGGATGAAGTACAGGAATCTTGAGTTTCCCTGAAGTGCAAAACCAGTCATCTACTTGGTGCCATCTCTATCCTGTTCTCTTTGCTGTTCTTCCTTCTTTTTTTTTTTACTCATTATTTATTTACATTTCAAATGTTATCCCCCTTCCCTGTTTCCCCTTCACAAGCTCCCATCCCCTCCTCTCTCCCATTGCTTCTGTGAGTGTGCTCCCCCACCCACCCACCCACTCCTGCCTCAGCAGCCTAGTGTTCCCTACCCTGGGTCATCAAGCCTTCATAGGACCAAGGTGCTCCCTTCCCAGTGATACCAGATAAGGCTATCCTCTGCTACATATCCAGATGGAGCCATAGGTACCCTGTGTACTCTTTGGTTGGTAGTTTAGTCCCTGGGAGTTTTGGGGGGTGTGGTTGGTCAATATTGTTCTTCCTATGATGTTGTAAACCCCCTTAGCTCCTACAGTCATTGCCTTAATTTTTCCATTGGGGTCCCTGCACTTAGTCCAATGTTTGGCTGTGTACATTTGCATCTGTATGGGTCAGCCTCCAGCATAGCCTCTCAGGGGACAGCTATACTGGGCTCCTGTCAGTAAGAACTTCTTGGTATCAGCAATAGTGTCAGCAGAACGGCTAGATCCCTAAGTAGGGCAGTCTCTGGATGGCCTTTTCTTCAGTTTCTGCTCCACTCTTTGTCACTGCATTTCTTTTTGACAGGAGGAATTCTGGATTAATATTTTTGACATGGATGGGTGGCCCTATCCCTCAACTGGGGGCCATACCTATTTAGTAGACGTGGTCTCTACAGGTTCTTTCTCCCCTTTGTTGGGTATTTTGGCTAAAGTCCTCCCTGTTGGGTCCCAATAACCTCTTGGGTCCCTGGCATCTGGAACTTTCTAGTGGCTATCCCCAGTTCCCCATCCTCCACTGCTATACATCTACTTTTAAATTCTTGACTCTCTGCACATCTCTCCCATCTCTTTCTATATCTGAACTGCTCCTCCTCTCTCCCTTCAAGACTTCTTTCTTCCTCTACTTTCCAGAAATCATTCTCTTCCCCTACAGAGTAGTACTGTAGCATCCAGGCTTTGGTGTGATCATTTTCTTCTTGGGTTTCATATGGTCTGTGAGTTGTATTATGGGCATTCCGAGATTCTTTTTGCCTAATATCCACTTATCAGTGAGTACATACTATGGCTATTTTTTTTGACTAGGTTGTCTCACTCAGGATAATATTTTCCAGTTCCATCCATTTGCCTGGGAATTTCATAAAGTCATTGTTTTTAATAGCTGAGTAGTACTTCATTATGTCAATGCACCACATTTTCAATATGCATTTCTCTGTTGAGGGACATCTGGGTTGTTTCCAACTTTTGAGTATTATAAATAAAGCTGCTATGAATATAGTGGAGCATGTGTCCTTGTTAGATGTTGGGGCATCTTTTGGGTATGTGCCCAGGAGTGGTATAGCTGGGTCCTCAAGGCATAACTATCTCCAATTTTCTGACAAATCACCAGACTGATTTCTAGAGTGGTTGTACAAGCTTTCTATCCCACCAGCAATGGAGGAAGGAGTATTCCCCTTTCTCCACTCTGTAGAGCGATCCTATCAGCCTTTCTGCATTACTGAAATTTCACAATCTGAGTGGCTTCATAAAGAAAAGAAATTTTACTCATGGTTCTGAAAGTCAAAGGCCCAAGTCACATGACATTGCCTAAGGCAGCACAGAGCATCACACAGCATGAAACTGAATATTTATGTTTGTCTACTTCAATCTTTGTCTTAAGGTCTCATTTAATCTTGATCCTAATCACCTGACTAAGAGCCTGTCTTTATATACCATAGTAAGATTAAACTTTTTTGTTTTACTTTTTTAGATAGGGTACCACATAGTTAAGACTGTCCTCAGACTTTCTATGTAGTTGAAGTTGTCATTGAATTCTTCATTATCCTGGCTCTGTCTCCCAAGTGCTAGAATTATAGATCTGTGCAACCCTAACTGGCTCCACTTTCTGCTATTGTAATACCTCACAGTAGAGATTAAATCTTTGTGTTGACAAAGAACCTCAAATCAAGTCTAAATTACCACAGGTGGTACTATACAGCTTATCCTGCTCCATCTCAAAACCATTAAATATTGATTATTCTGGAGAATTAGAACATGTCTTCAGTTGAGTAGTTATCGATGTATGTGATGTACCACTCATCTCATGAAAGGGCTTATTTCAGTTACTGTTTTATTGCTGTGAAGAGACTCTTATAAAGAAAATATTTAATTGGAGGACTTGCTTAAAGTTTCAGAGGAGAAGCAGACTGGCATGGCAATGAAATAGCAGCTGAAAGCTTTACATCCTGGTCCATGGGGAGCAGGCTGAATGAAAGAGACATAGTCTGGTGTGAGCTTTTGAAACTTCAAAGCCAACCCCCAGTGATGTAATTCCTCAAACAAGGCCACACCTCCTAATTCTTTTACTCCTTCTCAAAAGATTATTATTACAGTGCTATTCTCAAACAGTGACTAAGCATTCAAATATAGAGTCTATGATGGTTGTTCAAACTACTACAGAGCTGATTTCACGAAGCAAATAAGTTAGGTTTGGTGGATAAGTGCTGGATGTGTAAGGATGTTGAGTAGCCAAAGGTGTCTTGTGTACATGGACTACTCAAATGGTCATTCTCTTCTTGTTTGTTAGTAAAGAGGCTTTAACTTGGTTTAAAGTTTGTGGCCACTTAAAAATCCCTTGCTCAGATGGCTAAACAAAGCACTCTGATTGGAAGGTTATGAATAGAAATCTATTGAAGGGGCCTTGGAGCTATTGTTTTTCTAATATAAAAAGGCAAATGATAGATAAATAGGAAAAAAATAATGAAGGAAGGAAGGAAGGAAGGGAGGAAGGGAGGGAAGAAAGGAAGGAAGGAAAGAAATATTGGCAGAGAGATAATAGGGTGAGTCAGCACTTGCTACTTGCCTTTTATTCCTTACCTCTTGTCTTTATCCTGGTTTACAGTCAGTACTTGGGGGCTGATCAAAGTATTTAATTGGGGAGCTTGCTTACAGTTTCAGAGGAGAATCAGACAGGCATGGCTATAAAATAGCAGCTGAGATCATTCAGCATTTGGAGATCATTAAGAAGAAGCCACATGCTAAGATGAGAAGTTGAAGATTAAAAGAGCCTGTTTCACATGACTTCCCTGGATATTCACACCAGCTCTGAACTGAATGTCATATTCTTTAGCCCTTGCCATGGGGAATCAAACTTACTTAGTGCTCTGAAACTGAGTTATTATGTAAATGCATGTTGATGGTTTATTAAATATAATATATACAATTAAACTGTGGCTTGGTTGCTGGAACATTTTGGGTCTTATGTGTCCCTCAAAGGTCTCTGTGTTAATGGCTTGGTCATCAGGTGGTGCCTGTTTGCAGTAGTAAAAATCCTTTAGGAGGTGGGGTTTACTGGGAAGACTTTTGATCACTAGGTTGGTTTATAGGCATGTCTGTGAGGAATTGTCTCACTTACACTAAAAGATAGATAACACAGTCTGAAGGTTCTGGACTTGGTAGAAAAAAAGAAACTAGCTGAATGTTAATCACAAACACATTAGCTCTTGTTGTTTTTGACTTTGGGTATGAATAGCTGCTTCAAGTTTTTGTCTTAACTTCCTACAGTGATGGATTGTAACCTGAAATTATAAGCTGAACAGACAATTTTTCACTTATAATTGCTTCTATCAGGGTGTTTTAGGATCTTGGTCTTCACTCTATTTTCTATTTTGCTCCCTGGCCACAGTGTGAATGCCTTTATGCCTCAATGCATTTTGTTGTCTCACAAGAGGGCCAAACCACTGGAGGGCACTGTTCATGAACTGGAACATTCAACATCATTAACCAGAACAATCCTTTTTCTCTCTGTATAGTGATTCTATAATAGTAATGAAAATATGGCCAACAAAATTGAGTGGAATCAGAGATCACGTAAAGAAGGACAGACAAATGTTGTTAGTTCAGAAAAATAAATAACCGCAGTAACTGAATTAATGAGGTCATAGGACAGTGAAGTCAAGAGGGAGGAGATAAGAGGTTTACTTGATGAAGGTGATGTCCTTGAGCAGGCTGAGAAGGCAGAAGAATGTGACTTGTCAATACTGTAAGTGAGGTAGACATAATGGTTAGAAACATAGATGTGTTTGTTGCCTTCCTCGTCATTGTAACCAAATACTTGAGAAGATGCAACTTAAGGGAGAAGAGACTTCTTTCAAGTGTGGTCCACCTCTTCAAAATTCAATAACTTCCCTAAACAGAGACATGAGCTAGAGCCCAAGAGTTGCTAAACAGGAACCTGTGGGAGACACTTCATATTTGAACCACAATAGATAAAGGTGAAGAGGAGCCAATAGTGAATCGTACAGATAGATCAGGCCTGTGTCTATCAACATACACTCTGCCTTGGCTCAGGTAGATTTTGAAATGGTCAGTTCATTTTGTCTGGAGCTTATAGGTGAACTATTCCTCCATTTTCTTAACTTTATGTGGTGCGTGTGAACTGGGATGTAGCTGGCTATATTTGTGTCTTCAGTCTTCTCATAGGATGCACAAAAGAACAGTTCCTCAGGGGATGTGTAGAATTGAAGTGAGGGTATTAGCTCTTCAGAGGAGTTGTTTGGACATACCAGTTTCTTCCTTCTGGTAAACTGGAGGGAAACTATGCTTCTGGGTCAGCCATCAAAGACTTGGAAACTGCATACAGCTAACCCACTGAGCTTTTCACAACCTGGGGAGGTATTTATTTTCTTAATTATCTTTAAAAAAATTAGATAACTGCATTTTTGGCAATGAGATGGGGTATTAGAAATAGAGCCTCTTTATCTCCAGAGGCATGACTCAATCTCCAAATGAGAAAGCAAAAGTACATCACTTAACTATATAAAACTTGCAATCTACTCACTGGTCTCTCAAATCTTCCCTGATTTCTAGTCTTGACTTTTAAGGAAACTACAAAGAAATACTCTCAAGCACAGAAATTTTCCCAGGCTCCAAGTGGACCTAAATTTGGGAAGCCTAAAATCAAAAGAACAGACAATGGATTTGCTCAAATCAGTCAGAATTAATCCATACTTGCTATAAAGAACAAAAATAAATGCAACTGTTAGTTTAAGGAGTATGTGCTGAATTCTGTAAGTCTCTGTGCACCCTTCCACCATTTGGGTCTACTGAAAAAGAAAACAGAAAATGGTATAGGAAAATAGGGAAATTACCCCACCCCTGTTCCCACGCTATTTTAGTTAGGGTTCTACTGCTGTCAACAGACACTGTGACTGTGGCAACTTTGTAAAGGACATTTAATTGGGGCTGGCTTACAGGTTTAGAGGTTCAGCCCATTATCATCAAGGCAGGAGGGTGGCAGCATCCAGGCAGATATGGTACAGAAAGAGCTGAGAGTTCTACATCTTCATCTGAAGGCTGTCAGAAGAAGCCTCGATCCTTTGTGGTGGTCAGGAGACATGTTTTAAGCCACATTCAAAGTGACACACTTCCTCCAACAACACTACACCTCAAAAATAGTGTCATTCTCTGGGCCAAGAATATTGGAACTACCATACACTTCTTTGCTTCTGTGTTAGTCAGGTTCACCAGAGGGAAAAATATGTAAAAATGCAGAAATAAGAACATGAAGCTATTAATAGGGCTAAGTTATAGCTATATCAGAAGCTAATATAAGTATATATATGAATATAAATCTGTTATGAATATATAGAGATTAGAGAGGGGGGAAACTAAATTGGGCCTGCCTATATTTGTGGATAAGCCCCTGTTTTAGTTGGGTTCTGAGTTAAATGTTAATTCTCATCCTAAACACCCTCGTAGATACAATCAGACCTCAGTGAGATGTCTGAGCACTGCATGGCCTAGTTAAATTGATATGGAACATTAGGCACAGCCTAACAAAAATTACAAAGAATGTATTTACAGACTATTTCTGGCTCAGAAGACATAGCCTTTACACTCTATATCTCCAACCTCTATTTTTAATAAAAAATCTTTTAAAGTTTGTATAGAAAGTAATTGGTTTCATTATGACATTTTCACATATATAATCCCTTTGCTCTTTTCTGTTCCCCCATTGCCCCTTCTTGCAGGTCTCTTTGCTCCTTGAAAATAGTTACTTATTGATTTAAATCATGTACATTTCCTTAACCTGTCTCTTCTCCCCGCCCCGCCCCCTACTCTGGCACACACATTTTCCCCCTTTCTCCCAATCCCTTTCCAATTATAAGTGCTTATAAAATCATTGGATCGGATAGCCAGGGGCATATCTGTAGTGAAAGTGTTCTTCTCCATGTTCTGGTAGCAGGATTTGTTTGCTCTGGGGAAGCCCAGCATACTTCCAGGATAAATTGCAGAGTCGATTAGGGCCTGGGCTGGTTGCATGGAGCTGAGGATCAACTGGAAAGCAGAGCCCAGATTTGGACGTCAGACCCTCAGTGTGTTGACGTAGTTCAGAGTTTCGGTGTCTGCCTGCGAAATGTGAATGCTAAACTGGCTTAAAGGTGTAATGATTGTAGAATCTTTGTGAATTCAGATAAAATCTATGCCAGTCAGCAGTCAGACATGGGGTGGGGTTTTATTCTTTGTATGTGTGTGTGTGTGTGTGTGTGTGTGTGTGTGAGTGATGGAACATTTTCGTTTATCTATGTCTTCTTTAGAACTTTATTTGGGCACAGGTGGTCTCTTGTTATGGCTAGTAGTTATTTTCTTGCCTCTAATTATCTGACGTTTTTTCCTCTTGCAAACGTTTGGAAGATTTGGCCATGTTGAGCTGTTCTGTGCAGACGATGTTTGTCAGCTATCTCATATGCAGCTTTTCATAGTCTCCACTTGCTTACCATTACTTATCACAGTCTCTTCTTTTATTTATCTCTTGCCCTGCCCCCTTCACCTTCGCTTCCATTACATTTAACAGGATTTCCTCCCTGTTTCAAGCTGCTTGGGACTTATTATGTAGTTCAGCTTCACATTCTCCCTTCAAGAATTGAGATTACATGTATGTGCCAACCCACCAAGATAGGCATGTTATACTTGGCCATTCTCAGTTGTCTAGACAACTAGTTAAACAGAAATTTACAATGGCTAAAGTTTTTCCAGATCGGGTCAGTCCTATCCACTGATGTGGAATGATCTCAAAGCAAATGTTAGAGGGCTATTGACAGAAAAGTAGGTAAATAGTGTACTATTGCTTTATCATTTAAGAATTTAGTCTCTTTATTAGCCAAAGAACCTCTAAATCTAATATTTGAGGGGAGCATCAAATGGGGCGTGTTTGGGAAGCTCACACCATACATATGTCCACTGTCTCGATAGATTCACTACTTGGCTAGTGTCTGATCCTCAGCCTGGCAGGTTCAAAAACAATGTTTGCAATAAGAAACAGACTGCAGATTCTTAATCCAGGTAAGGTCAGTGGAAATGGATTCCACAGACTCGGGCTTCTAGGAACCGAATGTGGAGATTTATATGCAGAATGTTTATGAAAGAGTTCTATGAGTTCTCTTGTGGAAGAGTAAAGAAAATAGGGGTGGGACACACAAAAAGGTTAAGTGTAATGAAGTCACTAAACTGAGCTTCAGTTGATGCTAAAGGAAGCCTTGGCATACAACTAGTCCTTTGCCTGTAAGGGATAAGGCTTCCTGGTCTAAGTGCTTCATATGTATAATCTTCACTCTTAAAACACTCTAATTTTACAAAAAAGAAAAGAAAACGGAAGCCCAAGCATATGAAATGATTTTCCTTCTGCATGTTACAATGTTTTATGTGGTAGATTTGTGATTCCTATAATTATGATTCCAGAAGAAATGATTTGCTAATTTTATTCTATACAGCTATGCCAAAATAGGCTGCTATGAAACAATTTCTGTTCATAAGCAAGAAATAAAATGTATTTATTCGGTGTGGTATGAGATTACCAAAATTCTTTCTTAAAGTAAAGATTTATTTCTATATTTATTTAGTGTGTGTGTGTGTGTGTGTGTGTGTGTGTGTGTGTGTGTGTGATGCATGTAAATTCCATGTGTGTAGGTGTCTGCAGATGTCAGAGGAGAGTGTTGAATCTCTCTTGAACGTAGAGTTTCAAGCAGTTATGAGACACCTGGCATGAGGGCTAGGAATTGAACTGTTGTCCTCAGAAAAAGCAGCAAATGTTTTTAGCTATGAGGACATCTCTTCAGCTCTTATCAGAAATTTTGCATCCAAACTCTCGAAATGGAAATAAAGCTTTCTCAAAACTTTACATAAAATAATTTACATCTTTCTACTGTGTATATACTCAAGCACATGCCATTAACATTACAAATGCAGTGTAATCTTTAGATGTTCTCTCCTCTATTTGAAGGATGAATATTCTTTGTAAGCTCTCAATTCAATGTATTCATTTCACCACTTCTATGAATGAATTAATGAACTTCTAAACAATCACCAGTATGCTATGTGTCAGACATTGTTATGTGACAGGAATTCAGCTGCAAGCATAATGCATCATATCCTACCAAGAGCTCAGAGTTCAGAGGGGATTCAGGCAAATAAACAAATAATTAAAGCCTAATTAGATGATTGTTGGTTGAATTCATCTAAGCTAGAATTCTGAAAGCAAGCATGGTGATACTCAGTTCTTAGAACACAGAGGACTGAAGCTGGAAGCTTCTGAGTTCAAAGCCAGCCTAAAACTAATACGTGTACATTGTAGTGTGGATATGAGTGTGCTTGGAAACCATGATTCCACCAATGCGGTCTGTAGAATGGTGGAAAGTGAAAGTGAGCCAACAAGAAGAGACTGGATCCCAATGGAGTACACTCTTTAGAACTTCGAGCTACAATGAACCCTCCCCACTTATATTCTGTTTGCTAAGTATTTTATCACAGCAATGGGAGAAGTAACTGAGGCATTCGTCCTTTTGTAACAGAATTGAAACAGCTTTTGAGGATGGGGTTCACACAGCATCATCAACTCTCAAAACACCCATCTCTTAGTACTGTGACCCCACAGTTGTACTTCCACATGAGTTTTAGGGGAGACACACTCCATCTGCAGCATCTGAGGAAAGATGAGAGTAGATTCAGAGTTCCCCAGGCAGGAGGCTGAAGTCTGTCTCTTTGTTTGCTTTGCTGTTTTATTTCATATGGAGAGGAACTGAGTACAGTTATGTGAAGACAGGTGGACATCATGGAGCTCGTGCTGTTATAAGGTTTTGGAAAGATTCATGGAGCTAAAACAAAGAAGATAGAAGATGATGAAATCAAAAGACTAACAAGAGTGAATAGCTCACAAGTCTTGGCACACAAAAGTGTGCATGATATGTATCTAGAGATACTAAAAAAGACACTAAGGAGGGGATTTTCTAGATCATAGACATCAGAGTTTCTGTGAGTAGATCCTGAACATTATTACATTTTAAGTTTCCCAGATTCACTCCATAAGGGCCAACAATTTTTAAACCCAGGTTACCTTGTTAACAAATGAGGGTAACTGTACAGATTAGAATGTCATGCAGTGAGCTTAGGATGGTTGTCCTGATCCATGGGACACTGGTAGAATTTTATTGCCATATTTTCTTTCTGCACCTGACATGTTACAGATATGAGATTCACAGACTTTGAAAGAAGTCCAGAGCAGCCTAGCACTGATGGTCAAATGTTGAAATGGGAGTCCTTTAAGGCCTGTACTTCAAGAAGCAAAATAATGTTGCCAGAAGAAAAATCGGAGTGACAATTACAGTAATTGGAGAATGATCAGATTTGGAACAGGGGGTGGAAAAATCTGTTTACCCATTGGAGCCACCATATGGGGAGGTTTATGATGCAGCATGAGATAAGTTGAAACTGTGCATGTAGACTTAGAGATGGTAGAAAATAAGCATGGTGTGGATATTTCTTTACAAACTCTGGGTAATGCAGCCATGGGAATGCACTACATGTATTCTAGGGATCTTTTTGATTTCTGGGAGATCACATGAACATAGACAGACATTCATACATAACACATGCACAGCAGACAGATGCATAAACATAACACATATTTAGCACACACATAACACACACAGAAGATACACAACACACAAAGAGTCACACACAGGCACACTGATTACACATATATAGGAGAGACAGGACACACACAGATATAAACACAGAATACACATAACATAACACACAGAGAAAATACACATATAACATATAGAAATAATAACTGCTATATACATAGAGCACATACATAGACAGTACATGCTTAACACATAGACAGACATATACACATAGACTCACACATACACACATGAAGAGAGAGAGAAATGACAAAAGAAAATTTCTACTGCTTTGGATTGATCTTGGTGATGGGTGTCTGCTGTAGGAGAACATGTGACCCAGCAACCTTGCCAGGGAGAATTCTTACATAATACTATTGGACACAATTAAAAACTTGACGGTGACAAGGATCAAACCTTTGTAATTCCCTTGTTATTTATCCTGTTGCTCTGTGGTGGTTTGAATGACAATGAGTCCTGTAGGCTCATATATTTGAATACTTGGTTCCCACTTGGTAGAACTGTTTGGGAAGGATTAGGAGGTGTGACTACTAAAGTGAGTTTTGAGGTTTCAAAGTCCATTTCCAGGTAGCTCACTCTCTGTCTCCTGCATATGGATTAAGATGTAAGCTCTCAGTTACTGCTCCATCATCTTGCCTACCTGATGTCACGTTCCCCACCATGGTGGTCATAGAATCTAACTTTGAAAATATGAGCCCCAAATTAAATACTTTTTAAAAATAGTTACCTTGGGCATGGTGTTTTATCACAGCAATATAAAAGTAACTGAGAGTAACCCTATGTTCATTACTGTATATCATATAAGCTATACCTACTTCTTGGCATCAGTCCACATCTAGGCTAGAAGAGGAAGGGCAAAAGACTATGTGACTTCAAGTTAACTATCAGAGGAGAACAAAAGTTCCTACCATATCCCTCAACAAATTCTGCCCAGGGCTCCCTGGCCTAGAACTAACTGTTTAGGCATCATTTATTCCCCTATAATCCCTAATTAGAACTCTATTTTGTGAGAAATGTTACTGTTCTAATCTAAAAGACTACATTTCCCAGCATTCTTTTCCAGTATCTGCCTCAGTAATCTATTGAAGTTGTAGGGTCTGACTTTTAAAGAGCTCTCAGTTTTATTTGCCTCTAGTCCTGCAAGTTCCGTATATAGCATGGAACCATAGCAGTCTTTTTCTTACTCAGTCATGGCTAGCCCTCTTCTGACTCAGTTGTAGACTGAGGTAGATCACAGCTTTTCACCCTCTGGACAAAACACAAAGAAGTTTCCCATAGTAGCTTTGGCTTTAAGAGACCGTGCAAAGAATGCTCTGGACTGCATATTATCTGCATATTGCCACACACAACTTCATAGCTTGGTGAATAAGAGGCCAGAGTGATAAGCAGAATGCTTCCTCTCAATGGAGAGGCTAACAGCAAAGATGGTGTCATATTTACACATATTCCTCACTTGCCTGCCTATCTCCCTCTCTTTTTTCCTTCCTTATCTCAATTTCTCCCTTCTTTCCTCCTCTCATTTTCTTCCTCTTCATCTGTTTTAAGTATTCATTCATTCATTCATTCATTCATTCATTCATTTTTTAGACAGTTTTACCAATTAGGCTGCTCTCACACCCATAATCCTCCTGCTTCTGCCTCCTAATGCTGAGATAACAACTGACACACCTAATTTCAACTTTATTTTTTAAACTCATGGATATAACCACCTTCAGGAAGGAAAGCAGTGGTTTCCCAGGACAATTTTGTTCTTAGGACTATCTCTGTCTATGCCTTTATAGGTTCCCATGTGGGTTGTTTATGTTTTATCTTCAAAGGAGTTTGAAAGAGCAATGCGTTGATTAAATTAACTCTGAGGCTATACTCAAAGAATGGTCATTCATCTCCTGCCCTGTAGAACCACAAATCTTTTATAAGCCACTCCATATCAACCATCTGCTTATTCACTGATCACATGGTGTGTAGTTAGGCCAATGATGGTGGCATCTGTGCTGAACATCGACTATTTTCCATGTCTGAGTTCTCTGAACAATGTATTGAAACAGCTATTTACAAAGCATCCAGATCATATTAGGGGTTCTAAGTGACTTACAGATGATTTCAATTATATTGGAAAAACATGCAGATTTGATGCACACACTATGGTTTATTATGTGAGGTCTTGAGCAGCTAGGGCCTTTGGATCTTGAAGGGGACTTCTGAGACCAGTCTACAACTGGAATTGTATGCTATTTCTTCTAGTCATTATCCTAATTTTTGTTTAACTATGTCTCTAAAGAAGCTTTGTGATGTTTGTCAGTAAGACCAGATGACACCACCACTATACTTTAATAATAATGTGAACATGAAACCAAATTGTACACCTGAATCTCCCTCCCCTCCTGTCTTCACATGTACAGAGTGCATTTAAAGCAAATATACAAATTTTCCATGTCCATATAAGTTAAAAAAAATCAAGAAAATGAAAGCAAAAACTATTATTTATCTTTTAAGATATAGTTTCATTCTTTAGCCCAGGTTAGCCTTAAATTCAATATTATCCCCTTACTCCTGCTTCTAAGCTTTGGGTCTGTAGGAAGGGCTCTAACCAGGCCCATGCATAGCAAACATGGCAAATGTGACTACGGCAGGTCTTGCCCTTTCCGCATTCCTCCCCCACCAGCTAAAACCCACCAGATTGCATTCTGTAAGCTGCCACTAAGGTCTAGTCCCTTATTTGGCCACTTTCTCCTCCTAAGGCTGACTATCAAGTTCCAGCTGTCATAATATTTTAGTCCAGCAATCAACACCCCCTTTTGATCACCTAATTAACACATCCAATCAAAAAGAACCAACTCATCCAAACACAGGGTTTCCCTCTTTCCCTTTATAAACTGCCATTTTCCCATGGGTCTTTCTCCTCTCTATCCAGACACATTTGTTTCTCTGAGGCAAATACTCTTTCCTACTTTTCCTTGTTCCTTTTCCCTTCTTCCTCATTTTCTATCTTCTGTCTTTGTCTTTTATTCCCTTTTGTGGTGAGAACTTGCTGTTGGTGTGTCCTGGGCCCTCTTTCCTTTCAGTATATTCAGCCACCAGTCCTGGCTAAAAGTTGCTCAGAATTTAAGAGTTTCATTTCACTCTCAGGAGAGAGAAATTATCCACCCAGTGGTTCATTTTGGAGGTTGGATAAATAGCTTAGAAAGGGAAAAGCAGAAAATGCTATCTAGACTTTTCTGTTTTGAAGCAAGACAGTTGAAAGAGTAACCTTCAACCGGTCCCATTGCTTCACACTCTTCCACAAGTGGAGGACTCTCCAGTGCAAAACTAATGTAGAGAGTGAGGAAATACACATTCCAAAGGCAGTGATTTTTTGCAGATGTAAGCAATGTTCAGTGGTTAAGAGGCCCACAGCTACATGACATAAAATGGTGAAGGTGTAGGCCACTTTGGGGTGAGGATGACATCCAGAAATGAGCTTTGACACTTGAGAGGTGGCTCCACAGTTAAGAGCAAGCAAGGGATACTCTTGCAAAGCACTCCAGTCCAGTTTCCAGCACCCACATCTGGCAGCTCACTACTGCCTGTAACTCCTGCTTCACAGGATTCAACACCCTCTGCCAACCTCTCCCAGATATCACACACACACACACACACACACACACACACACACACATACATACATACACAAACACACTAACACATGCAAACACACACAAACACACACACAAACATGTGCAAACACATACACACAAACACACACATACACACAAACACATACACATATCAAATGTTCACCCTCTCTGCACAGAGATATCTGAGTGTCTTGATCATTTGTACCTCCCTGAAATGATCCCGCTGCCTCCGAACATGTGTAGAAAACTGTCATTGGGAAAGCTGTCTTGTCAAGGATATTCATTGACTTTTTGCTCTCTCCCAGAACAGAATGGAATTTAAACAGTGGGTCTAGCACTTTCTACCTAGGGTTGATATTAAAATTTAAAGGGAAATTGTCCCTACTGTCCTTAGCTAACCTACCACACAGATGCCTTGCAATTTAAAAGCAAAATAAGTGTGGCTTTCCCCAATGTATACCAATGTCTAAAAGGCATCAGTATGGAAATGGTTTTGCTACTCTAAAATAGAATTTCTATCCCAGCTACCACTGCCTCGAAAAACCCATGCCTTCTAGTTGAAGGTCAAGCTGTGGTTTCTGGTACCCTGGACCACAGGATGCTGGCCTGGCTTTGGCACAGTACTCTATGTAATCAAAGCTCTATAAAAGCCCAGCTCATTGCAGATGGTGCTGCCACAGCTGATGTGAGCCACTGAGCAGAGGAATCCTGCAGAGTCGTGCCTGGGGCCCAAAGCCACAGACCATGGAAGGACAGATAAAGCTGTGAGAAGGACACAGGTCAGGAAGAGCCTCTAGGTTTCAGTGTCAGGCCCATGGCTATCTGCTTACTTAACTCCAAATTCCTGTGTCCTGGCCTACCTTGAGACTCATCTGATCACTCAGTTCACTCTTGTTTCTCGGATTTCTGATCCAATACCTCATTATGTTGAACACAGTAGCATTTCCCCCTGTCTAAATAGTAAATCAATTGAAGAAAAAGAAAGAGTGAGGGCATAGGAGAAATACACACCAGTTCTATCATTGATGAAGCTATTATTTAGAGCAGGTCTGTGCCTGTGGGCATGTGGATTTTCAATGATGAGTTGGAACAGCTTTACCCAGTTATAGACTATGATGTCCCTGCTGTGTTCATATCTAAACTGCAAAGGGCAGACCTCTGACAGCACACAGCAAGGAGTGGAAACCATTCCTGGGTCCTGCTGTGGCCAGAACCCGATGCAAAAAAAAAAAAAAAAAAAAAAAAAAAAAAAAAAAAAAAACAACCAAAAATCCAAAATTGGTCTACATGTCCACTTATGCCCCCAAATACCAATTAGATGGAGAAACAGTGGATGTCAGGACTCACTGGAGTTCAGTGTGGAAGGACACCTCGGTTCAGAGAGGCGAGATGCAACAGATGCATTTGGCACACTATGACAATAATACTTAGTTTATAGGATTTAATTATAAGTATTTGAACTTTGAACCTAGGCTGGGCAGCTGCATCCACTGCTAATGGATTCCTGTAAGAGACATTGCAAGCTACCTGCTCTGTTGTAGTTCTTCTTCCCTGTGTTCATGCTACATATATTATTGTATTTGTTTACAACCTGGCTGACTCTCCCACCTGACACAGACCTTGCCTTTCTTTCTTTTGAAACTCAGAATCCCCAGTTTCTAGTTACATGCCGCAAGACTAGAATTTAAGTGGTCGAACCTTACCATACTGCTGTGTTTAGGTGAAATTTATTACTCCTATTCTGAAACAATTGTCACATTAAAAGTTAGCCCTCAAGGTAGGAGTCTAATGACTTGTGGAGTCAGTCATTCTAAGAGAGTCAGAAGATACTACTTTTCCTTAGGATACCCTGTGCAATGTTACTGAGTTTGTGTAATCTCTGCAGGAAATATCATGCTAGGAGTAAAAATGGCCTTTTTCCCTAAGGCCATTTCAGAGCCAGGAGACTCATCTCACAGTCCCACACTTGTCCTTACACATACATATACATCAGCATATTTCCTGCCTTCCATTTGTTCTTCCCTCTGTGAGGAAAAAAAAAACACTGCTCCGAATGAGGAAGAGACAGTTTTATGTAGATACATTTATTTGAATATACCGTGTCTCTTTTGTTCTTTTGTTTTGCTTCTTTTTATGTGTATGAGTAGGGTAGGGTGGGGCGAGGGCATGCACAGGCACACATGGCCACCAGAAGTTGGCATCATTCTTCTACCTTACTCTTTGAGGCAAACTCAGAGCTCGACAGTATGGCTACTCTTACCAGCCAGCTTGCTCAGAGGTTCCCCAGTCTCTATCCTCCAACATAGGAGACACATGGCAGTTATATGGATTTGGGAAATTTAAACACCAGTGTTCTTGGTTATAAGTTGATGCTTTAACTGATAAGTCACCTCTCCAGCTCCTAATGGTGTTTTTTCTTAATGGAGATGTTTGGATCCAAAGTCATGGCTGGGAGTTCGTTTAACAGTTAGATATCAGCAATGATCATTTGAAGGCTTTCCTGCACCACGATCCAAGATGGCTTCTGTGTCTGCAGACGCTGCTGGCTGTGGGTAGATAGTTGCTCATCTCATTGGCACTGGCTGCTCTCCAGCCTAGTACACAGGGTAGTCTACCTTCACCAGACTGACTGGCTGACCCAGCAAGTGTCTCAGGAGTATAGGGTGAAACTCCTTTCTTGGTTCTGACCTAGAAGTTAAAGAACCGTGGAAGACACATTTGCCTTTTATTGGCACAGGTTCAGTAACTAAGATCAGCCCAACTCAGAGCGAGGGAAGAAAGAGATCACCTGCCAGTGATTGACCATGGGGTTGTTCTCAAGTACCTTGTTTAAGTGTTAGTCTCTGACTGTGTTGTCCTGGATGATGTTGAACTGGGCACAAGTCATCCCTTTGCCCTGGTCTCCTACGTTCCTGGGGTAACAAGTGCCCATCACCGTATCAAGTTCTGTAGATGAGTCCTGAAATTCTCACTTGACCATTCCCACTAATTTTATTCTTTTACCACACATCCCCCATCATGGGTCATCTATGTCTTTTACACCTTATTCTTTTCTTACCCAATATCTCCTTGTTAACCAACACAGTGAGCAATGACAGACAAGCTGTTTCTCTAGAGTGAAACATTTTTTATTTCGTAGAAGATGTGGATAGCTTGAAACAGACTTGACTTTTTAAGAACAATGAATTATGAAGAACATTTACTTTAAGAAGCCAAGACTCATAGTGGCACTGAAATCATGGGACATCTGTGTCTAACTGCATAAGGTGGATTGCAATATGGGGACTGTGTCTTAAGGGTATAGATATCTAAGGAGTCAGGTCTGTGATGCCAAGGACAACCTAACTGTTGAGAAACTTGGGGATAAGTAACTTGCCAGTTCCTTAGGGGAAGTGGTGGCTACCTTCAGAAGTAATTCTTTCAATCAGCTCATGAAATTTCCACTTTTAACGTGAAAACAGTATGCTGTGTGGAACTTCTGAAATCGACAGAGTGGAACTCAGTATCAGAAAGTTATGATGCTCCAGTACTCTGCCCTGTGTTTTGTGGTTTTGGTGGTCAGACACAGAGACACAGGCAAGAGCACCTCCAGAAACATAGGCAACAGGCAAGGTTCTACTTCAGAGAACAGAAAAGAAGGTTCATAGTTCCATACTAAAGGACGTCTAAAGGTTTGCATTTGGGACAATGTATGAGACTAAATCTATTTTTAAAAATCAGGTCTTGGGTTTAACCCTATAAATACAGAGATAAAAAATAATTTAAAACTCACGAAAGAAAAAAAAAGTACCAATATATAAAAGAGAAACATTTTAAGGAAATGTTGTACTTAAATAATAGTACGAATTATAAAATGGCAGTTCTGAAACTTCTGCAGTTGATATTTTGACAATAATACCAAACGCAAGAGCATCACAGTGGAAACTTATATCTGTTTCAAGCTCTTCTCTCCTTGCAAATCTCCAGACTTCTAACTAACTCTAAGCTAGTTTTATCTGTTTGTAAATTTTCTGTATGCAGATAGTGTGGTAGTGTGAGCCCAACTGTGCCTGGCTTCTTTTGTTCTTTGTAAGTGCAAGTGATCAATCTCTCATTGCTGTTTAATATATGTAATATGATAAGTATATATGCATGATATAGTATATAATATGATAGTTAATGTGTTCTTCGTGGTTGGTTCATTTTAATTGGTGAAACATGCTATCTTTTCAGGACTGCCAAACATGCCCATAAAACACCCCTTATCAAGCAAGGAGGGTTATGAATTCATAGCTTTGTAGGTTCCCAGGCATGATGTCTTCACAAAGTTAGTATATAGTGTGTGGTGGGGTGGCGAAGACGGGAGTATGTTGCTGGGGAACATAGTCACATCTAAATAAAGAGTAGAGACAAGGGACAAATCCAGGCCTTCATCATAAGTCTCCTGTAAGAAGTCCCAAGGATTCTTCTAAGACCTAACCTTTAGCATCATCACCTTGAAGGCCAAGTCCCCAGCACAGAAATCTTTGGGTGGTCCAAGTTATGCTCAAGTCACAGTGGTAAATAAACATGTGCTTACTTGGAATGGTGATTTTTCAGCCAGAGATGATTTTTTAATACCAGTGAAAATCTGACAATGCCTACAGATGTTGTTCTGACCTAGGAGGAATTCTGAGAAGCCAGGGTATCGCTTGCAATCCTATAAAGCACAAGAAATCTCATAACACACAATTATGTGAGCTAATGTGTCATTGCAGGCAAAGAAATCTGGTTTAGGATCCTTATATCAATCTGACTACAAACGGTGTGTGGTGTTGTAGATTATTCAGGCATTTCTCTTGGGTAAATATTTAGAAATATACTTCCAGTAGGATGACTCAGTTTTAGAATATATAACCAAACAACTTCCCCCATAGGACTTTTTACCCACTTAACACTTTTTAGAAGCAGCATCTGAGAGCCTTGGTTGCTCTGTGCCCTCAGCAGCGTACAGATCCCATGGGCTTTCTGTTTTGGCAGGTGTAGTGTCTGGGTGATGATATTTCTTCTCTTTTAACTTGTTTCTATAATGACCAATTTTTGATCACCTTTTCATGGATCATTAATTATTTTAATATCTCTTCTTGCCGTATCCCCCCTTTTTTGCTGCTTTTTAAATTAATTTGTCTGTTGTTTATTTATTTAAGGACATTTTTATTCATGTATCTATTATAGCCAGTAGACCTGATATTTCTTTTTTAAGACCATTATGGTTTATCCAGATGCAACCTGTAGTTGCAAACTAAAATCCAGAGATCAGGGAGCACAAATCAGCAGCTAAGTTTCCCCATTCGGGTCCCACCCTGGCAAACATCCTGTAAACTCCACATACTCAGGCCAGCCCCATAGAACTCAACAACCACTTGCCTTTATTAGAGGCAAGCTCAGCCATTTATCCTGGAAGTACAGAACCATCACTTTTCCATGTCTTTCCTGGAACATGATCAGCTCCAGCTCAGAGTCTGGGATAGCAGAAACCTGCAGGAGTGTTTTGAGGATGGTTTGAATTATTCATTGGAGAGAAAAAGTCTGTTTCTGCAGAGGGGATCTCGAAAGATCTAACTATGTGCACACCTTTTGAAAGAAGATGGTAGTCACGTTTGGAAGAACTCTGAACTGTGATGACTTTGCCTTTATTCAATGCTCATGCCAGAGCCCTCAGAACTGCATCACACACACACACACACACACACACACACACACACACACACATATGTATATATATATAAAACTTCCACTCATCCTGTGACTTGCTTCGAATATTTCTTGGTGCTTTGTAAATGAAGAACTCAAGCTTATTCACTCCAATTACTCGGACATCGGAAGGTAACTTTGGGTGCGTTTGCTGTGCTTAAAGCTTCATGTAAAGCCCTTTATCAGTATACTAGAAAGGTTTTACACATGAAATAATAACCATTAGTTCTATTTTATAGAGATGAAGAATTGTCCATATAAATTTTCTTCTGGCATGCTCTGAAGCAGAAATTCACACTCAGATCTTTTGAATTATAGAATGAGTTTTAACAGACAATCATTGGTTTAGAGAGGTAAGGGACCACCCTGTCAGTCCCATCCCCTCTGAAATAATTGTCCTTTATAGAGTCTAGGATAAGGAGAGATATGTTATCAGCAGTATACTTACTGTACATATTGTTACATCATTACCCTTGTTAAACCCATTGGATATTTAAAAAACCCAAATCTGTGTGAATATGGGAAGGGGATTTATAGGGAGGACAGAGGCTGATGAGTGGAAGGGAGACACAAGGGAGTGGAGGTGAGCAATCAGAAATGAATTGCACACATGTGTGGAAATGTCAAAGAATGCATTTAATAAATGAAAAGACATCTGGTCTGACTTGGAAGTTCCACTGTTCTCTTTCCGATCATAGTTTCAGTGCAAACTTGACCTGCTTGAAGACTCGAAGGCTCTGGGTGTTTTTGCATTGATTACAGTGATGAAGGTAGAGAGGATGAGAAGGAAGATGAAGGTTAGGATGATGACACAAGAAACTGAGGCTGGCTTCCTTCAACAAATAGAGTAGGGAAATCTTTGGGTAAAAACAAAAATGGCTTTCACCAGGACAGGAACAGATGGCTCTAGCCCAGAAGGAGCTGGGCAAACACAAGTCAGAAGCTGTGGCCTGCTCCTAAGTATACAGTGGACTAATAAAAGAAAACAAACATCTAGTAACCAATTTCGAATGAGATAACAAGAGAAAGAACTGTAGCCATGAAAGGGCTTTGAGCAAGCCCAGAGAACATGAAAAAAATCTTGCATGTAACATGGCTTTTTTTATCTAGAGAATGCTAAACTTTCTGTTCCCTTACTGGTGATTCACCAGAAGCAAAACGGGCATGAAAAGGCATGGGCTTTGGGACTGGACATATTCACAGTTAAAGGAAGACTTCACTGTGTGTTTGGAAAGCTTTCTTGATCCTCATCTTTATGACAAGGTGGATAGAAGACTCTTTTCCAGGGAATAGCAAAGAGAGGTTTCTGGAACTGGCTCTATGAGGAACAGTGAGATGTGATTTTCATTGGGCTATTTTCAGAGTCACCACATTTGGGGAAGGGAGCCAGTAAGAGCTCCCGAGTAGCTGCAACAGACGCTTCATCAGCTCTCCTACAATTTATGGAGCTGGAAAATCTTGTGGAGGTGTGCTGCCTCTGGCAAGAGCCAAGCTTGTGTATTCTTCTTGTGGATCAGACCTTGTATGTGAGCTACTTCCCATGAATTAACCCAGGACTAAAGGATGGAATATTTCAGTCACAAAGGTATGTCTGAGTGACGCCTTAGAATGAGGATATTCAAATTCACCATTTCCTAGACCTCTGCATTCTAAGAGCATCTTGCACTTTGTTTTAAGAGGTTCTGTTTGGACTCAAGCCTGCTGCTTTCAGACTATGCCTCACTCCATCTGTACTTTAGGTTCCAACCCCATCCTCACTCCTTGTTAGATTTCCTGGTGAGACTTTGCCACAGAACTCATTGAACTCCTCAGAGCTACTGGCTTCTCTCTGCAGGTTGTGCCTTGGGCGTCTCTGCGTGTGCCATAGCGTTCAGATAAGGGAACTTAATCTCTAAGTGTGGATCTGGCCTTGGATAAATGGCAGAACATTGTTAACACAACGACCAGCCAGATAAGATTGGAGCAGGGCTGATTTTCTGTGGCATGGTGGGAGAGTAGCTGTTGGGAAACTGAGCTGGCTGCCCTGTGATTGCCCTGGAGATGAATGTTTTGCAGCATCAGTTTTGACTTTGATTGACAGCTTCTCCTGTTCATTGAGCTCAGTCGCACGTCATGTTATGGATTACATGCCGTAGATGACTTCTTTTCTTCACACCAACTCAATGTGTGGATCCCATGAGGCATAGAACAATAAATTCTTTCACATTATAACTGAAGAAACTGAAGCTTTGACATAATTTCTTGTCAAGGCTCAGAGTGGCTTTATCTGAACATTCTGATTCCAGATTTATGCTTGATGTTTGGCCTAAGGCATGGGTGGGGGCGGTGTTCAGGATCTATTCCTCCTGTCCTAGATTCATGATTGTCCCATGAGAGTCAAGTAGAATGCTGAGTAGTTTTCACTGGGTTGGGCAATGCTCTACCCTACTAATATTCACCACTTAAAATGTGATGTTATTCAAAAATTAGATCTTTACAGATCACAAATGGGGATCTCATGATGAACCTGATGTGCCTTTTGTATCATAATCAAGTTAGTAGAGCACTATGCAATGTGCCTTACTCCCTGGACTTATGTCATGTCTGTCTTCAATGTTACCTTTAGTGCTACCTTCAGCTCCTTGGGTTGGATTTTTCTCTTGACACTAATATCTTTATTCCCTTAGTCTATTCAGGAAAACAATTCAATATTAAAATATTCAATGTAATTGCTATAGATACTTTTAAAGAAATAATTTTCTTGAGGTTAAGGATTATCTCTTTGCCTAGATTGCTGGTTTACCTTATTATTCTTATTGTCAGCTTTCTTATCATTTCTGTGTTTTAAATTGGGTTTGGTCCAATTTTATCAAAATTAATAGTATTATTTTCTAATGCGGTAAATTATCTGTTCGAGTGTTTAAACATCCTTACTTTCCTGCAATTCTGTACTTTTGTGGTTTATTTTTGCTTTGAATTTTTATAGATCTATTTGCTTGTTTATTTAAGATTTGAGAGCTACCCATGAGAAACATTTATACTTTTATTTTTAGTATTTTATTTTTCTAATTTTCATATTACAGAATTTTTATATTAAGCTAGTATTTACATCAGAATAAACTTAAGAAACTTTATTTTTTAATCCCTAAAAAGCTTTGTGTGAAATGATCTTTATTTTTATTATTTAAAACATTTTATTAACTAGACTGTACTGAGTCTGGAGCTTTCTATATGAGAAAGATATTAAATTGTTCCAGTCTTAGTAGAGGTTTTATAATTATGACTAAGTTGCTTTCCCATTTGAGACCATTGTTAAATCTATTAGTTTCAAGTTAATAAAATATCGGGGGCCAGTGAGATGACTCAGAAGGTAAAGATGCTTGCTGCATAAGCTTGAAAACCCAGATTTAATCCTCAGAACACATGTGAGAGTGGAAGGAGAGAGCTGATTCTACATAGAGTCATCCTTTGATCTCTACATGCACGCTGTGGCATGTGCTCTCACCCTCCTATGCACAAGTACCACTAATAAAGCAGAGCTTTAAAATATATTACCGATTATTGCCATTGTCTGTAAGGTCTGTAGTGATGCTCATTTTTGCCCCTATAACACATATTCTCTTATCTTCTTCCTTGTCCTACCATAAGTGGGAAACTCTTTGGTTTCACCTTTCCTTTTTTCTTATCCTTTATTTAAGCCAAAATTTTATTAAGTTTTTTTTGTTTGTTTCTAATACAAGGAAGACCTATGTGCTGATTGTAGAATAAAGAAATTTTACAAAGAGACTCTTAGATTGGCCATGTTTAGGAGATCTCTATTTTTCAAAAATATTTAAAGGCTCACTTAAACACTGTACTTGAAATTATATTATCAACCTCACAATTTTCATATTTTCACTTTATCTATATATTTCTAGAATGAATGTTTTGTTTGTCCTGCTCTGGTGGGTGACCATGAGTATAATTAGAAGACATCATACACATACTATATATATTTAGTATGCTTTCTTATTTTTATGAAGTCCTACCTTTCAGGTCATGGTGTGGTGCTCACAACATTTGGGTGAGTCCTCATTCTTGATTAACCCAGTCTAGAAAATTCCTCACAGATGTGCACAAAGAACGATTTTAGATTTGGTCAGGCTGATGATAAGTAACACCCATTGAAGATATCAGTCACTATGAGTTTAGAAGCATATACCAGCAACATTATCTGTGCCTGATGTTTGCTGTCTTGGAAGGTGGCTAATCATTATGAAGTCCATTTCGTTAATCAACACATGTCACCTCTGATTATCTGTTTATTCTAATGTGTGTTTTGGTAGAGTGTTTCTTTTGGAACATTGGCCTGAGTGAGGATCTGAATTTATGCATAATATTCCTTATAGTCATTTTAAAGTCCATGGTGTCAGAAAGTAATGTCCTGCCTCTAATTTCTCATACTAACAATGTGTCCTTTTCTTCTTTTTCTACCACCCCAACTAACAGCATATTAAGTCATTTGCCATTCTTAAAGACCCAGATTTTGTCTTTTTTTTTCCTATTAATTTTTATTTCAACTCACTATAATTGGATTTATGTGATTTCTTCACTTATGCTTTATTTGGATTTAATTTGTTTTTTCTTTTCATGTTACCAAAAATGGCAACAGATATAATTATTACATATATTACATATTTTTCTCTTTTACAAATAATTATTTATATTATTTTAAAAAATAAGTGTGTGTGTGTGTGTGTGTGTGTGTGTGTGTATACTTGTGTGTGCATGTGAGTGCTGGTGCCCCCCGAGGCCAGAAGAGGGCATTAGATCATCTGGAACTCATGTTATAGGCAGTTGTGAATCCCCAGACCTGAATGCAGAGAACGGTATACAGGTCCTCTGACAGAGCAGTAGATATTGTTAACCAGGGAGATATTTCTTTAGCTATTGGATAACTTTTTTAATATACATAATTACACCATAAATTTCCCTCCAAACACTATGTATCCCACATACTTTGTGAGCCATATTTTAATTTTAATTGTTTAAATAGTTTCACTTTTCTTTTTTAAACTTTGTCTTCTACTTAGAAATAAATTATTTGATTCCCAAATATTTTGGGAGTTTCTAAGTCTCCATTATTATTTTTAATTTCATCATTTTCTGTAAAAATATTTTGTGTGAATTCCTCTTCTTGTAAACTCAGTCAAGTTTATTTTTATTGCCCAGGATATATTTGATCTTTGTGACTGGTCTAGAAGAACATAAGAAGATGGTATTTTCTGCCATCGCCATAAAAAAGTTTTTATGTTGATTTGATATAATTGGTTGATAATATTTGATGCAACTCTCTCCATTTTTTTTCTTGTAGGAAAAGCTTACTATAGAGGGGTACTGGAGCCTCCTAATGTAACACTAGAAATATTCCTCGTTGCAGTTCTTACTTTGTGTGGATAGCTTGCTTGTCTTTATTTGTGGAAATTTCCCTTGCTTTGAAATCCTTGTCTAAAATTAATATAGTTATTCCAACTATAGTTTTATATCCCTTTGTTTTGTATATAAAATATTTGCCTGTCACAGATACAGCTGAGCATGCTTGCAGCTAACCATCGGTCTGAACTCCGGGATCCCAATGAGGTTGCTAAAGAAAGAACCTAAGGAGCTGAAAGGGGTTGCAACCTCATGGGAAGATAACAGCATTATCAACCAAACAACCCCTTCAAAACTCCCATGGAGTAAAACACCAACCTTTGTGCGCACTTTGAGAGACCTATTGATCCAGTTGTGTATGTAGCTGAAGATAGCAGCGTCTGGCATCAATGTGAGAAGAGGTTTTTGTTCCAGAGAGGGCATGCTTTCCCAATGTAGGAGAATGCCAAGGCAATGGGATAGAGCTCGGGGTGGGGGTGAGGATCAGGAGGGAGTGCACCTTTGTGAAGGCAAATGGAGGGGAAAGGGGGATGAGAGCAGGGTGGAATAAAGGGATAACATCGAGTTCAGAGCATCATTGCTAGGCAGGTCCTCTGTCAGCTTAGCCAGACTCTCAGCCTCATCTGTTTACCTTTACTTCACCTTTGTAATTGTATCGATATTGGTCTTCTCATAGAGAACTTTGGGTTGGATTTTTTCTGATATATCTTGATAGTCTTATTTTTTCAATCTATTCTGATAGTCCCTGGTACTGAACATCAAACCGAAGGACCCATTCACATTAAGCCTGTGCTCTACCACTGAGAATGCTGAAAGTCTAAAATGCTGAAAGTCTTTAACTTGGGATATTGAGAGCCCTTATGCTTTACAAGATTGTGTGTGTAGTCAGAAGAAGGTCTCCCATCTTTGTGACTGTTCCTAATCTTTATTTTCATCATTTTTTGTCTTCTACTCTCATGCCTCCTCTGTTTTTAGTTTAATATTTTAACCGACTCAAATTTCTCTCTTCTCTTAGCATATAATTATAATTCTTTCCAAAAAAAAAAAAAAGCCACCACTGACTGCTTGACAATATGCCACTTAATTTTCCAGCTAATCTAAGTGCATTTTGTTTTATGTGAGACCTTAAATTCCCTGTGTAGCCGGGGATGCATTTGATCTTCTGATCTCTTTTCTTTCACTGAGATGCTTCTACCTTCTCAGTACAATTTCAATCAACATTGTTTCACTTCTCAGGCAAAACAAATAATTCAAATGTTCCTGGTTTCTTACCAGCCCCTTATTATATTGCAATCTTAGATTTTACTTGCTCAGTGGTGGGTTTCATACCAGGGAAAAATGACTGAGGTGCATATCAAAGTAAACATGGCCACCAAGTTGCCCTCAGTTTCTGTTCAGGACCCTCCTTGTTGTCATACTCTGATCCCTTTACCCCAAACTCTCCAGCATAGAAGGCTGGGCTGCTCTTCTCTATATAACCCAACCATTTTGGCTTTACCCCTCTTTGTACCTTTGGGCTTCTTGGCTGCTGTCCCTCGTTCCCCCTTCCCCTGTCTTTTCCTGTCCCCTGTCTCTTTGCATGACACAGCTCAGTCTGATCATGTTCACTCTGAGCTCTCTTTGATGTTTCTGTCTTTGCCTCTAGCTGTGCTCTCTCACATATCTACAGTCAACCTTCTCCTCCACTGAACCTAGGAGCAGTCATGTCTTTTTTCTTTCCTTTTCTTCCCTTCCCTTCCCTTCCCTTCCCTTCCCTTCCTTTCCCTTCCCTTTTCTTCCCTTCCTCCTGTCCACTTCCTTTCCCTTCCCCTCCCCTCCCCCCTCCTTCCCTCTCCCCTCCCCTCCCCCACCCCCTCCCTCCTCCTTTCCCCTCCCCTCCCCCCTCTCCTCCCTCCCCTCCCCCTCCTTCTCCCTCCCCTACCCTCCCTTTCCCTTCCCCTCCCCACTTCCTCCCCCTTCCCTCCCCTCCTCCTCCCTGTTCTTCCTTTCCCTTCCCTTATTTTTTTTTCTCCCTTTTTGTTCATTTATCTCATGCTGGAACCCAGAACCAATAATGCCCTTTCTTTTTCATTTCTTTTTTTCTATTCACCCATGAACTAAATCATCACTGTTGCTATTATTATTTTAGCAGACACTTAACTGTCAGATCAGTTAAGAATCACAAAATAAAAGGACATTACTTAACCTCTATTGACTTCCTCTGTTTCACTCCTGTCTTATGTAAACCTGAGCATTTGCTTTATTTCTTATTGAATAGTTTCTTTCACTATTTTCAGCAAGACAAGTACCGCAGTGAAAAGCTCCCTTAGCCTTTATCTGAAACATCCCTCTTTCTCTCACTTTGAAGGACCATTTTGCTGAATAAAGAATTCTAGCTTAGAGGAGTTTTGCTATCATTATACACTTTAAAATGTCTCAGTAGATCGTCTGCTTTCCTTTACTGCTTCTGAGGACAAAATACAACATGTTTACTTTATTTATATATTTGCTATATCTTATGATCACTATTTTATATTTTTAAATTATTATTTGTATATATGTTAGTGTGTGAGAATCTCTCTCCCTCCCTTTCTCTCTCTCTCTCTCTCCCCCCCCTCTCTCCCTCTCCCTCCCTCCCTCCCCCCCTTCTCTCCCCCCTCTCTCTCTCCCCCTCCCTCCCTCCCTCCCTCCCTCCCTCCCTCCCTTCCTCCCTCCCTCTCTCTCTCTCTCTCTCTCTCTCTCTCTCTCTCCCCCCTCTTTGTGTGTAAGTCACATGGATTCAGTTCTCTCAGAGGCTAGATCACCTGCATCTGGAGTTATTGGTGGTAGTGAACTGCCCTACGTAGGTGCTGGAGATTGAACTTGACCCACTGGAGTTACTGGTGGTAGTGAACTGCCCTACGTAGGTGCTGGAGATTGAACTTGACCCACTGGAGTTACTGGTGGTAGTGAACTGCCCTACGTAGGTGCTGGAGATTGAACTTGACCCACTGGAGTTACTGGTGGTAGTGAACTGCCCTACGTAGGTGCTGGAGATTGAACTTGACCCACTCTTCATCACTGAGCTTGTTTCTCCAGATGAAAAATTGCTTAAAGAGATATCTTTACCCCTAGAAATACTGTTCACGTACAGTGTGTGATTTTAATGTTGACAGAGCCACACCACCTTTCCTTTTGTTACTGTTACCATGGAAAAGAACTTCTCATTTTGTCTTCAGTCTTTTTGTTTTTTTCTCTTTGTTTTTGTCTCTGGCTACAGGCTCTGCTGTGTAACACAGGCTGGCTTCTACCATGATTCTCCTTCCTTAGCCTTCGAAGGCTGGGGGCACGACTGCTCCATTTCCATTTTCTTCTTTAGTTTGGAGAGCTTTTTATCAGGTATAGAATTCCAGCTTGGGTCTGTAAGCCGATATCTTTGGTTAGTTTTGGAAACCTCTCCCAGTTTCCCATATATGGCTTAAAATGAAATCTCCTTTTTTTTTATCTGTACATCAGATCTATGGTTTCAGTTCACAAACTCCTCTCAGTCTTTCAAATTCCTATTCACTTCTGCTCTCAGTGTTCCTGCTTGATGAATTTGTCCATAGAGCTTCTGGTTCGGCGGCTTTATTTTCTTCTTCATCAAACTGTTAGTTGGTTCTAGCGGCACATGCCTGAAATTCTAGCATTAGGAAGAAGAGGTAGAAGGTTGCCATGGTTTCAAGACCAGTAAAATCTGAAGCCCTGGGTATAACTCAAATGAGTTTTGTCTGCCATGTACATGGACCAATGTTTAATTCTTATCATTGTAAAAAAAAAAAATGAGACGGGAAGGAGGAGAGGAAGGAAAGAAGGGACCTTTGTTAGCATTTGTGCTTAGCCTCTAGTCACAGGTGTTCTACAATCATAGAGTTTCATTTTAAAGTAAGTTACACTTCTCTGTCCCAAATCAACATTCTTAATCCATTTTTTTGCACCTTTGCTGTTGTATTAGTGTTCATGCTATCTTTAACGTTCTGTTGGTTAACTTACAATGCTGTCATGGGATCTGTTTACTTTCTGCTGTCCTTCCTGTTGGGTTACAGAGCTCTGCTGAGACTTACAGCCCCAGACCCAGGACCATGGCTAAGGAACAGGTCTATTTAGATGACACGAGAATTATAGCCTCCGAAGTCATTCTGCCTCAGAACAGGAGAGTTCCTAGATCTCTCTGGGGCTTCAGTTCTCCATTCCAGCTGCTCTTTGATGGTTCCCGTCTTCATGTGGTTAATTCTGTCTTTCTGATCTTAGGAGAGTTTCACATGCTTTTCTGGCTTCTATCCTCTAGCTCTGGCCTTCTGGCCAGGAACTACTCAGATGCTCAAGTGTAAGCATGCAAACTGACTTCACAAATGGCTTCAGCTTCAGAGTGGCAGCCAAGCTCCAGTTTACCTTCCTGAGGTTTTCATTGTCCATAAGTCGTCCCTTTCCATCCTTGTTCCTTTGACAAGCTTGTGTTGTTGCTTAGTAAGCATTTACCTATTTACTGGTGATGTGTGGTTATTGTAAGAAGTACAGTCTTGCTACATGTTACTTCCCCCTACGAAGCCATGGAGATATAGGTTGCCATCCTTAGAAGAAGAAAAATGTGGACATAGGATGGTATTAGCAAAGACTTTGATTTTTTTCCCTAAGGATCATTAAAGCACACATATATTTTAACTTGAGCATAAATTTGGAGGAGTGGACTTAAAAACAAAAGAAAACTCATTTCAGATTTCAAATTTCAAATCTGGGGGAGGGGAATCTTAAGTGAAAAGAGAAAGGTGATATACGATATGAATTACATTAACGTACTTTTCAATTGTATTAATACAAAAGGAAGATCATAATCCTATAACAACCTCAATCTTTTTACTTAGATTAGGAACCAACCTTAGAGGTCGTAGCTGTCAGGGATGGTTGCACATTCCTGTAATCTCAAAACCTTGGGCAATAAACAGATTGACGATCAAGGGCTTGTTTGAACTTTTTAGTGAGATTTGTGTCAGAAACAAACAGACAAACACACAAACAAACGGAAAACTCACTTTGGTAATAATTGTGGTTTGAAGACAAAGATCCTGGGACCGGTTCTAAGAAATGTGCTATAAGATAACAAAGGATCAGACAGTAAATGCCAATGGTCTATTCTTCGTGAGTCCATATGTTGGGAAGTAGCAGGAGAATGCTTCTCAGAGGGGTGATGAGTAACTTTTCTTACAGCGCTCACAAAAATTTTGTGGTCTTCTATCGATGACTCTTCCTTGAGTGTGTGATGAAGACCTTTTATGGTAAGCAGCGAAAGAGTTTGGGTGAGTGGCCCTTCAATGCTCACCTGGCAAAGACTTAGTTGTCAGCCTATAATATGGTTAGAGGATGTTGACACTGAAGAGGTAGGTCAGAGCAGGGAAGAGAAAGGTAAGTTATTGGGAATGTCCTTGAAGAGCACTATTGGGACCTTTACACAATTTCCATTATTCTGTTTCCTTCCTATGCTGGCAAGATATGAACCCCAGAACAGAGGGCCAACCAGCCTGGCATTTGCCAGGACGATCTACACAGCTTGGGGATTGACATAACTGGAGTGACATGAGAGAAAGAAAGGACAGACAGACATACAGAAAAGAGGGGATCAGATGAATTGTGTGCTCAGCTGCAGACACAACTGTAGCAGCTACAGAGACACCTTTAGCAGCTGCAGAGACACCTGTAGCAGCTACAGAGACACCTGCAGCAGCTGCAGAGACACCTGTAGCAGCTGCAGAGACACCTGTAACAGTTTGATTCATTTATTATGCACAACAGAAAAGAAGGAGGAGGCAGAGGGTTTGCTAATCTTTGGAGGAGGTCCCAGTGTCAGGTTGCAGTCATGCTGTGGAGGAAGCTGTGGTAGATACTGATAGTGTAAACAGCATACAGTGTAACAACCTTACTCTGACCAGAGGAAAGCCTTGCTGTTCCCCTGGATTTGAGGCAATGGAGTTCATGACATGGCTGTTCTGTCAACAGTATATTTCTCCAGACCTCTGAGTCACAACCAATCTTTCTTCATTTGAAGTCATTTGTTTCAGAAATTTTGTCAAGGAGTAGCAGAAATATGATTGATACAGAGTGTAAAGAAAATCTCTATGCAGATATAATTTGTAGTCTTTGCGGGCCTTCAGTTTTCTGTAAACACTAGCATGCATGTGCACAAGCACATAGACCTAGCTTGTCTTTGTGAAAGAGAATCTGAGTCCTTGCTTATACAACACAGTAGGGTTAGGTTTGGTTTGATAAGCTCCAAAAAAGCTAATCTTTCTTCTCCTGGGTCAAAGGCATGGATTTATTGTTCCCATTACCCTTGCATTCTCTTTCAACCCACGTCATCAATGAAAACATACTAGCTTATGTTCACAAGGAAAAAGCTCAGTTTGAAGTGACTGGAGCCACTCTTGTCTTGGGTCAACTTGTGGTATGCTGCTTTGCACCAAAGGACTGCACTGCTGACTCCCAATGTTCCTAGAGTTTGCAGCAGCCCAGGGAACCACTGGAGACTGGAGAAAATCTCAGCATGACCATGGGCTATCATGGATTTGAACCTTTCTTCTTGATGTTGAGCATCTAAAGTTAAGCGATGTTCAGGAGTGATTCCCCCCAGTGTCACTAAATACATAATTTTTATTGGGTTTTCATTAATAATTTTGTGATAATGAGTTTTTAGGAATCTTGAAGAAAATAAAATGAGAGAAATTTATTTCTACAACAAAGAAAATAAATCTCTGACCATCCTCATTGTCTGAGAACAATCTAGCATTCCAGCAAGGAGGTGAGATAAATAACTTTAAAACTTGGGATGTCATCTTAAGCTCTAAGCACCTTGCTTACAATGAGCCTTGAGTTAATTTCCTTCCAATCATTCAGTCATCAGTAGAACTTACAGAACAAGTCTGGGCCATTAGTTTCTTCTAACACATTACAAGTCCTTTTCTTACTTAACAAATGAGAAAAGCAGGCCTAAAGCAATTAAATGGTTTTACTAAACTCCCTGTATGTGACAGGTAGTTTCAGAAAAGGAGGTACACGACTCTGTTTTTTGTTCTGCCCAATTGCTTGGCTGTGATGCCAGCTTTCAGAGGACTGTGTAACTCTCTTGGTCTTGTCTTATAGGTTAGTGTGTTGGAATTGTTCTTCCACATGGATGGCCCAAGTTAATAATACCCATTTTATTCAGAAGAAATTAGAATGCTTTCTTATATGATGGCTTAGAGATACACTTCACTTCCACAGTCCACAATTTGAAACATGTACATAGCACTCCACTGTGAAAAATGCTCCATACCACCTTCTTACCTACTCAGTTTCATCACCTTATGGGCTGCTGCATCATTAGCTTCACACTCTGCTTTGAAAGTACGTTCTTGAATGCAGAAGGTAATACGTTGCATGTATTTACCCTCTGGTTTACTTATTTGCTGATGAGATTGAACCTGTGGTCTCACACAAGCTAAGCATACACTTTAGCTTCAGCAGCACCTCTTTTACTCTGACAGTAAATACATGACAAGGAGCTTTTGCTCATGGCTCTTCAGGTTGACTGTGGGTCCACTGGGCCAAGGGGATCAGCTAGACTTGAGGAGGTTCAAGTCAGAGCTGCATTGCAATTCTCTGAGCTGAAGGACCATTACAAGTCCCTGGTACAATCATCTTACAACCACTGTCACTAGCTACAGAGGACCCATCAAGACCCATCTTTTCTTTGTAACTTGTGTCTGTCCAGTTTCACACATATGGTTTAGGTAATGAGTCATGTGGCCCAATTAAGTGTTGGTGGGTGTTATGAAAAAGATAAAGAGAGTGGAGAGTGGGGATAAGTTCTATGGAGGTATGGTGAGATGGGGGGGAGGAGGTGACTCTGGTGGGGCCATATTGGGCATCCCTTCCCCTGAGGGACCAGCCACATGACAGTATAGTATAGAATAACTATCATTGAGAGCATGGGGAGGGGATTTAAGAGGGTGGTAGGGGCAGAGAGAAAAAGAGAGAGAGAGAGAGAGAGAAGAAGAAGAAGAAGAAGAGGAAGAAGAAGAAGAAGAAGAAGAAGAAGAAGAAGAAGAAGAAGAAGAAGAAGAAGAAGAAGAAGAAGAAGAAGAAGAAGAAGAAACCAGCCATAAGTATGTGTATGGGGGGATAGGGAAAGAAGAAACAAAGAAGAGAGCAAGAGGGCAAGAGAGACAAAGGAGCAAGAGAGTGAGGATGGGGCAAGTAGCCCCTTTTATAGTGCCAGGTAACTGTGAGGCAGAACATACCTGGCTATTGCCAGGTAACTGTGGGTTGGAGTTTAGACAGAATGCTAACAGAAGGAGTCTGGCATGAAGGTGCATGCTTATGATCTCCACACTTGGGAGGACGAGGCAGGACAATTGATAGTTTGAGGCTAGTCTAACTAGACCATGAGTCTGGAGCTGTTTAACAGCACCCTGTCTATCTAAAATGCAGTCAGTAGGAGGGAGAAACATTTCTCCTATGAGAGTCGCAAGTGGAGTGGATGTGTAAGGATGCTGCTGACCTATACTAACCAGTGTGGTTAGCATAGTACTATATTAAGGTAGCCAGAGTTCTGTTTGGGTATAACCCACACTCCCAATTCAGCCTTTAAAAGTAGCTTGAAGATTTTTCTCTCAGCTCCTTCAGTCATTCTCTGTTCCCTTCTCCCTAGGCTTTAGCATCATGAATAGACTGTATCTGCAGATTTAACTGTCCTAGATATATCACATCAATGGGGTCATGCAACACACACATTAAACTGGGTTTTGCGTGACACACTGTATTTGTTTCATTCTCTGACCCTTGTGACATGTATCTGTATATTATTTCTCTTACTACTAACTAATCTCACATTATAGAGATGTACCACATGTGATGGTATCTCCTTGACATAACTTAGAATCATCTGGAAAGAGAGTCTCAACAAATCATTCCATAGATTAGGCTGGCTTATGGGCATGTCTGCGGGGGAATTGTCTTGATCTCTTTAGTTGATGTGGGAAGTCAGCCTGAAAATGGGTGGCACCATTGCCCAATTTTTAGACCTGGGCTATTTCAAAGTAGAACAAACTAGCTGACATTACACATACATCTATTTCCTTATCTCTGCTCTTGACTGTGGATATGAGTAATTGTTTCAAAATAGGGCCATGCTGGCATCCCTGCTGGGATAGACTGGTCTAGATGGTGAGCTGAAATAAATTGCTCTCTCCTAAGTTACAATCCTCAAGCATTATTATTATTATTATTATTATTATTATTATTATTATTATTATTATTTTAATCATAGCAACAAGTATGGAACTTGGACATCACACGCACTATCTACTTGTTGGTTGGCAGGTATTTTGGTGGTTTCTACATTTTGACTAATATGAACACTGCTCTGATGAACATTTATTTGTAAACAATGTTTTTGTGAACATATGCTTTTATTTCTCATGGTGATATACCTATGGGATTGACAGTTCTACTACATTTGGTAATTCCATGGGTAGCAATTTGAGGAACTACCAAAGTATTTTGCCAAGTTGGAGCTCAACGTTTCCACCACAGTATACCAAGGCTGCAATTTCTCTGTGTTCTCACAGATTCCTATTATGGTCTGTCTTCTTTGTTCCAGGCATCCTGGTGGATCACAGGTGTATCTGCCACAGTGTGGATTTCATTAGCACTGTCTGGTGTTAGTGACTGGCCTTTCAATTTGCTCTCTAGATATTGATATACCTTCCGTAGCCAAAAAATAAATCTTTGCACAATTTTAATTGGGCTATGTGTCTTGTTATTATTGATTATGACCTGTTATATCCAGAATATCAGATCATTATTATAAATTTTAAGATTTTTTTTCTAGTCTGAGCTGACTTTTCACTTCCTGCCTGGTGTCATTTTGTAAGTGAGAATTTTTAGCACTCTCACAAGTCTGGATATATTTATGTATTTTTTTTGGTTCTTTATATTTACAATGTTGGACATTTCTGGTTCATTCATCCAGACCAACAGTTAAGTAAAAAAAAAAAAAAAAACAATTTAAAAGATGCCATTTTTCTCTTTCTTTTCACCCCACTCAGAGGAGTAATAAACTGTTATTTATTAAAATTTCCATGGATTGCAAAATGTTCCAAAATAAGTTTTTTCAAAATAGCTTGTCAATTCATTCTTGGAAGAAAGTCATTTTATAAAGGATATTGATGTATTCCTAATGTGCATTTTTTCTCTCTCCTCTTCTCTCCCTTCCCTCCCTCCTCCCTCTTCCTCTCTCTTTCTTTCTCCCATATTGTAGTTTGAACCCTTGCTAGGCAAGTGCTTTCCTCCTAAGTTTACATTGCCAACTTTTACTTACTGGGGACAGAGTCTTAGTATGCAGCCCAAGCTGGCCCAAATTATGATCCCTCTGCTTTGGCCACCCAAGTAGCCAGGTCATCAGTATAAGCCACCGTGCCTGCTATATTATTCCCTATCATTCTCAGACATTTTATTTCCATGTTCTCTATGGATGATATTGGTGGATTTTTTGCCAAAAAGGCAAAAATAATTCTTTGAAGCCCCCTGTAATTCTGTGTAATATTATTTCCTCTTCTCTTATTTAGTATGAGGTCACAACTATTTGTACTTCATATTTTGCACTTCCCAGATGTAATTTAAAATTAATTCAGTGACTTTTTTTAGGTTGCTCAGACTCATCTTGAACTCCGGTGTTCAGTCGGTCCTTCCCCAGCCTCCCTAGTGCTAGGAGAACCTGTGCATGCTAAGCACATTTGGTTGTTGATATTATATTCAGCCCAGTCACATCTCTTAGAAGGAAACAGCTAAGCAAGAGTTGTGCTGTGGTTTACAGAACGTCAAATGTCCCAAGGAGACACACAGTAGTGGAAGGATCTGAAACATTGTCCAGAGCACTGATTAAGGTTTAGCCCCTGTCTTTACTATGCTGGGAATGAGGTGAGAAGCACAGGCCTCTGAGCTCCTGTTTGAAGTGTAAAGACCTCTTAGTCATTTAATCTAGAATGTTGGAAGGTGCATTCTTATTCCCTGCAAACCACCTCTCAATGCCAAAGGTATGAATCACTTCAAGATCACTAAGGGGCCCTGCAGATTACTAAATGGCTCTGACTGTTCACGGTAGTGCATTGGAGAAATGCATAAGGCAGTGGCATACTTAAATTCAATTCATGGACCCAGCATTGTGGCCATGCCTTTTAAGCAAGTTTTCTCTGAGAGTGTACTATACTGTCTCTTTAAATCTGCTCCCGATAGCAGACAATGCTCTCCATCTATGCACCTTGTTAATCTAGGTTGTTCTGAGTCCTGCCCCATCATTATTTTTGGTGACAGCAACAGACCTGCTAAATACTGACCTTGAGAATCCCCGGGAGACAGGGCAATGAATGAAATATAAGAATACCTTATGTAGCTCCAAGGTGGCTCAGCTGGGTATTAGAAGAATGATCTGAATAGAACTATGCTTGTATTTATTTCATTTCTTTCTCTTAAGAAGGCCAACAGACACTATATATGTCACCAGCATCATCCGTGTGTTGCCAGTACCACACATACCACACACTTTTTCTTTCTCTTTTTACTGAGACAGGATTTCTCTGTGTATCTCAGGCTGGAATCAATATTGCTCTTGAGAGCAGCCACTCTGCTAGGCTAACAAACGGCATTTGGATGGCTCCAGTCACTGGTACTTGCCACTTCTGGTTTCCCATGCTCTCCAGGCTCATCCGATTTTGCTTTTAATGAAGTGAAAGGTATGGCTGAAGCTGTTTGATGAAGAGAGTCGGCAGAAAGAAACCAGCTCCGTGGAGTTTTCTCAGAGGTCAGGTGATCAAAGGCTTTGCTCTATCTTTAATCCCAGCACACTTCTGCCGTAGGTTTTATTATCTTCATCCACTCAGAGTGAAACCACTGAGACCAGTGGAGGAAAGTGGTGCAGCTTACACACACACACACACACACACACACACACACACACACATCAATGTGTTTGCTTTTCCCTATCCGGTCCTAAGACACACTTTTCAGTAACTCTGTATTTTAGGACAGAGGATGACTCTCTGGAACCAGTTTTTTTCCAGGGGAAGCTAAGCATGGCAGAATTCTGTTGCACATTAGATTTATTAAGAATTGTTCACAGTGGAGCAGAGGCCACCCCTGACTCTTCTGCCCACTGGTAGAGTCTGTTTCCTCCTACTTGGCTGCCTCCTCAACCCTTGATGTGATGGCGTGTTCCTGGTCTTATTGTATCTGTTTGGCTGATATTCCTAGGAGGCCACTCTTTTCGGAAAGGGAGGTGGAGAAGGGCTGGATCAGGGAGAATGGAGAGGTAGAGGGAAGAGACTCAGGGTAAACTGTCCATTTTATGCCCAGATTAGATGAATAATAGTATTATAGAAATGGGAGTGGACAAGAAGAGCAGGTGCGAGGGAAATTGGCTGAAGGAGAAGTTCAGGAGAGTCTTCTTGTCTTTCTATACAGTTCCTCTTCTCAGGTACAGGGATAAGGGTATTTAGAGAAACTCAGTCTTATGCCCTACTATTAAACAAGGTATATCAGAGAGTTTCTTATGGGCAGCTCTGACACAGAAAGGCAGGGCAATATTCGAATAATATCTTGAGGCTTCAGGAAAGAGGTTCTGTTTTCTTTGGCTGGTCTTGGGGAAGGGAGGAGAGCAGAATTCTTAGTTGGGGGAACATTAGGGGGATTTTGCTTCTTTGTTCTTCTAGTGTTTTTCACCCAAACCCCCAAGCATTGCCACATAATCTTAATTGGTTGCATCCTTTACTCAGTCTGAATAAATATGTTTATTGGGATGTTGAGTTGAAGGACTTTCTTATGCTGAGTTATCCTTGCATTCTTGACATAGCTTTTACATAGTGGTGTTGGTATATGCAAAGGTTTTACTTGATAGACACTATATTTAAAGGACAACATTCTAATTATGTTTTCTGAAAGATCCAAGAGGAGATGACTTATTCTGTGCATTCTTTGACTTACCCTTGTCTGACTTTCACATAGGTCATTTGTCATTGGTTGCCTTACTTTCACTGTTTTCCTGTTCTCTCCAGTGGCTTCTCTAAGATAGGGGTGTCCTATACCTTGTATTCTGAGCAAAACAGAATGGATACAGCGAGGGTGTGAAATGTTCCTGAAAGGCCAGTGTGCATTAGCTCCCAATTTTGACACCACCTTGGATGTGCCAAACAGTAAGAGGTAGAGACACATGAAAAGTCTTCAGGTCACTGAGAGTGTGTCCTCAAAGGGTATGATGGTCCTCAAGACTCTTCCTCTCTGTCACTTCATGTAGCCTGGTGTGTGGCTACACCACCATGATCTTCTGCTGCAAGGTATCTTCACACAGGCTTGAGAGCAAAGCACAAAGATGTGTGAGCTGGAAACCCTCAAATGTAAGGCTTTCTTTTCTATAAGTTGATCAGCTTAGGCATTTATCATAATGACAGAAAATTAACTTTCCCCCGGAAGGCATTTTAACAAGAATGCATTAAGGTGGTTAAAGATGGGTGCAGAGAGACTAGTTAGGCCATTTAAAGACTTGAGGTAAGCAATGGCAGAGGCTCAAGCTAAAAGGCAGCAGAGTAGAATTGGATAATCTTTTGTTAAAACACTTATTTTGACAATTTTATAGATGGATGTAATGCATTCTGATGACATACTCACCAATTCGTCTCATATTCCGGTAACAAGTCACAAGTCACCCCTTTTTTGTAACAAATCCTCTTTGACTGCCACCTATTTTTGTTTTATGATCCATGGAGTTCCACCAGGGTCACCATGTAGACACTGATGTGGGGCTGTCCACTAGGACACGAGCAACTCACCCACTAACCCTCCCAGTAGTCTTCAGCTGACGATATCTCTCAGGAGGGACATGGAAAATCATGTTATCTTGATGGGTATTTATTTTGAGATTACTAATAAAACATTTTAATTGCTTCTGTAAATGTGAAATGAAAAGAGATTAGAGGTTGGAACTTTCACCTGCATAACTAAGTAGAAAATGTTTTCTTAGCATGGGTGGGGAACTGAGACACGAATCATTTAAGGGCAGTGAGGGGGAAACTGGCTCTGCTTTGGACCTACTTCAACAGGAATAATTATTAAGTTTACAGAGAAGATGTACAGCAAACAGGTAGGAATAGGGGCATAGAGCAAAAACTAGGATATACTCAGTGTATTGATAATATTTCAAGCTATAGAAATAGGCAGGCATGGTAGTGCACACTTAAGGAATAGAGGCAGAAAGATCACAAGTTTGAAGTCAGCTTGAGCTACCCCTGAACTGAGAACTAGAAGAGACAATAAAAGTTAGCCCACAGACTTTGAGCTCATTCTGAGGAACTTCTCAGCTACATAGGTTTCTACTTTTTCTGTTTTGGTTTGAGTAAATTGTCATTTAGAACATATTGAGTGTGTTCATCGAGAATCTTGACATAGTACAGGAGCTTCACAGAACATGGGGTGATGAAGGTATAGTAAGCAGCTGTATCTGAGGAAGGCTCTGTGGGATTCGCGGGGATGCCTGTAGCCCCCCTTTCTGAGCTTTCTCCACCACCAGCAGCTCAGCAGGGAAACAAAAATCTTATGTTCTGATGTGGTCTGGGGTAGAACCACTTCAGCCATGATTAAGACATACATCTTGTGTGTCTGTGAGAGAAAGAGAAGTGAGTTTCAGGATGCTTCTAAGAGTCACATGCAAGTTCCAGAAAGGAAGGGAAGCCATAAGCCAAGATACATCTTGGGTCATGATGTCACAGCCCTTACCAGGAAGGGATTGATAATCAAGAGCAGTACTTGTGATGATTCCCTACTTGTGCTCAGCTTCTTCTCAACAGATAGCATTTCAGATAACTGAACAAAAATAAGAGCAAAAGCTTTTTTTGTCAGACAAAAAATAGATAGATGTCCAATCTATGAGTTCTGGTGTTTGCAAAGTTCAGTGACACATGCTTAGCATTTCAACAGCTAAAGGAAAAGAATGGCTCCAGGCATTTATTTGGTCACTACTTGGGAAGGATGCAGCAGATGGCTGCAGAGTATACTAAATACTTCAACAAATATTCTTTTAAGAATCTAGTTAATAAACTCTGTCCATCAAAAGTAAATGCTATTTTCCTGCTCAGATTGAAGAAATTGTTCCTGAAATTGCCCATGTCTTAATTATATTTTCTACTGCTATGATAAGATGACATGACCAGCAATGTCTTAAACTTTGGTTTATGGTTTCAGAGGGTTTGAGTCCATGATAGTAGAGTATGGCTCAGTAGTAGGAATAGCTAAAAGCTTACATTTTGATCTATAAGTAGGATGCTCTCTCTCTCTCTCTCTCTCTCTCTCTCTCTCTCTCTCTCTTTCTCTCTCTCTCTTGTGTGTGTGTGGTGGGAAGGGCATGAGTCTTTTGAAATTTGAAAGGCTGCCCCCCAGTGACAAAATTTCTTCAACATGACCACACCTTCTAATCCTTCACAAATAGTTCTAATAGCTGTGACCAAGTATTCAAACACATGGACATCTGGGGCCATTCAAATCACCACAACCCACAATAAGAAAAAACATGTTTCAGAGCATAATATTTAAGAAGAATTAGAAAAAGTCCATTTTTAACAAAGTAGAATGAAAAGAGAAAACATTGTGGGATACTTAGAGAAGCTTAATCTAGGTTGCAAAGCTAAGCTGTTCTCATTCTTGACAAAGGTTGTTATATCATTTAACCAATCACAGCATCCTATTTAATAGTGACCTTGGATAATATTTCAAGTTCTTAGACATTATAAACTAAATTAGATGCACATTTCAAAATAGTTTTAAAGAAACAATTATAGATGTGCGAAGTAATTTCAGTCTCTTTGATTTTTTTCTTTTGCTATTTTTATATCGAAAGGGAAATGAATATAAATTCATTAGTGCTGATGCTTATCAGCTGGAAAAGCCAAGGACTATTTATGAGTAAAATTTGTAAGCCAGAACAAATCACTAAAAAAGAGACTAAAATAACCAGTGAGTTTTGCACTTGGAGTGATAAGAAATGGTCTTATTCTGACTATAGGATAGACATCCTCTGAGGGTGGCAACTGTAGATGACTAAACACTAGCAAGTAATGACGGTTTCTTCAGCTTCTGCCATGACCAGCACACCCTCATTCCTGATAACTCATCATCAAAGCTAAATAGCGCCTCTCTTTCTACACAAGGATTTTTCTGACCCCACATAGTCATAAATGAACTCAGTGGGAGAAATTACTACAGGCTCAGCTGTCATCTTAAATATTTCATGCCAATCTAATCCCACTTTAAGTTAAAAGATTTTAAGTCCTTATGGGAAAAGAGGAATGCTTCACTTTCTTCTGGGCCATGCCACTTTATAGCCAGATAACTGGAAATTGGGAGAAACTTCTGTGGTCATCCAAACCAGCAAATATCCTTAGTGCAATAAAGATCTTTCAGTGAGCTTCAAGAGAGGTCATTCAGCTCCCCTCAGATTTCTTCAAACTCACTTCCCAATTCAGCCCATTAGAACAACTCTGGTTATTAGGAAGTATGTCTCCACAATGTACTGAAACCTAGCTCTCTGACACATCCACCAATTATATTTAAATTTGCCCTCTGGGCTTTGAAAGATTATGTTTGAATCCTTTTCCACCTGAGAGTCTTGCAATGTCCACAACGGCTATTGAAAATCACTGAGCCTTTTTCTTATGAACTAAATATCTTTTTCTTCAGGCAGTCTATGTCTTTGAGCACCATCCTTACTGAGTGCCCCCGCCCGATTTGCTGAATTGTTTTTTTCAGGGAGTACTCATATTGCTTTTTATGAGTGTCTAGACTGGCCTAGGCACCAGGGTACAATAAGACAGAGCACAAACTAGGAGTTCATCCTGGTAGGTCATATCATTGGCATTCAACACCTTTAACATTCCAGATTCTTCTATATACAGCAATATCATGATGCAGTGTCTAACATCACATTTTCTTCATCTGTGTTTCATGACAATGATTTTCTCTAGTAATAAAGTCACATTGTATTTTGGGGGAAGATGTGTGGTTCTTCTGAACAATATTAGATTCATTTTAAATACAAAGAAAATCAACAAAAAAAGTATTCTTTTCACTGCTGTTCAATCATTATCTGCCCCATCCTGTAATCTGAATTAGTTTAGTCTCCTCCCATTATTTTATCCCATTCTGGCTGATACGACAAAACTACCACAGACTGTGCAGCCTATAAACAAGAAATATTTATCACTCATAGTTCTGTAGGGAGGACTGTTCTAGATCAACCATGCTGGTAGGTTCAGATTTTAGTGAAGTACCAGGTTTGACATCAAAAGGTTAGAGGTATGTTTCATGACACATTCTCTGTTGGACCTAATAGTCTCAGTGACATATTGAAGAGACATAGCAGCTTCTAGCATTTTCCCATGGAAAATGATGGTAGATTTCTAGGCCACTATTCCTCTTGTTAGAGAGACCATCATCAATGTAGACTGTCTTCCCAAGCTTGACTTGTGAGGCACTGTTGCTTGCGTCCATTGAAAGCCTGTGCACTAACAGTATGTTGTCAGCATCAAGCTGTTGTGAGGGAGTGGAGCCTGTGAGAGGCAGGGCACATCAAAAGAGAGGTCTATGAGTCGTTAAGGGTATGACCTCAGGAGGAGCTCAGACCTTCCCTCTTTGATATGTTTGACCTCTGAGACTCAAGTGGCTCTGCAGGCTTCATACTCTCTCTATGACTTATTTCTCCACCATAGGCCTAAAAGCAAAAGTATCAATTAATTCTAGACTTGAACCTCTGAAGTCAGGAGTACACTCACGTCTTTTTTCTTTCTAAACACATAAATACTTGACATTTGTTATACTGATAGAAAAATGACAAATGCACCTCAGATTAGAAATTTATTTTTTTTTACAGAAGGGTAAAATACAAGGCCCAAATATGAATTGTATTTTATAGTTGAAAGGACTGAAGATGAGGATGGTTAAACTGTTTTCTTGCTGTTACCATAATTAAGCAAAGGAGTCAAGGGCAAAGCCTTTGGAAACATTCCCTAGTACTGTGTTATTAACTCTCAATACTTTCTGAACATTGCTCAGGGTCTCATTTGTAACATGTGCTCAAGTATTGTGCATTAACAGAAAGTGGCCAACATTTTAAAACTGGGTAATTTTCGAACACTTTACGTTAGAATTTAAACATCTCAGCAGGAAAAAGAATGGAGCAGACACACAATAAGGACAAATCCCAGTTTTAATTTCTCTTTTGTCTGAGGCTGGTGTGGAAAATTAGCAGGAAAATGGCTTCAACGTGGCCAAAGGGACTGCAGGAGTGGAGCACCATTCAACAATGAGTTTATTGTGCTAGAAATAATAGCAAGATGATTGCAGAGAAGCTATTTCTTAACGATCTAAAGCCCCACGTCTTCCCTTCCTTATATCACTTTAAATCAATTATCCTGTAAACCATCAATGGACTGCTGAGAACAGCATCCTCTTTCACATGCTTCTCCACTTTCTGCTTGCCCTGTTTCACTGTTTTTACATAGCAAATAGCTTCCTATTAATAATGAGCTCTCTTCTCAAAAATCAAGATACTCTCTCCATGTTACCATTTAATTAGCATCCAGAGTATCCCTCAGTGACATGAGTGTGTGATGGGAAGGGTGTCTGTTCTTTTCTATGATGACACAGAGAAAGCAAGTTTGAAGAGTAGGTAAACTCTAGTGTTTGCTGTCATTTTTCCCATCTGTCCAGAGGTTCACAGTGAGTTGTGCTCCTTGCCTCACCCCATCACTGAATTCATAAGTAATTAGAAGTCTACTCTCAGATAGACCTTCCATTTCTGAGGCTGGAGCAGTGAACAGGTGAGGAACTGTCTGTGGCATCATTGAACTTAACACTTTTCAAAAAGAAGAATGACCGTAAGCAAGCTGCAGTCATGTCACAAGATACAGGTAAAACTAGTGTAAGGTTACCAGGAGGATGGGTTATTTTATTTAGGGTTACTACAATAGGCCTCATTGAGAGGGTATCCTTTGAGGAAAGAATGGAAGATGACACCAACATTGGGAGGGAGAACATTCCAGATAGGAGGGACAGTCAGTGCAAATGTTCTGTGGCACCAGCATGTGGACTTTATGCACTTCCAGTGCATAAAGAAACAGGGAGACCCTCTACTAGAGCAGGGTAGCCAAGTGAGTTGGCTAGCTTTGGTTAACTGACACAAATTAAATTTATTTCAACTGAGGAATTGCCTAGATCAGCTTGACCTATGACCACATCTGTGAGGCATTTTTGCAGAAGGGCCAAGTTCACCAGGGGTGGTGTCATTCCTGAGCTGTATAGGAAAAGTAGCTGAGCAAACCAGTAGAGGCCAACTACTAAGCTGAGCTCCTCCAAGGTCTCTGTTTCAGTTCTTGCCTCCAGGTTCCTTGTAGAATGATGCCATTATGCAATGAGTCAGGTCCAGGATAAAGTGAAGCCTATCATTGGATGAGAAGGAAGGGTCAGTGGGGAATAAATGTAGAAAGAAGGGGAGGAGGAGAAGTGGAAGATTCAACATGGAAGGTGAGGATGACCAATCTTCATCTGCTTGGGTCTGAATAGCCATGGTATGGTATATGGATACTTTCTAGGGATGGATTTCTATAGGTCAATTTATCTTATCTAGGTGGGCAGTTTATATTGTTGTCAACTGGTTGTAAGCTTATTGTGTGGATGGATTGTAGATTGAGAATTTAACATATAAATCTGTTTGATAAGTTATCAATTGTTGAGTTATGATTTTACTGGGCTGTAAAAGACAGTGTGTGAAGGCAATAGCTGAGAGGCAGCTGGAGCTTACAAATTCAGCACAGAGCCCATGAAATGAGATGTGTGTATGCAAGGCTTGGTAACTAACTACCTAGGGGACTTCGTGGTAGAAACAGGGCACTTGGCTTAATACTAGAGCAGCTCCTGGAGTGAGAGCTCCTGTGGAGTGAGCTTCCACGGGACTGGTAGCAATAGAACACTTTTTAATATTTACTGCAACAGTTCCAGACTTGAGTTTCTGCCTTGACGTCTCTTGATAATGGGCTGTAAGCCAAATATTGCTTTTCCTCCCCCAAATTGGTTGTGCTCAACATTTTATCTCAGCAACAAAAAGAAATCTAGGATACCAGGTTAGCATCTGAAATTCAAAAGTGGCAACAGCATATTCATATACTTTTACCTGCTGCTGGTGTCTAAGGACACCCTTTATTTTGACTGGCTTAAGTCCTCTGGGACGTGTTGAATACAGAAATCACATAGCACATACAGTTGTGATGGCCACTCTGGCTGCTCTTTATGGGACCTGTTGATTGGGTTGATGGAAGGTATGGGAGAAAGGGGGCATGTGTTTTTTCCAAACTCAATTGAACACACTCTGAAGATCAAAGCTACCTATTGGGTTTGTTCAAATTGTTTGTAGAAAAATAAGAATCTTTCATCCACAGTAAATAAATAAAAATAAATAAATACTTTCAGTATATAAATGGATGTCTGCATCAGTGGACAATAACTTAGGTTGCCTAAGTTCCCAATTATTTATAAAAATAGTTATTTATAATAATAGGTGCTATTTTTAATGTTTCAAAAATATTAATACAATTTAATTTTTCCCCTAGGTGAAACCATTAAAATTAGATTTATTTCCCTAGGTGGAACTATTGAAGTTAGACATGAAGAAAAAGCTTGAAATGTCTTTTTGGGGATTGATGAGGCTACAGGTAGGCCTTTTGTCTGTTCAGAGGTCCCATCTGGCCTATGAAATGCATACAGTACCACATTTAAGAATTTAATTTACATTAAAAATTTGCAACATATATGGGTCATAGATAAAATTTAATTTAAATGATAGTTGAGAATCATTAGAATGTTAAAATATAAGTCAAGAGTGGATTTGGTGACATTTAGGCATTTCCCTCCATTCTAAATCTGAAGAATGTGAGTTCTGGAAATTCTAAAGTGGTAGAAGGAATATTACATGCTGACAGGGTTAAGAGTTATCTCTGGAATTGTATAGTCCTCCTTAGTTTTTTTTCCTGGCAACTGTAACTATCCTTACAGGCTCCTTCAGGCCATTTCATTTAGGACAAACTGTTGGGCATACCCGGTGCCTCTTTTCCTATCCATCCATCTAAAATCACATGAGTGTTCAACCAGCAGAGAGAGAAAGGGGAAAGCAGGAGGGGGGGGGAGGAGCCTGAGGACAGAGCACCTGGTTTCAGCAAGAGTAGAATACCAAGGAGCTATTAGAAGAGACTGGAGACAGAATTCTGCTGAATAATGGAAAGATTTGGAGGAACTGGTGGAAAGAAGAGGGGGAAGTCAGACTTGGCTGTGGGTAACCTGTCCTTGGGAAATGATCCTGTAGTATTTAGAACACAGGTTGGGGTAGGCAAATGCTTATTATTTTGAGTGACATGTGAATGAGCCTGGGGGGGGGGAAGTGAGTGGTACCCACTGATATTTGAATAGCAGTCTTGATGTACTAAGGTTTACCCTGCTTGGACAAGCAGCCACAGAGGGTAATGGATAGGCAAGCCTACTGCCATAGGTCTGTTATCCCAGCTGTTTGGGAGGCTGAAGCAGGGAAAATTTTAATTTAAGGTCTGTTTGGGCTAAACTGAGTTTAAGGTCAGCCTCAGTAGATACTGTCTCAAAAGTGGAGAAAAAGTGCTGGCAGAGAGGGTGGTAAATGGGATACAGCTTAGTCCCACAAATACACAAAATCACACTAACTAAACCATCTTCTATCGTCAGCCACCGAGGAAGCCTTCCCCAATTCTCAAATTCCTACAATTTCTTAATGTCCCAGAAAACTGGGTTCATTTCGGGAGGACAAACACACTCCTCTTTAATGTCCTTCTAACCCTTGAGGAATTAGTGGCAGGAACCTGAAACGTTCATGAGGTTCAGGGGTATCAGCCATCCCAGACTCTTTGTGATTCTGTGAACTCCAGTAGAGGACAAGGACTAAAGACAAGTTTCTCTGAGCTCTGTAGGTTAAATCAGCCAAATAGCAGCAATGATCCTTCAATGTCATAGGTGGTGAGATTGTTCCCTTTTGGTCCAGGCCTCCAAATTCCTTCCGGGGTTTTCCAACTTAAGAGGCAGTGAAAGCCACAGGCAAACAGGACCAGGGTAATGAGTCACTTGGTCCTTGCTATTGCTTTTAATTCTGGGATATTCCAGCATCTCTCTCTGCTGTTACTTAAACCAATCATTTGCTTCCCTAGTTCTGCCAGCAGGGTCTCCAGGAGCATGATGCAGACCTACCAGCGGCAGGGGGCCTTATCTATCCATCTATTTATCTACCCACCCACCCATTCACCCACCTACCCATCCACCCACCCTCCGCCAAGCCCTTCCTCCTGCTTAGCTCAGTTTGAATCTCCAGGCCTGCAGCGGCGCGGGCGAGGCGCGGGAGCGTGGGTTGGCCAGCGTGGGGGGACAGGGCCTGTGCTCCCGAGGGGGTGAGGGGTCAGGAAGCCCGGGACACCCAGGGGTGTGGCGGCGGCAGAGCCGAGCCTGTCCGAGCCAGCACCTTCTGGCGTCCCTGTCCCACGTGACTGTCGCCTCCTCCCTCCTCCCAGTCGCGCGCGCACGGGCCGGGCGTCTCGACTCCCGCGCGCACTCGACTGGTCCCAGTTCCCGGGAGGAGAAGCGGAGGAGGAAGCGAGCGAGGCGGCCCGGGGGAGCGGGCGCGAGCGGCGGCTGCCAGGGCCGCCTGTGCACCGCGGCGAGGGTGGCGGTGTCCTGAGCAGCGCGAGTGTGATGAGGCTGCCCTGCCTCGCTGCTCCGCTCGCAGCCAGCTGACAGCGCCTGCCCTCTGCACGCCCGGAGGGGAGCTGCGGGGCCGTGACCTTGGCCGAGGAGGTAACCGGGGGAAGTGGGAGGGAAGGAGGCGGCGCCACCCGGACTCCCGGGGACCCCTGGCCCCCGCACCGGGTCTTCACCCAGCGACGGCGGGAGCCACGGTCCCCAATGAGCGGCGCGCCCGGCCGGGCTGGGGCGCTGCGCACGCCGCGGTCCACGGTGCTGAAACTGCTGCCCGGTGTGGCCAGTGCCTTGATGCGGGGCAAGGCAGCCTGCCATTTGCTGCCACTGAGAGCAAGGGCTGAGCAGGATGAGATGGGACCCAGATTGCTCTGCTTTTCTAGCTGATCGCTCCAGGCTTGTGCATTTAGCTTGCTCTCTGAGGTGAGCCAGGTGATTGCCCAAGGCTTGACTTCCCACCAGTCTCCGGTTGCCTGGACGTAATTTGGATGCTTTCTTCCAAAGATTAGTCAGGATTAGGTTCAGACTTAGCGCTCTGATTAAGGTGGGAGCACAGAGAAGCCATGGACTGGCAGTGAAGCCAAGGTGAATGTGGAAAAGCCTATGCCCGGGCTGTTGTGGGGATCCTGAGGAATGGAGAGGAAACATGTGCCTTAGAACACTTGTGGGGAAGGGGCCTCTGATGCGCCTGTCTTGGGAAACTAGGAGAAAGTGGGCTGCTGTGGGTGTTGGCTCTCTGCCTTTTGGGGAGAACCTCATCAAGTGGAGCAGCAAGTATCAAAAGAGAGAGAGAGAGAGAGAGAGAGAGAGAGAGAGAGAGAGAGAGAGAGAGAGAGAGAGAGAGAGAGAGAGAGAGAGAGAGAGAGAGAGAGAGAACACTGTGTATCCAGGAAGTGCCAACCATGGGGTTTTTTGAGTACCTAACACTTTTAAAAAGAGAGTATTCACAAAATGAAGTCCACAAAAGCCTTAGCCAGCTGACAATTTCTAAGTGGAAGGTTGTCTGTTGAAATTTCCTGGGGCTATTACAGATGTAAACTTTGTTTTTTTCTTTTGTTTTTGGTTTTTGGTTTTTTATGTCCATGTTCTGTGTTCTTCAGTCAGCTCAGGAATGAAAAATTCTCCCGTGGATTGGGTACTGTGAACATGAAGATGAGTGTGTGTGTGTGTTTGTGTGTGTGTGTGTGTGTGTGTGTGTGTGTTGGAAAGGGGGGAAATCTGTTCCCTCCAGGACTCCTACAAGGATCTCACTAGAGGCTCTAATCCTTTCTAGGGCAGACTGATCATCCTTGTATCTGACCAACCAAGTTGTGGGTGAAATGGCTCAGGGGAATAATTATGGACAGACCAGTAATGGGGTGGCAGACGAGTCCCCCAACATGTTGGTGTACAGAAAGGTAAGAATTCTTTACTTCCCTGGGAAAAGGGAAACTTCAGCTTGATGTTCTTTGTTTCTTTTTTTTTTCATTTTCTTCTCCCTCCCTTCCTCTCTCTTCTTTCTTTTGTCTGGATCAGAGTATTTATCAACTTTGTGAACTCCCAGAACATCAATGATTAAGTACTATACTAAAAGATGATCAGGTGCTCCCAAGTGACAGGAAGCAAAAGAGACCTAGCACATTCCTTGCTGATTGTTAGTCACCTGTCCTCAGCATCTGCAGTGTTTAGCTATTCATCTTTATTGTGTGGTTCCACCGGAAAGAAACCATCCCTTGTAGAGGCTCTTTTCAGAACATTTAGGTTCAATAATTTCTTAAGTGTACCACAGTTTGGAAATCAAACGACGGCTTTCCAGGTCTGTGGCGAGAGTGACTATATCCGTGGATGTGTATGCTTTCACGAGTCTGCTCACAGCTAGACGACTTTAGTTCTTTTAGTCTTAACCTATTTTTTTACTTGGCATTATTTCTGTGATTTTTATGTATAGCATCTATGCTGTACTGTCATACGCCCATGGTATTAATCTGTACAATCCAGATCCCTCTTCTGCAAACATATCTAACAGTTTCCTGCTATGCTTTCAGCAACCAACTTCTAGTTCTAGGCATTGAGCTACGTTTGGGTTTTGCATGTGTTTCCAAATGGTTGCTTAGGCAACTTCAAGATGGTTATAATCAACAAGCTTACTAAAATTAAGGATGCAGCATTCTTTATGTAACTTCTGCATTGATTTTTTTTCCTTTTGTAGTTTTTACTGGGACTATTTTTCTTAAGCATAGCACCTGGTGTGTGTCTTGGCTGAGATTCCATTAGTTGACACTGACAACAGCAAGGGGAGATCATTCTCTGAGGTCAAGAATGTTATTAAGCGTTTTGATTAGCAGGAGTCTACTGGATTCTGCATGAGTGTAGATCTGTGAGATTGAGCTGATTGTGACTACAGTGGAAAGGCTGTGTGTGCTTGTCTTAACCCATGCAGAATCCCAGATTTACTTGTGTGGCCCAGAGACAGCAAAAGGAAGTCAGGAAGCAGATGCATGGTGTTCGGACACAATACCAACCACTATCCTGAAGCCTGTGAAGAGTGATATTCTGCATACTTGTAAATGCAGTCAGATGTGTCTGAGACATCACAGAATGAAGGGGAATAAAAATACGGGGTTAGCTGACTCTTCCCACCGTTTTATCTAAATAAGTGAATTAAGATTCTCATGCACTTGAATCTAAGTCATTGCTCTTACATCCAGACACTGAAGAAGTAACTGTGCTTGCATATTTTACATATAGAGTTGGTTTAGAGGCAAAGTATATTCTGGTGGTATTTAGTTACTTTAAAGTAACTTATAATATTTTATTTTATTTGATATGACTTAGAATGTTGTAACATGCAAGATGTGAGAATTTAAAAATCTATCTTAGGATTTTACGCAGTACAAAGAGCTGTACTTTAGAGGTGAAATTATGGTAGTAAGCTATGCTTGTTAAATCACACATCTGTATTCTTTTCCTGTTTGCCTATTAATAATTGTCACATGGCTTGGATATCATTATTTGATGACTTGCTGTATGGACTCTTAGATTGCTAAGTTTGCTACCTTATAAATGGTATCATTTCAAATTGCTGTTAATTTTAAATGTAAACTTATATGTTTCATGGAGATTTTATGGAATCTAACTGTTCTTTGAGACACGTTCTCACTAAGTAGTCCTTGCTAGGCTTTAACTTGCAACCATTCTCCTGAATCTGCCTCTCCATAACACCTCTCCCTCCCTTCTTTCCTCCCTCCCCCTTCCTTTCTTCCTTCCTCCCCCTTCCTTTCTTCCTTCCTCCCTCCCTTCATTTTCTCTTTCTTTTCTTTTCTTTCTTTCTTCCTCCCTCCCTTCATTTTCTCTTTCTTTTCTTTTTTTTCCTTTTCTTTCTTTCTTTCTTTCTTTCTTTCTCTCTCTCTCTTTCTCTCTCTTTTTTTCTTTCTTTCTTTCACATTATTTCTGGTTGAGCTTAAGACTGCTAATGACTTGATTAGCTTTTTGTTCAGGGGGGAAATTGCCTGGTAAAACATGAGAAACAATCAAGTTCAGTAAATCTTATACATAATGTGTAATTATAGGTTTATTGCCTATCTGTAGTGTCTGAACATTTTCTTGTATGTGTGTGTAAGTTTGTGGTGTGTGTGTGTGTGTGTGTGTATACACGCATGCTTGGGCATGTGTATAAGAGAGAGATTAAGTAATAATTCATAAATAAGGCCAGATAAATCACAAACATTTTAGGTCATTATTCTTTGCTAGCTATTATGTGAAATGGTCTATGTCTGTGCGCATAGGCAACAGAGCACCAGGACTCTTGCTTTTGTGGTGCTTTCGAAGCACAGCTAGCTTCCACTTGGTAACTTCTCTGTGGAAGCCAACGTTTCAAATGAATCAATTGGAGAAGAATATGGGGGTGAATCTGTACTGGGAAACTTCAACAGTTTGCCTTTCCTGAAGAAACAGGCTCTGTGTTACAATGCTAATTAGTCAGGAAGTCGACTAAAGGTTTAGCAAAGACCTTCAGTGCTAACGGAGCATTGTTCAATACAGGGCGAGAGAGGAGAGAGAGAAATTGCTGTTTTATTGAAGGATGCCAATTTTCCACTTCTGCTTCACCATTGAAGTGCAGTTCTTGAAAGCGTGATCTCAAACAGCCTGATTGGTAACATTTCTCCCTTGTCTCCTGCTCCCTTCACCACAGTGCTGTCTTCTCAGACCCTCTTGGCTCTGAAGACATAGGTATAGGCATCGTTTCTACTTTGTCTTGATGGGTTATTGCTGACTCTATGAAGCAGGCTGGGGAAGAGAGGCAGAACTGTAAACAGTTTCCAGTATGGCGTAGGTAGAGTGCTGCCCTGTGAGAATTTCTTCTGGTTGTTTACTGTGTCTCTCCACCATGATTACCCTAATAAAGATTATAGAAGCTCTGACAATGAAAAGGTGCAAGTCATCCTTTTCCTATGAAAAAGCCTGTACATTTGTGTGTGTGTGTGTGTGTGTGTGTGTGTGTGTGTGTGTGTGTGAGAGAGAGAGAGAGAGAGAGAGATGAACACCAGAGGTTAATTATGGGTATAATTCTTTTGACTATGGCTCCTCAGGAACCTACCATTTTTTTTTTTTTTTGACCTAGAACGTGACAATTGGGCCAGATTGGTGAGCCAGTGATCCTCAGAGAGCCACCAGCCTCTGCCTTACCAACTTTGGGGTTATGACTGCGGGTCTTTACGTGAATGCTGAAGACTGAACTCAGGGTTCTTATGCTTGAATAACAAGCACTTTATCTATTGAGCTTCAGGCCCCTCATAGTGGCTTTACAGAAGACAGTCTTCAGTATGTTAAACTGGGACCACTCGGCTGAGTAGATGCTGCTATAATAAAGGTGTTAGAGTATGACAGCACTGCCTAGTGTGCAGAGATGGTACCTAAATGTCACTCTGGGTTGTCTGCAAGTGGCTTTTGGCTTAATAGGAAGGCTTTCTATACTTTATTTGATGCTTCAGATCTACTTTTAAAATCTTTCTGAATGAAATATTTGCCTTCTCAATTCTTTGCTTTATAATGTTGCTCTTTTTTATAACCAGGAGATTAAATGAGAGTGATATTTTATCTGATATATTTTAGGATATCTTTAAAAGTTGTGCAAACTGATGAGGGTTGAGCCCTTCTATTTCTAGGACTTTCTATGCTCCCCCAGATGGGTACTAACTAGACTGCAGTTGTAAGTAATCCATTTTCATAAGGTTCGCCTGGATCTGACTCACCTTGGAGCTGGACTCGTTTTTTGACACATTTGTCGAGGTGATATGCCAGAAGTCCAGTTCTGTTCTGGGCTGGTGATTTCAAAACACTGTTCTCAGTTTTGGTGTTCTCTGGGAGAAACATCTACTGTGACCAATGGTGTTTGCAAAAGATGGTCCAGCTAGAACATGGAGTGCAGGGTGATGCTGTCCAAACACGGTGTCTGGCCATCATGTGGCTCCCCTGCAGCCAGCATTCCTGCACTAAATATCCCCCGAAGTTTCCAGAGCACCTTGGAGCTAGCATTTCAAGTTGGCTATAATGGTGGTGCCTCACTAGCAAGAATGCTCAGAATATCCAATAATTTCTGATCTTACTGCGGCAACCATTTATACTTTGGCTGTCAGAAAAGAAAATGAAAGTGTTTTCCTCCACGATCACATTGAAAGGAACATGCTTTTGGAAATAGCAAACCTGTCCAGTTCACTATGCCTCTGTCCCATGCTTGACTTCCCCTTTACCCTCCTCTCCTCTTCTCTCTTCATCTTCTCTAGGAAACAGTTTGTCTTCCCCTTGTGTCTTTTTACTTTTCTATGCAAAACAGAACTTTTAAAGATAAAAGCATAAAGCTCACTAAATGCTGTTTATTTTAGTTATGAAAGAGAAAAAAATGTCTTCAATAACTCACTGTATCTGTTGGAGATGAGGACCAGTTCCAACCTTGATTGACTTCCCACTGTATATGAGTGCTCAGTCAATATGGCACTGTATTGTGGTCGTGGTAGCAGATCAGTTTTAAGGGTAAGAATAATCCAGTCTTTGCAAATGGAACAGCTGGCCTTTCTTACCTGAAGGCTTTCATACCATCCACCCTTTAGAAGGTTGTCTCTGCTGACTAAATTCACCTCAATGTCTTTGCGAGCTTTTTCAGATGTCCTTCTGTCTTGGGAGAGTTGACACTCCTTTGAGACAGGGATGGGCTTCCTTTGTTCTGGGATTACTGGACCACAGGCAGGGCAAGGAGCTGCTGCTTGAGGTCTGCTTTAACTCAAATTTGTCTTCACAAGATTGTCAGCCTCATCACCTTAAAGATTGGTGCTGTTTCTAACTCAACCTCCATTGTAAAAAAAATAATCTTTGCTGCCTTTTAACTGTAGCTTTTTTGATCTGTCTGGGTTTAGGACATGCTAGCAGAAAGATATATGTGTGTGGCCAGGAGACAAAGGTATGTTAGAAAAAGAAGGAGGGTGCAAATAAACACAATGGTCCCAGACCTTTTAGTCTCCAGGTTTTGAATGTAAGGATGCAGATGGGAGGCAGGCAAGAATTTTCATCACATTCTGCAGTGGAGCATCTTCTCTAATTAGATGATAGGGAAGTGCTTTTCTGGACCTGGCCATGTTGTCTACTGTAAAGACAACCAGACCTCTCTGTCCCTCTTCCGTGACATGAATAGCGACAGGAGCTATGAAACAGGGCAGGATCCCCTTTCACACGTCTGCTGGAGGAGGTGGAAGCATTTTTATCGGTGAAACTTTAATGATGAGTTCCAGCTAATAATTAACAAGTTTAGAGGAGGAAAGGCTTCCTGGTTGAGCTCTCTGCTTGCCTGGGCTGTTTGTGGGCTTGACAGGAGGGTGTGCCACTTGAATTTTACCTCCTTCATTTTCCGTCTCCAGTGTCTCTGGCTCTGATGGATCAGAGGAAAAGGCAGATACACAAAAAGGAGCTGTCCAGGGATTTTATTGCCTTCTAATAGCCTTGTGGTTCCCCCAAGTGATGGGAAGCTGGGTATTTTTAGGTGGTGTGGGTGACAGAGTATGATCACTGCAGAGAATACGGAAATATCTCAAATCTAGACAATTTAGTGACCTAATAAATTTTCTGTCTCCTTGAAAACAGACCTGAAGCAGCAAGCGAAGAGATGCACCTGACTTTGTAGCAGCTACAAGGTATTCAAATGTCAGGGCTACAAAGACTTCTATCCCACACAATATCAATCTAATTACAAAATAATTGTAAATGACAAAGTGTGTGTTCAGCTGCTGAGGGGAGGAAAAGACCTGGTTTCTTTCTACCATTTGCTCAAGGCAACATGAGAAGTTTACTTGCTTTCATTATAATTCTTTTTGTATTGTGTCTAGTTTCATTAGCAAAAACCTGAGAACACCAGACATCTGATAGACAATCATGGTCTTGACTCCTGTACCACAGAATTTGCCTACCTGGTCTAGGTTACAAAGTACCTTGTTCATGAGGCCTGTTTGGAAGTGCCAAGTTGTATCTTAGTGTTTTCTTTTGCTGTTAAGAGACATCGTGACTATGGTAACTTTTTTTTTTTTTTATAAAATATTCCATTCTGTTTTTTTTTTTCTTTTTATAAATTGAACAAATTTATTTTAAAAATCAATCATAAATGTATGGATTTTAAGCATTTTTGCATAAAAGTATATAAATATATTTTGTCAGTACTTGATTTTTTTTTAAAGGTTTGACAGTATGGTAACTCTTATGAAGGAAAATCTTTAATTTGGGGATATTTTACAGTTCAGAGGTTTAGTCTATTACTGTCATGACAGGAAGCATGGTGTAGCACAGGCAGACATGGACTGTGGAAAGGTGCCTACTCACCTCTAAACAGAAAGTAGATTCTGTGCTTGCTTTGACCAGCAATTTGGCTCTTGGGTCCCCAGCAGGAATCAGATGAGGAGTTAGTTTTTTATATTCAACCAGTACATTCATGCTCATCTGATTCTACGTGGCATGTCTGGGCTGATAGAGACCCAGGATGTGATGTTATATGGCAGTGCAGACCTTTTCATCATGATAAGACTCCACTGTCGTACTGTCCTGTCTTGGAGCCACCTGCCACAGTGGATAACTGAGCACTTTAAAACTCGGTCAGCGTCACTGGAGGCTTAATGAACGTTAAATCATGTTTGTTTTAGATTAATTCTGATTTATGTGTTCATGTGGCTAGTGATTATTTAGATTAGATGGTGTGAAGACGGAGAATAAAGAGCCCTAGAAAATTTGTGTCACATGCCAAGAAACCAATAAGGTCATGTGCTATATGTTGTCTAGTATGTACAAGAACCACAAGTAACTTTAAAGGAAAATTATGCTCCTCACAAGTCTATCTCCATGGCGAGAGGCCATTTAGAAGGACATTTAGTTTCCCATTTTCAGTTATTGCTAGAAGGTTCTAAAGAATAATGTGTGTCCACATGACCTTGGCTAGTTACACTGAACTCTCCTTGCCATCCACTGTGCTTCAGCAGAAAATCTTTGTCTAGTAGAGGGTTCAGTAAAGATCATATATGTATATGTGTATGTATGTATATGCATGTATACTACATATATGTATATGTGCAGTGTAGGAGGTAGAACTCATGCACATTGCACTATGCTGGTGCTCCAGCATTGAGTATCACCCCCAGCCATGTGATTATTAATATTTCTCATTTTAACTTTTCTGAAATGTTCATTTCCTCAGGAAATAAATATCATCTGTAAATTGTCGTGGACATTACTAGTATTTAGGATTTTTTAATTTTGTCTTTTGTTTTTGCTAATTAGCAATTACCTACCATGTGTCAGGTCATTTATATACATTATTTGGTGTCCTAATAAGGAAATATTTTGATTACTAGTGTCTCCTGGAGGGTGTAGGTGTAGCCATGTAGCTGGGCTGTCCTCAGGGGCTACACCCCCTATCTACACACACAGTCTGTTTTCTTACTAAGAGATCTCCATACACACCATGTAGGCTCTTAGTGCCCAAGATCACTCAGGAATTAGTGGCAATGCTGAGGAGCTCTGTGAGGATGGAGAGATTCATTTCTCTGCTGTGTCCCAGCACTTTGAACAAAGATCCAGAATAGGTGTTTCTGAATATCACATGTATACATGTATGAACGAGTATGTAGTATGTGAAATCAGTCCTAGCAAGTTACCTAAATAAAATAGTGAAGGATGAAGTATTGGAATCATTTTTCACTCCATTCAGCCTCCCATAGCATGAACTATGTGTGTGGTGAGATGTTTGATTAATGAGATTGCTTTCTAGTGCACCAGTGACTTTTTCACAACTATGAAGCATAGATCTCGTATAGTTACAATACGTAAGAAAACAGAAGCCCTCTTCCAGAAGACAAGTTGATTATTTTTGGTCATCTGGTTTTTAAATAAATATATATCTACCTTTGTCTCCTGTCTGCAATTCTGGGTGCCCAGTAGAATATCCAAATCTAACAGCTCCTGACAGTGACCCTTTAATACAGTTACTTAGATTGTGGCAATTCCCAATCACAAAATTATTTTGTTAGTATTTTATAACTGTGGTTTTGCTACTTTTAGGAATCATAGCATAAATAGCTGATGTGTGAACCCCAAAAGAGTTGCAACCCATAGGTTGAGAATTGCTTGTTTAGAAAAAATGAACTGAATTGAACTAAGAGAACATTGACAACCCCAGCACTTTCAGTGAGGTGTATGAGGCACAGCTGTACATCTTCTTCCTTACAAAGCCAGATATTGCTTTTCAGGGCTCTCCCTAACCCCGAGTGCTCAGGAGAAGGAGTGTCTTTAAATTAGCAACATTACAGAAGAGACCAGTACTCTTGCACCAAGAGAATTAACCTCAGTGTTTGCAGACTGCGGGAGCTCAAATGCACTTGCTGTGGGTGAAATTGCTTTCCTCCTGGACTGAGTTTACTCATCTGTAAAGCGGAGATAAGAGTAATCGGTATTGTTAGGATTACATGGATGTACACGTTACAAGCTGAGCATGAGGGCTCATGCCTGTAATCCCAGCACTCAGGGAGCTGAGGGATGAACATGCCTGCAAAGTCTGAGCTACATGGTATGTTCAGACTGGGCTGCAGAATGAGACCCTATCTACAAACAAACAAAGACACATGCACATACATGCTATGCTTGGATGAGTGGAGAGCCTTCAGTCTATGTAACTATTAAACTTATAGTATATAAGCAGTGTCTGGATTTTACTTAGAAGTGGAAATGATGGCATTTAAAGAGGATTTAGGAAAAGATTTCTCTTATACACATTTTAGGATTTGTGGCTTAACATCCTCAGAGCCTCTAGAACACTGCTTCTCACCCTTTCTGATGTTGCGACCCTTTAATACAGTTCCTCGTGTTGTAGTGAGACCCAAACAAAACAACTGTTTCTGTTAATACTTCATAACTGTAATTTTGCTACTGTTATGAATTGTAATGTAAACATCTGAAATGCAGAATATTTGATATGCAACCCCTGTGAAGGGTTTGTTTGACCTCCAAGGAATTGTGACCCACAGGTTGAGAACTGCTCCCCTAGAAATATGGGAATGTCAGAGTAAGACACCATTCCTGGTTTGTGCTGGCTTTAAAATTCTCCTCCCTCTGTCCCTCCAACCATCCCTCCCTCCCTTCCTCCCTCCCTTTGTCCTTGCTTTCTCCCTCCCAACCTCCTCCTCTCTCTTTCTTTGGTATGTACATGTGCATATGCATATTTCCATGTATGCATGTGTACATTTATGCGCCTATGCATGTACATTGATGCTCACACATATGAGGTCAGGCAGTGGTATCTAGTGCTATCTTTGATCTCTCCCAATCTTATATATGGAAGGAGAAGCCTGTTACTTAAACCCAGACCTCACCTACTCTGTTACACTACCTACTACCTTACTATAGAGATTCCCAGTCTCTGACTCCTAGATTAATGAAATTACACTTGGTCTACCATGCCTACCTGCCATTTGTGAGGATGTTGGGCATCTAGAATCTGTTCCTTATACTTAGGCAGAGCCATCTTCCCAGCCCTACCCACCTCAAGTCTGTACTCTTAAGCCATAACTCCTCATTCTCCACCCTCTTGTCCCAAGCAAGCACTGTTGTACTTTCTGTCGTAAGCATTAATACCTCAGAGGCAGTTGCAGTGTGTCCAGGCTTGTTCCCTCCATGTCTTCAGAGATCATTCACACTGTTGCACATGTCACGTGGCTTCCTTCTCTAAGATTGATGCTTGCTTTGTACTTGTGTCCAGCATTTTGTTGACATTTCGTCATCCCTCCAGGGGTCCTTGGGCTTTCTTTGTCTTTGGCTATTGTAAGCAGCACAGCAGCAAAGTGGGTGCACAGACAGTCCTGAGAGTCTCTGACGTCACTTCCACGTGCATGCACCTGGCAGAAGGAATGCGGGATGGCACAGAAATTGTCTTTTTATCACTGTCCGTTCCACAGGCAGCCCACAAGGTTCTGCTTCCTCTGCAACCTCACTCATACTTGTGTTCTGGGCTTTGCTGAATATCCATTCAAATGGACGTGGAGTGGTAGCTCACTGGGGTTTTCATTTGTGTTTTCCTGACTACAGGCATCTTTTTCTACACTTATTAGCCATTTGTTTATTCCCAGTGTGTCTCAGAGCTTTATTGAAAAGCACAGGTTAAATTGTCCTCACTTGATCAGGGCTGGGCTCAGGGAATCATGGCTACTTAGATTTTTGCCTAACCAATATTTTGTTTAGGCAAGAATAGATTGCTGAGCGGGGTCATTACAAGCTTTGTGTCTGTCTGTCTGTCTCTCTCTCTCTCTCTCTCTCTCTCTCTCTCTCTCTCTCTCTCTCTTTCTCTCTCTCTCTCTATCTATGTTTGAGTAATATATATATATATATATATATATATATACTTCTATATATGTATGAGTAAAATGCATATATAATTATATGTATGAGCATTTTGTCTACCATGTGTATGCCTGGTACTGTGAAGATCAGAGGAGGGCTTTGGATCTCCTGGAATTGGAGTTATGCATGGTTGTGAGCTGCCATGTGGTGCTGGAAACTGAACCCAGATTCACTATAAGAGCAGTAAATGCTTTTAACTGCTGAGCCACTATTCCGTTCCCTCTTTGTAATTTTTAAAGCTGCTTTAAATTTTTCTATTAGTTTAGCATCCTAGGAGGAAGGGTGAACTCTCAGCTACAGGCTACTTTGTAACAACCCTAGCAATTTAATCTGTAGCATTCTACTGCTGCTTCTGATGAGAAGGTGATATGTCATTTCTTGTTTCTAGCTGCCTCATGAAAGCAGTGTGAGAGTTAAGAAATATTTCTGCCCTGGATGGTGTGGATTTGCCAGAAACAAGTTCTATGATTGAGTCCAGTTACTGAATGTCTCTAATGCTTAGTTTCTGTTTCTAAGAATTGAGCTCATAGCAGAATCTGCCTTAGAGGGCTGCTGGGGTAGGGAGCCGGCTTAGCATGGAGCCAGGATGCGCTATGCCCCATGTTAGCCGCGGTGATCAAGGTGCTCATTTACTCCTGCTCTTTGCTTTCTTTTATTCTTCTCTCCTTTTCCTCCCTCTCTCCCATTTCTCTACATTCCTCTTCTTCTGGCTCCTCTATCATCATTCCATCTTATTAGACCAAAACCAAACCAAAAACAATAACCCCCCCCCCAAAATAACAAAAACAAAAGCAAAAACCCCACACAAACAAATAAACAAACAGAAACCAAAAAACAAACCAAAAAACCAAACCCCAAACCAAAACCTTGCATATAAAACCAAATTTAGCTATCACATGGAACATTTAAAGTTGCACAAATATATGTCAAATTATGTTTTTAATTTTGCAAAGTATTTTTACACATATAATTGTTTATGAAGTTTCACATCAAAAGGCCTGGCTCTAGGTACAACCGTTCCCTTGGATTAGGAGAAAATTGCATAATGTGTAATAAAGAAAAAATGCATTTATATAAAGTTTTGGCTAAATCTAGAGAGAAAGGAATCCAGTTACAGCGGAGTCATAAGTTATAAAAAAGCTGAAACAAAAGTCAGGAAATACTCATGTGTAGTTGTAGACCAGAAATGGAAAGGCGTAATTTTCAGTATAGAAGATCAAGTTTGTAGGGACGGACATTTGCAGTCTCAGCATGACATTTCCAGTCGGGATCCCATCTCCTAAAGACCCTTTTACGTGGTCTCATCTCATTACTGCATGAACATCACTCAACACTACTGACAAATAGGGTACCACAGTTAAGACAGTTATGCCAAGCCTACTTCTGTGAAGAGAGCTTCTGTTTCCACATAAAGGTCTCTGTTTATGGGTAGTTTGTTTGTTTGTCTTGTTTGGTTTTTTTGGCTCGTGATGCTGTTCACTGAACCCAGGACCTATACCTCTGACATGGCAGGCAAGCTCTGTGCCAATGAGTCAGAGCATTGACCTCCCTCTGCTTTCTGTAAGAAGCATCCCTTTTGCCTTCCACGTCTCCCTTCTTTCTTCTGTATTTCTGCTCCCCCACCCCTCCCCCATCTTCATGTAATTTCCATCAGCCTCACCCTCTGTGTCTCAGAATTACCAACCAGTGCTCTATTTTTATCTTTTAATTTTTTAGTTTCATTGCAAGGTTTCAATTATTTTTCCTTTATTACCATCTTATTCTTTAGCTGGAGGGGTTTACTTAGAAAGCTCAGTAGCGGACCCCTTTGAGTGAGGGTGGCAGAAATGCTTCCTCAGTGAAAACTGTAAATAGCACAAAGAAGCACAACAAGTACTGTTTCTGAACCCATGAAAGAGCAACTTCTTGGGAGCTTGAGTGAGGCAAGAAACCTGTACTTCTCAAAGAATTCTACAGTAGAGACTAGCCAGACTCTCAGAACTATTACAGAGAAGAGAGATTCATTTGAGTTCAATGAACAGAAAAGCAGTACTGTTCATTGAAGGGAGATAACAAACAAGTTTCTTCTTTAACTGTAAAAATTAATTGCACAAAGGCACATATTCACCTTGCAGCAGATTCTTGAACTACTCTGAAGCACAGTGTAAGAGTTTTTTTTGCTGAAGTTTATTTGGGTTGGGGATTGGGATAACAACAGTCAATAGCAACTCTCCCATTGGAAGCAGCTCCTCATGAACAAGCTTTACCTATGGCCTTGAAGCTCCTTAGTATTCTGGCCATGAAAGGTTACTTGAAACTAGTTAATTTATTTGCTTTATATTGAATTGTTTTACTCAAAGCTCATTGCCACTGTATAAAACTGTTGTAAATCACCCTATCCTTGATATTGCTTTTGCTCTTCTTCTGCAGTAATGACTCTCTCTAATTTCATCTCCACATGTGGCTACCATGACAAATATTATATCCCCCTGGCTCCCAGGTAACTAGGCAGGGGCATATTACATGTTCTGGTCAATGGGATAAGAGTAGATGAGATGTAATACTGAGTGAGAGGCAGCCAACTTAAAGAAAGGGAACAACAGTAAGAGAGATTCACCATAACTCCACAAAAAGCCAACTGAAACAAAACAAACCAACAGAGGAAGCTAGAAAGAAAAGAAAAAACAAAAGGACATCACAAAAGAAAAGGAACCTTCCCCCAATGACTTTCTCCTTATTCTGTATTTTCTCTGTTCCTCCTTCCTTCCCCTCTCTCTCCTTTTCCCTTCTTCTATCTCTTTCTCTCTTTTATTCCTGCTGATTGGAACTTAATTACCTTATTCAGAAGGTGAAAGGTAGGAAATAATGTGGACTGAACAACAAAAGAGAATTAATCAGATCCCCTCTGATTCAAGTGTTTTTTATAGACTAGACCTGCCTGTGAAACTCTATATAGGAGAAAATCTGTATCTACTGTAAGATAATGCATTTTGGTTTTCTGTCACTTGCAACTAAGTGGAATTCTAATCAATTTAAAAACTATGACTTTAAAAAAATTGTAGTATGATAATAAATCTCAAGTTTTATTCATATATTAAATATATATGGTTTTAAGAACAATCCATTTGCTCTCTGGAGATAAATATAGTTTCATTTAAACAATTTATTTGAAAGAATCCAGTTTAAATTAATTATGCATTTGAGCCAATTAAATTTAACAAATATTTATTAGATAATTATCATACAAGGCAATTTACCAGAAGTGCCAGGGTATAAAACAGCAGTAGTGATAGTGATATATTGTTGGTCAGAGCATGGTTTTAAGGTAGGAGAGCCAACAGTTTCTCTCTTCCTCTCCTCTCTCACACACACATACACACACACACACACTCTCTCTCATGTGCATGCATGCGCATGTATATATGACTGAGGTTCTGTTGGCAACTGCCCAAATTGTACATTTGAAATCACTGGGATGAGCCACCAAGACAGACTTTTACAAAGAGTCAAATAATCCCAATCCTTATCACTTCTCTTTGTAAAAATGATCAGTGTAACAAAGAAAGGAAAGTCATTCCTACAACAGCACAACACATGTGCTACTTTTAAAAGATCCCACATTCTGGGAAAAACAAAAATCACACACTAAAAATAACTGGCCTTTTCTGTTAACTAGAAGAAGAATAGATCACTCAAAACATTTCCACCAGTCAAAACACTAAGCACCAACAGGAACAGTAGTAATCTCATTAGCCCTAGAAATGTGGTAAGCACAAAGCTTTGCCTTCACAAAGTAAAAGACAGCTTTGCTTTGATGGAAGAGTTGTTTAAATGTAATCAAAGGACATTCTCACTTGCTGAAGCTTAGGCAAATGCTCCCCAAAGGTGCAGGTGGTGCAGGTTTGCTGTTGCCAGACTGGGACAGCATTGGAAGGTGTTGGAACCTTTATGAAGTAGAACTCCTTGAGTTGAGCATGTATCCTTGAAGGAAATACTTGGACACTGATCCCATTCTCCTCCGCTTTGTTTTTAAGGATGCCATCATGTAAACAGAGTTCTCTGCCATGTGCTCTTACCACAGTTCGCTGTCTTGCCTCGAGCTCCAAAATAGATCACTTAGTAACTGGATATTAAAATCTTCTGGAACTGTGACTGAAACCATGACCTTCCTTCTTTATATTTTGTTTGTCAGGTGTGCTGTCACAGTGATGGAATAATGCATCCTTAGAATTTGCAGATGGAAGGGCCATTGTTAGATTTATCTGGAAATGATTCTGGTGCCTTTCCCACCATCTGGACATGTGCCGTGTACAGCGATGTTTCCTCATCCATTCTATCCTTTTCAGTGGAATAGGAACACTCCTTGGGCATATCAGCTGAAAATCCTCCATAGTTAATGTGACTTTGAAATTCTTGTGTGGTTCACCTCACTTGATCTCATTACACAAACCCTGCATCATCTCACATGATCATCCATGGTGTGTGTGTGTGTGTGTGTGTGTGTGTGTGTTGCTCATAAGCATAGTGAGGTATTTTGTGAGTGATTTTATTTCACTTACCATACCTTTGTCATAGTATATTGTTATAATTTCTGTTTGTTAGGTATGAGTTACCTCTTACTATGTTTAACTTATCACTTAAACCTTATCATAGTTTTACTCATATAGGAAAAATAAATATTTATATACAGTTGGCCCAAGCACATCCTAGGTATTAAGATGACTTCGTTGTGGGTAATAGGACATGCACAGCCGATATTTTTCAAGTCTTTCCTGATTCTGTTAGTGCCCTCCAGGATCTGGTCGTCTACCTGGGCATGTGTTTAGAGACTGTGCTTGGGCACAAAAGATGTAAATAGTCAATAACTACTGTGCAAGGACATGAAGCTTTCTGTGTCCAATGCTGTGATTCCCTGGCTTACCAATTTTTTGTGGGTTGATTTTTGTCTCAACAATGTACTCTGTGTCATTTCTCCTTGAACTGGGAAGACATGTCTAGTCATGGGAAGAAACAAAGTGAGTGTGTTCATACTAGGATGATGGGAAGAGATGCACAGAGGGATAGAAAAAGGTAGACAAGTGGAGGTGATGTTTCAAGAATCCATGACACGAAAGGTTTCATTTTGCTTCATTTTTTAATAATAGTCTATAAACCCATCACACATAGGGAAAATGTCTAGAGAGTTGTAAAAAATGTGCCCCAAACCACATGGGAAATAAATGGTAGTGTGAGGATAGAAACTCCAGTCTATCTGACTCTGTGTTCTGTTTCTCTCCTGTTTCCCAGATCAGAACCTGCAGCTATTTGGGTTATAAACTCTGTGTGACCAGGTGTGAGCTTTGAAACCCTTGGAGCCTCTTGCTCCTTACACATGGAGGTATTGGGAATGCTCTCCTTCAGAGGGTTGTGAGTTACTCACAGAAGCCCTGTGCAAATGTTAAAACACCACACAGGTCATAGACCTTTCATTTTCCTTCCCCAGAACTTCCAACTCTTTACATTAGAAGCGATCAACAAGCATCATAGATGTTAAGATGGCGGGTTAAGACTTTATACAATCCCAAGAATTAAAAGGAGAAAAAAAAAAAGAGAGGTTGGGCTGCAGGATAAAGGGAGAAAAGATGTTCGATTCCAAAGCCCAAAAACAATGCATCTGGGTGTTAAGAAACAGAAGGAGGAAGCAATGGTTACCACTGCAGACCTCGCAGAAATCTGTCCACAAAGCCACACAGGTGGTACTCCATTCACTCTCTCTTAAATCTCTCCATAAAAGCAGTACTTCCCCCCTGCCTCCTTATGCTTTGGAGAGCATCATTCTAGCTTCCAATTCAACCCCTTCTTCCAAACACAGATTTCTGTGATAGAATATTTAAGGTGATTAAGAACACGTGGCAGGAACAGGCAATTTAAATGCCTTTTGTCAGATACACGGATCTGTGTGTTAACTCCATAACACTCAGAATGGCTTTGGGCTAAATGCAATCTGATGCTGCCTCTAGGAAGCTGGATGCATTAGAGGTTTTTTTTTCTTATTTCTACTGTGTTATGTTCTAAAATAATCTGATGTTTCCTCAAAACATTTCATCCTCTCAATTCCTGCTTAAATTTGGCAACACCATGACTGTCTGAAAAATGGTTTGGGATAAGAATCTTGCTAGTATCTAAAACACATTAAGAAAGAAGTTATAAAACTAAAATCATAGGAAAGGAAAATATCGATGCTTGACCATAAGAATGAATTTAAAATATTTGGATACCATAGACACATTGCGTCAAGTGGACAGACAGACAGACACATGTGTGCATGTGCACAAACACATATTGCACTACAGCTAGCTGAGTGTGTTTGGGCATATGTACATCTTTACTTCTACAACTCCCCAGTCAATGTAGAAACAGAAAATAGCCATAGTAGGATGGAAATCCATCAGGGAAACTGCCCAATGCCAAAAACCATAGTCAATCCCTCAATCACTGCACCCCCAATGCTGATTAATGAACTCTGGTACATCACTGTGCGTAGATAAAGTGCTTTAATTTTTATCTTTTGAGTTCTTTACAAACAAGGTCTCTTGACAATCTATCTTTGTATGTTGGTTGATTGAGCAGAAATTTAGTAAATGTCAGTGATTAAAGAATGTATGTATGAAGGAAGAGCTAGAATTGAGGCTATGGGTTTACAATAGATACAATGCATTTATTAACTGATATTTTGTTAATAAAGAGTTCTGCAAGCCCAGGCAAAAATGACAGTGCTGCAGTTTGCTGCGAGCTTGTTGAGATAATAGAACTCATATTTTCTCTAATCCTAGAAGCACTGGGCATCCACTTAGCCCCTTGCAGTGAGAGAACACAAGATTACTTTGAAGCCCCTGCTTCTGGCTCTGCTTGTTATCACTAATGGGTTGACTTGGTGATCTAATTTAACTTCATGTTTGTGCAAATACATGTGCAAGATGATTTCCATGAAGTGATGGAAGACTGAGTGTGAATCTGAATGTTAGAATTTCTGCTATCATCTGGGATTCTGTTTACCTCTGAAGATAAATTTACTCCCTTTTAAAAAAAGGGTCATCTTTTGCTTCCTTTATAATTTTGGTTGTATTTGATTTATTTTTCTTTGTAACATGGAGAACAGAAGATAGTTACATTGATAATTTAGAATCGTTAGCTAGCAAAACCCAGTCTCCCTGACTGCTCAATGCTAATGACTCCTAAAATGTCAGGGTCCAATAATGTCCGTGCCAATGGATCTTCCCTGTGATCTGTAGTGTGCACACAAACTGTGCACGGTGTCGGTGTTTTATTCTTCTGTTGTTTATTCTTTTGTGTAGCTCTAGGTGACCTGGAGCTCACTATGTAGACTAAGCTGACCTTGGACTCAGAGAAGTTAGCCCATGTCTGCCTTCTGAAATTAAAGGCATGGGGGAGCCTTGGCTAATGAATTTGAAGTATTTGTAGCTGGTGGTAGGATTTTCTATAAGAAATTCTCTATTTTATTACAATTTCTTCTTTATAAAATACAGTCCATAGCAGTCCATAAAACTGAAAACTACAGAGATTCTAAAAATGTTCCTTCCTACCACTCCTACTTCACACACGTGTGTGTGTGTGTGTGTGTGTGTGTGTTTGTTTGTGTGTGTGTGTGTGTGTGTGTGTGTGTGTGTGTATGTGTGTGTTTAGGCCAGAGGACAATCTCAGCTGTTTCCTGCCTCCTCCTCCTTCTTCTTCTTCTTCTTCTTTTTTTTTTGAAATAGGATTTCTCACTGGTCTGAAACTCACCCAGTAGTTTTAGGTTGGTGGCCAGCAAGCCACAATAACGCTTGAATGCATCTGTCTCTCTCTTTTTAGAGATGACATTACAAGTATCACCCATGCTTCCCCCCTCCTCTCCTCCTCCCTCTCTCTTCTCTTCTTCCTCTTCTTCATTTTAACATGAATTCCTCCTTTTAACATGAGCTCTAAGGTCAAACTCAGCTCTGACCAAACACTATTCTGAACAAGTTGACTCCTCAATGCTTAAAAATATGGCCTTTTCAAGCCTAAAATATGGGACGAGGACATTATGAGTGGTCTGGGTTTTGCTGTTTAGGCAGGGGATTCAGTGCATTCTGTGCCCCCTCCTGCCCTGTCATTCCCAATATAGACAGTGCCTTCCTTCTAAATGCAATTTCCATCTCACTGCAGAACCAACCCTTCCCACACCCCACCTCCCGAGAGGTACAGGCTAGCACAAAAGGTTTTGGTGAAGGTTAGAGTCATGGGGGTTACAAAAAATTCTTACATGCTCAAATAGTCGTTATGACACAGCTTTGGTTCTGGGACCCTACATCCCGATTTCTCAGTAGAAGTTAGAAACTGTGAATCACGTTCTCTGCCCTTGTTGTCAGTAGAAAGCATGATTACTGTTGAAGGGGAAACAACTTTTTAACTTTAATTTTATTTATTTATTTATTTATTTATGTATTTATTTATTTATTTTCTCGAGGAAGGGTCTTGGGGTTTTGCTATGTAGCTCATGCTAGTCATGACCCTTCTTCCCTGTCTTCTGAGAACTAAATTTGCAGGTATGTGCCATCAGACCTGCCTGAGTTAATTTTCTAATTAACTACTATTTTCAAACCTTTATAGTCCAGAAAGTAAGAACTCTGAACAGCTTTAATTTTGTTCACTAGTTGCTTACCTTAGATCAACACTGAAACTTTGGTTTGCCTTTTCCTCTTTATTATTTTATTTATGCATTAGTGAGTGAAACATTTCAAGAGTCTACATTTTCACTAACCTGCTGATAGTAGATTTCTAAGCAATTTCCTTCATGATTATGTCTCCTGGTTTTTGTAAACATCACAGAACTGAACTCTATGCATGTGACTCTGTTACTATTTAGATTCATGAGAAAGCCTTCTGACTCTCACAGAAATTTAATAAAAATGGTATACTGAGGAAAGATATTTTTAAGAGGAGGAGAAAATTATAGGGTTGTGAAGATGCTCGGTGGCTAAGGTAATTTCTATACAAGCATAAAGACCTGTGCTTGGATTCCCCAGAACCCCTATAAAAGCTGGCTATGGTAGCACCTGTTGTAACCCAGCCCTGGGAGGCAGAGAACAGGGGTAGGGGTGGCATGGGCTTGCTGGTCAGACAGCCTAACTGAAACATCAACTTCAGCTTCTATGAGAGATGCTGTCTGAAGAAATCAGGTGAAGAAAAAGTTGAGGAAAGTACTTTAATGTCCATCTTTGGCTCCCATATGTGTAGAAACAAAGATGGGAAATTAAGATGCAAAAAAAAAAAAAAAAAAAAAAAAATGTCCCAGATGAGACATTGGTTTTGCTATGGTGCAGCTCCATCTGTGAGTCATTTGCATAACCATATCTCACAGAGTGTGCTTTCAAATCAAAACAAGTAGCTTAGCAGGCCTCCAGAGGATGAAAGCCCTACAGAATGCAAAAGAAGCTAATGGCTGTGTTGTCAGAGTTGATGGTTTTAGTGACTCGGTATTGGAGATTTGTTCTAAGTCACAACTTATACTTTTCTCTCCATGATCTAAGCTTCAAAACATAACATTATTATTTCTTGTGTAAATTCTTTTGTAATTTTTTTGATGCTGGCTATAATGCAGCCTTATTGTTCCTCATTTGAGGTAAAGTCTTGTTCCCTCACTGAACACTGTGGAAACAAGGTGGGTGAGGACAACGTGCTGGCCATTGGTAAATCAGAGAACTTCCTGAATGTTCTAAAGATGGTATTATATTTTTTTCCACATTGTGTTCATGCACATTTGTATGGAGAATCAAAAAGCCCTGTCTTGCTGCCTATAAGAACGAACTCTCCAAGCAAGTCCAAACTATGGGCCATGCCTGCTTCTGCTTTGGCCCAAGACATAGAGATAGATACTTGACAGAAAATGGAATTGGACGTTCAGACAAAACTTCCTATCACAGACACGACTTTTCCTCAAAGGGAGAAGTTTCATGGCTTTCAGTGTTTCCTGGCTTCTTAGGCTGTAAAGCGCTATGGAAGCCTTTAGGCTCCTCCCTCCACCCCGGACTTGTGGAACTGACTTTATCCCTTCACACTCTCAGGAGCAAGCATCAAGTGTCCCCCTCACTGCGTGTTAGTGAGATCCATTAATGTAAAGTCCGTTTTCTGCTTCTTTCCCATGATTCTATTTACATTTCTGGGTTTGCTGCATTTACATAGGATATCTATGTACTTTTGTTTTATATGAGAATGCTTACCCACATTGACATATAAGTCATGGCTCCACCACACTTTCAGCTTTCCAGAATAAATGCTTCTATTTCTTTGACTGTTTACAGATCTGTTATCATGCCATTTGCTTTTTAAATTTTATTTTTGAATGTGCTTATTTACTAGGTGTGTATATTTGTGTGTATGCATGTGGGCATGCATGTGTCACATGGGTAGATACAGCTTTTGAGAGTCAGTCTCTCTTTCTTACACCATGTGGGACCTAGGGATTGATTTCATGTTACCAGGCTTGGCAGCAAATACTTTTATCAGCCAAACCAAGTTGATGGTCCATGGGTATATCTCAGGTGAGTCTTGAACTTAGCATCTTCCTACCTCTGCCTTTTCAACCTCTCCTACCAGCAAGCTCTTGCAACCATCCTTATCCTTGTCCTATTCTTTCTGACTGGTACTTGTGAACACACCCTGTCTACAAAGCTTATTGTTCTCTTTCTGGTACAATTACTTTGAAAAACTACAAGGCATTGTTTGCCGTAAGTGTTTTTAAGTCAATTTCTTGAAAATTTAAAGACTATAAGAAAAAGGCTGGAGATGGTTCAAGGTCAAGGGGGGAGTCAGAGGAAAAGTAAACTGCAAAGTTAGAAGATACATTGTTTATTTGGACTGTTGGAGTTCAAGGCTCCCCTATCTGTTTAGCTCCTTCCAACAGTTTATTTTGTATTTCTTTCATGCTACTGATCATTTTTATCTTATCTTTCAATAAATATTTATGCTGAGAATTAAAGAAGAATCACTTTTTAACTCCTTCCCTTCAGTTGTTAGATACAACCCCATGGATGCCTCCTCACCTCTGCAAGGCATTGTTGATCAAATGTCTCACTGGCTTAAGGAACTGCTTAGGGCTTTAACTATGAAGAGTTGCTTATTTACTTCTTTCCCTTGGAGTCATTAACCAGGAGAAATCAATAGGTCAATAAGAAAATAAACTTTCAGATGTAGTTGCTGGATCCCAGATCTAAAAACCTAGTTTCAAAATACCAAACTTCAGCAAGTAGAAATACGAAGAACAAAAAGAAATATTCATAGCAAACACCTGGTAGAGAAGATGCATTCTTTTTCCTACACAAAGTCACTGTGCTCAGAACTGCACACACAGGATATAATCTAATTCCTACACCACTTATAGGTTTGTTAAGAAATGTGCCATGGGATTGGGGTGATGGCTTCGTAGATAACAGGGATTGCTGTACAGAAGAACTTGGCCTTGAGTCACTGATACTCACCTAAAAGTTAGGCATGGCTCAGTGTGCCTTTAACCCCAGAGTTGTTTGCAGAGATGGGGTGGTACCAGGGGCTCACTGGGCTGTCAGCCTAATTGAAATAGTGGGCTTCAGGTTCTGTGAGAAACCTTGTCACAGGGAGGTAAGGTGGAGGGAAGAAGGCAGCCAGGATCCTTCTCCAGCATCTGTATGTGCAGACCTATTTACCTGCACATGCATGTGCATGCATCCAACATTGTGTGCACATTTGTGTGTGTGTAGTGGGGAGAGGGATAGACAGACAGACACACCACACACACACATACACACTCAGATGAACTATGTATGGCATAGCCAGTATTTGAATCCAGATCTTCTTTGTTTTGACCCTGCCAACTTAATGGTTGTTTTACTTTACTTTAGACAGAATAGAGTCTAAGAAAGCATTCACTAGCGTTCTTTCTCCCTCCAATCTTACTGACAATTATGTATTCTATAATAGCAGCACAAGAAATAGGTAAATGTTTGACCCAAGAAAAGACTCCTTTGTTTAATTAGATCCTGTTTTTTTTTTTTTTTTTTTTTCTTTCCTTAGAGGATATCTGTAGTTGGCAGCACATATAAAATGGCTCATTAATTTTTCCTTTTCTTTTTTCTTTTTTGACATTTTCTGGAGGAAGTAGCTCGGAAAACAAAAGACAAAAAAAATATATCAGAAAAGAACACACACAAGAGTCATGGAAAAGCAATGAGTGGAGATAGACGACAGGCCAACACAACTGTGTCCCATAAATGACAACAGGACTTATTTTGCTATGTGGCATGTGAGGCTATGGCTGATGTGTTTAGGGTGAAACACAGTGTGAGAAATTAGTGAAGGTCCTCATGTGGCCTGTCTTGTGGTGCCCTGTGAATCTCTTACCATCACATCTCTGGAGAGTGTCACCCTCTTAACAGACCAGTGTTTTCCAAAGCCATTTGGATTAGATCACTCCCCTGGTACCATGAGGTCTTACTGAGCTTGCAATAAAAAGCAGAACCCAAGCCACAGGTATTTTTCTGGTGGGCAGAAGTGTAAGAAAATCTCCCCCTGATTTTTTGAGTTCTCTCTTTTTTTTTTTTGGTTACCTTAACCCAGATACTTCTTAAAAATTATAAATCAGTTTAACTATGTGTTAGCCTTTTTACCAAGGCTCCCAAAATACTGGATCAAACTATTTAAATAAGGAAAGGTTTATACTTCTTCACAGTTTCAGAGATTTCATTGAAAGGGGACAGTGTGAAGGAGAAATTCAGTTTACCTCATAGCATCCAGGAAGAAGAAAAAATGTGGGATGCAGGAAGGGTCCAGGAGAAGACAACGAGGACATCCTATGACCTACTTCTCGCCAACTATACGTCATCTTCCTACCCTTGCATGTATTAGAAATGCAATTATATAAGGCTCCATCAAGGTAGAAGCTGTGCATGAGATCAGAGCTGTGTGACCTAGGCATCTCTGGAAGCCCTCTAAGAGATTCACAGAAGTGTATGCCACTCTTCTTCAAGATGATATTCAAGCCAATCAAACTGATAATCAAGTGTAATCATTGTGAAGTAATTTTGTTTTTTACTGTAGCCTTCCATGTTGGTTCCTTTGTTAGGTCAAATGGTATGTTACCTGTCATCCTTAGGCAAATGAAGTTTGTGTTGACGTATTGATCTAGATGTTCTGGAGCAAAGCTTGTAAACCCATCACGTGATGTCTGCATTGACACCTGCTTCGCCAGCAGCACTCAAGGCACTTTGTGAAATGCCTTTCAGGATTTTACATAATTGCCTAGAACTTCAAGAACTGCAATTCTTTTTGCAACATCAATTCCAAAATTACAGTATCCAGCAATAACCAACAATGTGTGACCCAGGAGGAAATATTTATCAGATCGTTATTGACAATATTTCACCCTATTCTCATTGTATAGAAACCACCAATGAACTTGTGTTATGCTACTATCTAAAGTCTTCTGTGGAATGATAACCATTCATGGTATTACTGTTCAGGTGTGTGTGTGTGTGTGTGTGTGTGTGTGTGTGTGTGTGTGAGTGAATTATTTTGGAAAGAGTTAGATTTTTCAGTTAGTGATGGCCTTACCTCTGTGAAGACCCTCAAAGAGCTGTAACTCTCCATCTGAATTTGAAGACTTTGGGGCTGAAGAAATTGCTCAGCAGTTGAGAGCACTGGCTACTTTTCCAGAGGACCTGAGTTCTGTTCTCAGCATCCACAAGGCAGCTCACAACCCTCCGAGACTCCAGGTCCAGTGGATCGCATGCCCTCTTCCGGTCTCCTCAGACACTGCATGCAGAAACTGCTCAGCTATACTTCCAGACAAGACACCATACACATAAAACATTTAAAGCTGAAAAGCAAATTAAGCAGCTAGAAAGACACTTCAGTGGCAAAAAGCCCTTGTTACTCTCTCAGAGGACCAGGGTTTGGCTCTCAGCACTTATGTGGAGGCTTATCACCATCTAAGGCCCCAAACCCCCCTCTGACTTCAGCGGGCACAGACATGCATGTGCTGTTCAAACATAAATCAGGAAATACCACACCCACCCACTAAGTAAATAATACATTGCATATGTATGTGTATGTATATATACATAAAAATGTTAATGCTTGGAAATTTTATACTTCTGCACCCAATCAATGCTGGATACTTTCCAATCATTCCTCATCAAACACTTTTCTTCAGGCATTTCTCTCTTTCCCAATGACTATCTTTTTATCTGATCAAGGACATTTTCAGATCTGTGAGTCTATTGCAGTTGTGAGTCACCAGTGCACCTCAAATGCAGACATTTCATCATGGAGGCAGGCTCTGCGCACATGCTGAAACTATTAATGGGTGAATGAAGGGGTATCTCAATGATGGCTGTCGATTGCTCTCTAGTGGCATTTTATGGACACCCAGACTTTTAGGAAAGAAAACATAACAATGCTAAGCACAAATGATTATTTTTTTACCCCTTTATACTGCCCATATAGGAAATAAGGAAAAAGCATTGTCTCTGAGGAAAGTAGTGTGGGCTCCTATTTCATACTTATCATTGATTTGACATGTGAGCCTTTCATATAGGTGTTTAAGGAAGAAAAAGAAATTCTATTTTCTCTGGCAGACCAGTTGCCTGAACATCCATTTTATTTCTAGGGTTTTATGAAAGACATCATCCCTGTAGATTTATTTTGGGGTTGTTCACAAAAGTTAAGGAGAGCCTGTTCTAAAATATTTATAGGAGGACTCAAGGTTTTGTAAGCTCCATGCCGTAAGAAGGCACTGAAACAGGGGCTACACACAGGAGCCAGACCTTGGAGATGGCAAGTGTGCCTTGCTGTCAGAGGTTAGGATAGATAACTTCAGGGGCAGCTGGAGAGGTGAGAAAAGAGGAGGTCACAGGTTGAAATTCAGATGGGTTAATCTAGTCAAAGAACTGGTTATTAGAATACGAGTAAGTGAATTTGTATCCACACAAAGACCCGCTTTCTAATCTGCCAGGAGAGATTTTAATTTCAGGTTGCAAATGGAGCTGGGCTTTTAGTTCTGTAGTTAAGCGGGGAATTGTTATGTTGTGTTCTCAGAAGTATGCAGAGTTGCAGAGGTCTACAGTCTCACCTCTAATTCACATCTGCTCCAGAAGGCTACTCATTTTGAAAATTGGCCACTGGTAAGCTAGCCAGTAGTAGACCATCCATTGGACCATTGGTTTATTTTAGGTTTGAAGATACAGAACTTTCTAGAAGCTAAATGTTTTGTTCAATGTTGCTTACCTAGAGGCAAAGGCAAGACTCTGGGTACAGTCCCTTACTCCAAACCAATAAATGTCAACATGAACAGCAGGCATTGCAGAACCTCCTGTAATCCCAAGATCAGAAACCCAAGTATGGCCTGGATTATATATAGTATGACTTGTAGAGAAAACAAAGTAAAACAACAAAAAATGGTTAACATGAATATATTATTGTGAAATACTTGGGTATGCTATTAAAAATCTCTAAAAGGTTTCTCTGGGCTAGATATATGTACAGAATTTGTAAGAATTTCTGTGATTGTTCTTTTTTAAAAATTCATTAATTATTTTTATATTTGCTGATGTTTTGCCCCCCCACTCTCTCTCTCACACACACAAATCTCTCTCTCCCTCACACATACACACACAAATCTCTCTCACTCTCTTTTGTGTGTGTGTGTGTGTGTGTGTGTGTGTGTGTGTGTTTTACAGACAACTGTGAATTGTCATGTAGGGCTGGGAATTCAACCTGGGACCTTTGGAAGATCAGCAAATGCTCTTAACCCCTGAGCCATCTCTTCAGTCCAGACAATTCTCATTTAATAAAAAAAATTCCAGAAAAGCCATTAAATGCAAAATTAAAGATAATTTAATATGACTGTCAGATGTAAGTTTTACTAAAAGTAAACCCACAATTCTAATATGCCTTAATCTCTACTTTTAAAAATATGGTCATTATGCCTTGTGGGATGTATTGATGGTTGAAGCCTGAGAAACCCCCTTTTTTTCCCCAAAAGTCAAAAATTAAATTACAAATGTAATTATTTCATTGGGAAAAGTGACAGTAAGGAGATTCAGATCCATGCTTTTTATATTTGTCTGGTAGGAATTCCAACAATGGGGGATACGTATAGCTAGGCACAGAACCTAACTACCCCTAAGTCAACTTGATTACCAGTAACCAATGAGTAACAGCCTCCCAGGCAGATGGACTGTGGGAAGCAGCCCTCATGGCTACACTTCCCTCTCTGTAGCAATGATTCACTCAGTGGGGTTCAAGTAACTCACATACTCATGTCCATATGCTTAATTGAATTGTGTAGGTTTTCCTTCTTGCCTCTTGGGTACTATTTTAAACATCATCTTATGCCAATATGGTTTTTACTCTGAGGCTGTTTAGTTCATCTTCTTCAACATGACAATCTGAAACTATCCAGGCTAAATAGTTTACAGCTTAATTTTCTTAGTTCTTTTCAAATTACAGTATATGTGTTTGTATGTTCCTGTTGGCTGCCTGTGTATGCGTATGTATGCACTTACAGGTGTGAGTGGGGTGGGGGAGGCTGTCAGCCAGCTTTTGCATGCTTGTGTGGATGTTAGAGGTTGAATTCAGGTTTCTTCTTCTTTGGCTTTCTACCTTAACTTTTGAGACAGCATTCCCCAATAAATCTGGGACTTCCTGTTTTGTCTTGACTTGCTAGCAAGGCCCTAGACTCACTTGTCTGTGTCTACTCTGCTCCCAGCACTGGGGGTTATAGATGTATGCTGCTGAGTGCAGTGGGGTCTTGGAGATCTGGGCCTAGATCTTCATGCTTATTTATGTAGTTCTGGAGATCTGAACTCAGATTCTCGTATTTATGCAGCAAATACTTTTCCTACCGAGTCCTAAATTAGGCCTTATGAAGTTCACTTCTGAAGCATATTTTGTTTCTCCACAAACAAACACAGTGGTCTTCAGAAGATATCTGTGGACTGTCCCTACGAGAATGTAAGTGACAATGTGGCAGGGGTTGTAATTGCTTCACTTTATCCATGGCTGTGTTCTCCTTTCTCTACCTTTGGTTTCCTGGGATTTTCTAAGCAACAAAGGCTGATGTGTCTTGGGCTGGAGATGGCTCAGTCAGGAAAGGGCAGTACTTGCTGCCCATGTATGTGAACTGAAGTCTGAGCCTTTGTAACTTGGCCATAGAAAAGTTTATGCCTGACATCCCATTCCTGGGAGAATTTAGCAGGAGGATTTCTGGAGCTTACTGGCTAGCTGAACTGGCCAACCCCAGGTCCAGCTAGAGACCTTGTCAAAAAAAAAATAGAGAGCAAGTGAAGATTGCTGAAGTAGGTCTCTACCCGACACAGGCCTACACATATGCATGTAGTCATACATGCAGAATGATGTACACACATATGCACACAATGTAAAAACAAGTGTATCACTACAACCAACCTTCTATATTTTAAAAATGAAATATGGACAGGAGGAGTGGCTCAGCTGCTCAGTCTTCTTGACAACTGATTTTGGCCCCTGGAACCCACACGGTAGGAGAACGCTGGCTGCCAATTGTGCTCTGACCTTCACACATGGGCTAACCTCTCCCCATCTATTAACTAATGTAAGAAAGAGAAGACAAATTTCTGTTGTCTAGGTTTTTTTTTTAAAAAAAAAAAAAAACTCGAATAAGCGTGCAGATAATAATTTAGAGAAATCTCAGCTGCATTTTTAAAAGAACTGGCTGACCCACCAGTGAGATATTGAAAAGTCTGGTGGAGCTGTGATGGTGGCCAGAACTACTGAGGTCACAGAGAAGTGGCAGAGGGAGGTGATATCTGGGTGAGTCTGTGTGCTTATTAACCTCAAATGCTAATTAGGCAGAGGCCATTTGTACAGAGAAGATGTATATAGTCTGTCCAGTTCTATCTGGAGACCAAGATACAGCCAGGTTGAGTGAAGTCCTTTCCTTGTTCACTCCAGATGAACTAACAAAACTGGGGTCACTGATGGGAAAGAGGAGAGGAAAGTGGGACAGAAAGAAGAGGAGGTCATCCCCAGGATGAAAATAATATATATTATTTTAAAGCATAATCCTATATCAATACACGTTTACTTCTCAGGACATCTAGTCAGTCTTTAATACTGCAACATGAACTCACCCAGACTAAACAAAGTCATAGAAAGTCTATTTCAGATACTGTATGCGTTATGACCAGCTGCATTTGATTTCATACACTGGAATGTGATTTCTACTGTCCTCCAGTTGCCAAAGCTCTGTATACCAGATTCTGCTGGAGGCCCCACTGATACAAAGCCTAGAGGGAAATGTGGATTTCCTGTGCTTGGAAGAAGTTCATGGCCTTCGTTCCTTGTGAAGTTGACCTTTGCTAGGTGTTGCAGCAGAGAGATTACTTTGTTTTACCAGTAGATCCTAGCCAACCTATGTTGGTCTCTTTAACACTGTAACCTCTTAAACAATGGGCACTTGGGGCAATGGAGGAAAAAGAAGAAAAATAATTAACGGTTCTAAGTTCTCCTGTTTTCTCAGAAGGGTGAGAAAAATAACAGTTTCTAGAAATTCACATACAGATGTTCTTGTCCTTCTCCAGTTCTCCCTCCCCCTCCCCATCAGTACTTGATGAAGATTGCAGATAAGTACCATGTGAACAGAATGGATCCCCAAACAGAAGACACACCTTCATAGCATATCTCAGCTTGAAAAATCCATGCCACACTCTTTCCTACACATGATGCTGTTGGGTCTGTCAAACAGTCTCTATACAAAGTTCACCAGTGACCTGAATGATGTGCACACATTTGTCCATCAGGAAGAAGTCTCTAATTTCCTATAGGGTTGTGTGCACCCAGATCTACCATGAGCATTGAGAACATGAACAATTCCTTGAGTCTATTCAAGTAGATCCTACTTAAAGTGTTCAGGTGAACAATAAAAATGGTCCCTTAATTGGTTACTTCTTTTACTGTCATCCTGCATTTTCATATGCAGTTCTGTGTCTACTCTGAATTCAGTTAGCAGCATAGGACTAATCAAGTGTGACTTCTTTGTGATGCATAGGTACAAGTGTTTCCTGCTGACGTGGATCAGTGTGATCCCTTAGTAAGAATTAGTTTTAAAGAGCTGCATGAATATCACATGTCGATGGTTTTACCATGCTGTACTCAAAAGCAGTGACTTTTGGGGGAAGTTGGTCACACTAAGGTACAGAGCATCTTTGGTTTTGTTTTCCACATACCTGGAATTCTTCTTCTGTTCTCCAAATGAGGTCATAGATGGAGACATGTGGACATCTGTATCTATATCTGTATTTCTAAAGAATGTAGTCATAGCTTTAAGTAGAGTGTGATGCATTATAACAAAAACACAGGATGCTTCGACCACAGGAAATTATCACTTGTAACAGCTCTCTGAGGTACTAGTCCCACACCAGGAAATACATAGGTGGATATGAAATAACTAATGGATCAGAAGAATAGTAGGTAAGGGATACAAAATGGTGTAAGATACGAAGGATTATTTCTGGTTTTCTATAGATAAGTAGAGTAACTATTAGTTATCTATAGGGGTGTCATAGTTCCTAGCACAGAAATGATATCTTTGAGGAGATGGGTGTGTTTATAACCTTGATTTGATCATTACACATTGTATTCATGCATCCAGTTATTGTATGATACCTGGATATATGAATTCTTTTATCTACCCAAAAGTTAAATGTTTTCCCATGTCTCTATGTTCCAAGGTACTACCAGTAAGTTAATATTGCCATTAAAAATTATTAAACATCTGCAAATGATTTGGGTGTAGATCAGCCACAAGGCTCTGCACAGCAGGAGTTTTAGAATAATTGTGAACCTGCCAGTTAGTGGAAGAAGGATCTTGGTGGGACCTTGGACAGCTATGATAGTTTTCTGGTGTTTGTTTGGCTTATTGTAAGATGGCAGTTACCCTCTTCCTTGTCTTTTTACATCCTTTACTTCAGTGGTTTTCAACCTTCCTAATGCTGCGACCATTTAATACAGTTCTTCATATTGTGGTGACCCACAACCATAAAATTATTTTGTTGCTACTTTATAACTGTAATTTTGCTAGTTGTGAATTATAATGTAAATATGTGATATGCAGGATGTCTGATACGTGACCCCAAAGGGGTTGTAACCCACACAGGTTAAGAAATGTTGCTTTCAAGCAGTACAGCAGCTCATTCTTCTGTTATCTTTATCTAAAATGTTGAGGCTGAAGCTTAATTTTATCCTTTTAATAGCTGGGCACAGGATCGTAGGCTCATTATTGGGCAGGCTGTGGTTGGTGGTCTTGAGAGGAGGATTCATTTCTGGTTTCTGAAATTCAGTCAAGAGAAGGAGGTAGATCGTCAGCAGGTAGTTCTCCCAACCCTGCTCCCTCACAAGGTAGGAGTTGCCTGAGCCCTGGATGTTGCCCCATGGAGAAAGTGAAATTTTTCTAGCTTATTTCCAGGTGAAGAAAGCAGAGTAGGTTGGAGGGTTTGTGATGCCCAAGAATAAATGGTGTCCAAATGATTACGTTAAATCATCAACAAGTTCTTTAAAGTTTTGCTTTCTGCCTTGATGCAAATTGCATTTCTGTGTTTGGAAATAGATGGAATATAGAAACCATTTTCTTTCTGGTCCCCACAGTACCGACTTCTGTTTCCCAGAATGTTCTAAGACTGGCATAAAATGCAAAGCCTGGGCAATATTTGTGGTTCGACTTTCATTTTTTTCTCTCTTGTAGGAATTTGCAAGTTCCAATACTTTTATCTGTTTTCTGGGCTACTTTTTCTAGAAGACTGTGAAGCTCCTATTGTACCAGGTATCATTTGATTCAATAAAGACTTTAAAGCTTCCTGAGGCTGGACCAGAAGAAAATCTGAGTGTATTTTGAACATCAAGGGCTGGTTTCTTTGCTGTGAACAAAATATGTAGCCCAGAATTGAATTCAAGGTGGCAAAATACTCAACAGCAGTGTGAACTGAATAGGTTCAAATGAGGGAGTCAGATATCAGATCTGTTTTCATATTCCATATATAAGAAAATCAAAAACACAACTGGCAGAGAATCTACTCTTAGAGATGGAGGCATTAAAACAGCCTCTGGTGTCATTTATAAGGTGAATAAAGAACTGTGTGATACTTAAATGGCCAAGTGTGCCTGTGACCTCAGGGTTAGAAGATAGAGACAGGTGGTAGTCAAGTAAAATGAGGCTAGTAAAGGAGATCACAAAAGGCACACAAAGAGGCTGGAAAGTTATAGAGCTAGGGAGAACAGAGGGTATTTCCAGGGGAAGCTATAGATTTACCAAGGAACTCACAGCTCTCATCTGCAAAGGAAACATATTTGGACTACTCGCAAGGAATGTGGATTTCAAAGTTCATGCTGGATTTCGTACCATAACCAGTGAACAAGAATTCCACACTATGAACCAGGGAAACACTTAGAACTATGCTTTAGGAAGGTATCCTGGGTAGTCTGTGTGGAATGGGTGACAGAAGTTTCTTCCCTATTATAGCTGTGAATTCTAGGCACACTTTGTGCTCTCGGGCCAGTAGAAAATATATAAATGGTAATTCTCAGACATGACGGAAGCAGCCCACATTTCCCACTTTGGTATGGCTCAGTGTAAATGACAGCGCTCTGTGGCCATTGGTAATGAGTCGAGAAATAAAAGTTGGAAAGAGATGGACTTTGAAGAAATGAAAAGATTTGGCTTGTGGTCCTAGGAAGGCTTTCCATCATGCCTGTGGAGTGTGACTCGGCTGTGCTGCTAGAACTGAGGGCAGCCAGCCTGTTTTGTGGAAGGTCAAACTCAAATCCAGCTGGGGGATACTGGAGTGCTTGGGAACAAAAATGAGAGAACAAAGAAGCTACTTAGGCATGTTGTGATTTTTACTTATTTAATTATTTTTGAAAGAGAGCCTAGCTTGTTTCCCTAATTCATTTGCTTGGGAGCTAGAAAGGGCAGTAATTTTAGTGCTAAAACTGGCGAAGAGTGACTGTTCTCTCACAACAGAATGCAAAGGAATATCCCCTAATGGCAGTTCAGGTTAAGGATCAACCCAGGGTCTCACACGTTAAGCACTTGTTTTACCTTTGAGATTTACTCTCCTTCCCAAGGACAGATTCATATAACACCCTTTCCCTCTCAGCTTTGAACTGATTTTGGAGACAGTAATTGTAGCCATGTTACATCTTCAAAGATCATCGTAAAGTCTAACATTCTAGGCTTCTACTCTAAGTGGCAGCCAGTGTCTTGCATCATGAATCACCATTGGCGGCAGTGGCTTTTGCTCTTTCTTCTGTCCACTCAAGTCAAGGTTTAGCATGATTTGACTTATTTTTAAGTTGAGATCTTGCCCTGTTTCCCAGGCTGGCTTTTAATCCCTATGGAGCCTTCTGCTTATGACCCTAAAGTGCACCAATGACAGGCATGCACTAATGTGTGGGATTCAAATTGCCATTGGTCTTTTGCGTTGCCTGTATTTTGATTTACACTGCACACAGCCACAGTTTAGCTTTGTATCTTTAGATCGCAGAAGGTGTGTCTTCATACTCTACACTGCCCTTTTCCATTGCTGTGTAAAATGCATGCTTCCATATGGCCCTGCCGCAGTCTATTATGACTGTAGATTTCTGTTCCTGTAGTGGTCTCTCGGTTCACTGAGGAAAGAGAGAAACCCTCTGTTTCTCGCTTCTGCACTCCACATAGATCCTGGCACTCACTGTAAAATAAGTTAATATTAATTGAATAAATACTCCTTAAAAATTGATATGCTGAACTTCAGCAAATAACTGCAACAGCTTTTCTAGTTTGAAAGTACCTACTTGGCTTAGCATTATGGTCAAACAGCGATCATTTAAGTGAGAGAAAGAAGGTCAACCATTTGTTTAAATTACAGAAATGTCAAAGTTACTTATTCATTCATTCATCTCTTTATTCATCAGGCACAGTGCTGAGTCGCTTGGGAATAACATACTTTGTTTGGTTTTTACAGGCACGGAGTGCTTGCCGTTGATGAATGCTAGAGGGCTCTTTCCTAAGAATGAACATTTTTAATATACTAGGGATCTCAGGAAAGCTTTTTGTTGATAGTGTTGAAGGAAAAACTAGAAGGGAATAAGGAACACACAGAACCATACTTCAAAGTGTCAGCATTATAAGGCCCAGAGTTGGAGTCCGCATGATGACTTGGGGAATTCAAGCCATTTTCACGTGCACTTAGGGGAAAGGCTAGGGGGGTATATTTTGGGCATTTAAATACTTTTTAAGGGGTTGTAAGATGGCTCAGTGGGTAAAGTCACTTGTCAACAAGTCTGATGATCTGAATCCAATTTTTAGGTCCTACATGGTAGAAGGAAATAAAAGAGCTTCTATAAATAGTCTCTGACACACACACACACACACACACACACACACACACACACACACACACATACCACTAAATAAATGTAAAAAAATGTAAATAAAATTTAAAAATGTTTTGAGAGCCATTTAAGTTAACAAAAGCTATAAATACATTTATATATGGTTCCTCTGTTCATCTTTATTTATTTTAGAATGTTTTTCCCTATTCCAAGATTAATGCATAACCATGGCAACGAGGACAACAGAAAAATAGTTACATAAAGCACTGCCCAGAATTCTCCCAGTCAGAGTTCTAGCACCATTATCATAGTTGAATGTATTTTCTTATGAATCTCTTCATGACATTAACAGATTAGAAAATATTCTCGTACATTTTGACACTTTGTGTCAATATTTGTATGTGGGGTACATACATATATGAGTGCACATGTATGTGAAGGGCATGTACTTTTGCATACAGGTGTGTGTGTGTGTTGTATGTAGGCCAGAGGTTGACCTCAGTGTCCTCTTCAGTTGCTCTTCAACTTTAACTTTGAGGCAAGGTCTCTCACTGAACCTGGAATTTATTATTTCAGCTAGACTGACTGGCAAGCTCCCAGGAGCTGTCTGTTTCAGCCCCTGAGGTGCTGGCTTTACAGATGGGTGCTCATACATCAGGATTTTGTATGGGTTCTAGGAACCTGAAAGTATTTCCTTGTGCTGGTGCAGCAAGAGATTTATCCAATAAGCTTGAGAAGAGTCTAAATCAAGCCATAATTTGGTGGGAGATCATTAAATGACTTCTGTCAAAGAGAGGAGAGGGAAGACAGCATGCCAACTACTGCTAAAATTCTCCCATTAAATGATGCAACTCAAGGCAGTGAGATCGTGGAGGAAAGACGTGCTTGCAGGGTAGGGGTGGGAGTCATGGTCTGGAGAGCTTCTTCTTGCAGCCCAGCCTGTTTACTCTTCCTCCGATGACCTGATGAATCACCTGGAAAGCCACAGGTGACCCAATAGGTTGGCATTTATGGATCAGCCTCTTTTATTTGCTTTATTGAATCACCCCTTTCTACCTGATTTTCACTGTTTTGGGGATGGAGTTACCACATCTGGACTCTTTCTACCTTTTTCTCCAGAAAAAAAAATGGTTGTATATTTATTTACATATTACTTAATTTTTATTTATTATTTCAAGGCAGGGCCTCACTGTGTGGCTCTGTGTGGCCTGGAGCTCGATCTGTAAACCATAGTGGCTTTGAACTCAGAGACATACTTGTTTTTACTGGCATTAAAGGCATGAACTATGGTGCCAGACTACTTACCTTTTTTTTGGGGGGGGGGGGTTAGGTTTCCAGTAGCCCAGGCTGGGATCTAGATCTTTATGCTGTCGAAGCTGACCTTCAACCTGTGATCTTCCTGCCTCTACCTCATGTTGGATCATAGAGTGTGTACAACAATGCCTGGTTTATCCTTTGTGTTGAAAAGGTTACTCCCATGAATCCTTAAAGATGAAGTAATTGAATAAATAATTAAAGAAACAGTTAATGCTTTACAATGATCAAAACCAAGGCAAGAGTTGATTATGTCTGACTGTAAGTTACCATTGTCCTTGCAAGCCTTTATGCTGGAGAGTTAAGTGGGTGCAGATGCTGACAAGTGCTTGCCTCAGAATAGATGACTTTCAGATGCCATCAGATACGAGAAATGACTCTTTATAGGGACACTTTTGATGCCCTCACAGAATAAGTTCACTCATCTTAATGTGAGATAGTAAAGATGACAATCATTTTGCTATTTTACTTTTAGGGTGAGGAGCTGGGGAGAGGTAGGCAGTGCTTTTGGAGCCTGTTTGGCCTTGTATTTACTATATGGCTGAGAATGACCTTGAATTCTTGTACTCACTATTTGTCCAAGGACAATTTACTTATTTGAACTCTTGATCCTCCTGCCTTCACTCCCTAAAGGAATATCCCCTCACTTCCTGCTTCTAGTTTCTAAGGGTTATTATCAAAAGTTAGATGACTCTGGGATTATGATGTTTACATTCAAAAGTAGACTCTAATTTTGAGGTTTTTTTTTTTTTTTTTTTTTTTTTTTGGTTTTGGGACTGAAACTTTAGATCTCACACATGTGTGGCTTGTTCTCTTCCTTTGAGTCTCACCCTGACAATAAGATATTTGTGTGGTTCTGACATTGACAATGATTTTTAACCTTTTTCTATATAGATTTCTATATATGTTTGATCAAAATAATTACCTTTAACTGTGAACTCCTGAATGGCAGGAGATGTGTCTCAGATACACAGACAAAAATGCCCTGGACAAGAAATAAAATGCTGTACCCAGCTCTCAGTTGAGAAATTAAAGTGAGTCAATATAGAATGCCCAGAGATGATCTGTCTTCTTTCTTTCTGTCTCTCTTTCTCTTTCCTTCCTTCCTTCCTTCCCTCCTCCCTTTCTTCCTTTTGTGCAAAAATGCACAAGGAAGAGAAAAAGCCGAGGTTTTGAAGGGGAGGTTTACACAACTCGGATAGTACATATGACTCACCGTTAACTATCAAATATTATCTTTGACTTAAGCAAGGAAATGATGATGTATTATTGTTCTTGGAAGATCAGTTCATAACCTAAAAATATATACAAGGGCAGCAACTGGTGGTCTTAGTGAACCAAGCCTAAGGCCCTGCCATCCCAAGTGTCAACAATAGAGATGATTATTCTGTCATGTGACATTTTATACAAGGGCGTACTTTCGTGCTAGGATATTATCCACTGGTGGGTTTCTCTCCTCAGACCCTTATCACAGATCTGCCTGGTGGGATGTGTGGTCTTTAGAACTATAGGTCTTCAGGTAAATTCTAGAAAGCCTGTTTGAGGGCTCAAAGTTAGATTTGGGTGAATAGGAACTTTTCTTAGCAATATAGAGAGACATGCCCCTGCAAGGAAGAAGACAGTGAAGTAGAAGCATATCTTTCTCCAGTGGCTTCAGAGCATCCTAGTAAGTTGCTGGTTAGAGACCAGGCTGCAAGGAGATACTGAAGTTATTGATATACAGAAGCCAGTTGTTCAGTTCTTTAGGTGTGCATGTGCTGTGCTGACTGTTAAATATAGCAACCATCTAATATTAAATTGTACAAGTTCATTAAATTATATAAAAGTAAACAACACTAACATATCTATCACTTTCTTACCTCCCTACCCCCTCCCTCCTTCCCCTCTCCTTCCCTTCCTTCCTTTCTTCATTCTGTCTTTCCTTTCTTCTTTGAATATTTTTAAGACGTGTCTTCACTAGGTAGCTACTGCTGTGTTCAAACTGACATTCCTTCTGCCATTGCTTCCTCATTGCTGAGATTACAGGTGTGCACTACTATGCCAATCTTGTACTCTATTAAATTGTTTATAATTGGCAGATAAAAATCTACCAGTGAGTGATATCAAGTCCCTAATCCAAAACAATATACAAAGCAGACCCAGTGGGACAGATGAGCCCGCTTCTGAAGCCTTTAGTTCCCCATAGCCTAGTGTTCACTGGAAAAGGAACAGCTCAGAGCAGCTATTCCTGTTTGTGTTTACTCAAATAGTGAGGGCAAAGGAGATGGGCTGATTGAACTATTCTGCAGTTGTGTTTTTCAGTTTGGAGAAGCACTCCCTGACACAGTCACCTCGACTCTAAAGCTCATTTGCAAGCACAAAGTTGTCCCAGTCCGAGTGACTTATTAGGATTCGGTTTGAATGAGATGTGTCTCTTATATTTGTGCATGCATAACTTCACTGTCCGAGAGATGAAGGTCACAGAGCCAGAAAAACTCAGCCCCACAGAAACACACAAAAAGCCATTTCTCAACCATCTGGTGGCCCCTCACAAATTAGACCTGCGTGATGAACCACTGCCACCACTCTTTGCTGATCCAAATTTCAGATTGCCTTCTTTCCAGGACCATACATGACCACTGCAGTGACCCTTGGGGTGCTTTCTTCTACAAGCCAACATTTGTAACTTTCTCAATATGGGAAGTGGGTATTATCTGCAAAGTACGCGACTCATTGGTATTTGTATATTTTTAAAAAAGATTTTATTTATTTTATGTATGTGAGTACACTGTTGCTATCTTCAGGCACACCAGCAGAGGGCATCAGATCTGATTACAGATGGTTGTGAGCCACCATGTGGTTGCTGGGAATTGAACGCAGGACCTCTGGAAGAGCAGTTGGTGCTCTTAACTGTGGAACCATCTCTCTAGCCCTGTGTTTGTATTTCATAATTTAAACGTTTAAAATGTAAAGGTTTATGATTCGTGAAAAAATGATTCTCTGGACACAAATAGTATGCAAAAACAAAGAGAATTTTGTTCTGTAGAACTCTACCATGCTAGGGTCTACAATTTACCAAGGTGGAGATAGCCAATTGAGCTCACAGGCCCAATTTAAAGCACACTAGAGGAATTCAGGGAGAGGTAAATGACCTTTACCTTAATTGATTGGCTCTTTAACTAAGGACATTTCAGAACCATCTTTGGGGGAGGAGGGGCTGGAAACTGCTGCTGGGGAAGCCTGGAAACTGTTGCTGACCCATTGCCCTTGCCTCAGACCAGGTGGCTGGGTGGCTACTAATGACAGGGTAGTTTCTGATTGGCTGGCTGCCTGAGGTCTGGGGGTTGTTCCCAGAAACTGACTTGACTGGACTTGACTAGTTCTTGAAAACAGAGATCTAGGCCTCGTCTCTAGAACTGCCAACTTGAAGCCTGTCATGGAGTCAGCCTGTCTTAGCCCTCTCAAAAAACCAAAAAACCCCAAACAAACAAAACAAACCACATTTGGTCATTTTAATTAAATCTCCTTTTGAAAACTTTATTTGCTATGGATAAATATTTTTCAGAATGTTGTGTCTCCAGTGCCATTTTCTTCCCTCAGAAGGTCTGTGTATTTTACTGTATACTTTGCACAGCAAAGAACTATATTTATTTAGTAGTGTTTCTAGAAGGGGCTAGCACAATGGATATGAAGAAGACTTTACAATTTGCGATTCATAGTTTTCAGGTTTTCTTTTTTTTTTTTTTTGTTATCTTATTACTTCAATTTTCAAGGAAGATACTTTGCATTGGTTCAGAGTCAAAAGTCAGCCAGTGCCAAAATGGTGGTCCAATCTAGCCAGTCAGTGTCCTGAAGCACTTCTCTACTTTGCCAGCCATGTGGACCAGGAGAGGAAGATGTGGCTTCCTTTCTTTGTCCACTGCCTCGAGAGCACCCATTCCATGACCCTTTGTGAGGACAATATTCCTGAAGCCTGAGGAGATACTTTTGATTTGTCAGTGAATTTAAAACAACACACTAATATGTTTTAAATTATTGTTTTAAAGTGCTACATCTATGTGTAGGAATGCACATATGAGTACAGAAGCTGTCAGAGGGAGGGAAGATGCATTGCATCCGTTGGAGCTGGAATTGCAGACCGTTGTGAGTTCTGGGAACAGAACCACATTATCTTGAAGAGCAGTATATGCTCTAAACTGCTATGCCATCTCTCCACGCCCAATAAAACAGTCTTAAAGGAAGGGCTCTTAAATTGCAGATAATGGTAGATCTGTTCATAAACGGTGAAGAAGAGATATGAATGAAGGTTGGTGACCTTGCTGGACACTTCCATAATCTCCTTTTTTTGTGGGTTGTCATTGACACCTTTGGAATTCTATTGTGGAATTTGGTCACTTTCTTGACCATCATGGCCTGCATGTAGGTAAAAAGGGCGTGGTCCTCAGATATGTCCCTACTTTGCATTGCTTTTCTGTCCTCATTGTCCCTTTCCTTGCCCCACATGCTCTTTGGTTATTTAGGTTTTATTCTTATACCATGTCCAAAGGCTTAGCAGAAGATGGTTGAATAAATTTGATGATAAATTTGTTGCCATGAGTTAATATTTTGAAGTTCTTGGCTTACTTCATAAAGAGAAGGATGATGGTGCTAGGGGGATGGCTCAGTGGATAGCTTGCTAGTTGTAGAAATGTAAAGACTAGGGTTTGTAATTGTAGCACCCATATACAAGCAGGACAGGTATAGTGGTCCCCTGGGAGTCCCAGCCTTGGAAGGCAGAGACAGGGAATCCTCAGAACAAGCTGGCTAGCAAGACTTGCTGAACTGGCAAACTCCAGGTTCAAAAGCAGGGTGTCAGTGAATGCAGCAGGAAAGGCTCTAAGAAGATATTCAGTGCCAACCACTGCCCATGTATTCATTCACACACATGCACATATGCACACAAACATCATGTATACCATACACATTCACATGTGAGATGAAAAGAGATAAATGGACTCCAGTATTTATCCAGTATGATTTTTCTTTCTTTCTTTCTTTCTTTCTTTCTTTCTTTCTTTCTTTTTTTTTGTAAGAGAAGTTCTTTGAGTGAAAAAAAAATCTGCTTTTATAGGGATGAAGGAGAAGCCAACACAATGTCTGGGAACCATGCTTTTTTAACTCATAATGCCATTGCTCATGGGATAACATTAAAATTGCCTTTTGACTGACATAACCCTTAATTCACTCTGGACTGCTAATTTGTGTGTGCGTCTGTGAGCAGCATTAACCCCATTCACTTGGGGTCTTACACTAACTTATTCAGAATGACAAATTGATTATTTTAAGGAATTTACATTTTAAAAGAATCTGGGCTCTTTTCAGTGCGCCATTATTCTGCGGTGGTGTGGTAATTCAGAAATCTGTACATGGGAGATGCAGTTATGATATTAATATGAGATTAATTTGAACATTTGCATTTTGTCCTGCCTCCCATGCCAGAGAATCAAATGTCACAATCTGTATCTTTATAGGACTCCTTTATAGGAAAAGACACCATGAGAGACAACACTATAGCATAACAGTATTCCAATTTCCACCACTTACCAACTTGAACACAATCACAGGGAAAAAATGCTCTTTCTATATAAGCTTGAGGGCTTGAGTTTGAATTTCCACAACCCACAAAAAGCCTGGTGTGTAGTGTGACTATTTTTAACTAACTAATTTCTGCAATGAAAATATAATTACATCATTTCACCTTTCCTATTCTTCCTTCAACCCTGTCTCTATCCCCTTTCCTCCCTCTCAAACGCTTTTTAAATTACTGTTTTTATAAACATATATATGTATATAAAGTACATAAATACATAAAGTGTTGAGTTTAGAGCTGCTTGTATATATATGATTTTAGAGCTGGACACCTGGTGTTGAATAACCAGTTACGAGGTACTTCTCTGTGGAAGAAGATTTTTCCTGTTTTAATAATCTTGGTTGCCAGTACTTCTTTGTCTTGGAGTGAGATCCTGTGTGGTTTGCAATAAAAACATTTGTGATTCTAGCACTCCTATGGAGAGACGGGGGATGGAGAGAGAGAGCTGCTGGAAACCTAGGGCCAGTTAGCTTGCCATATCAAGTGGAAAAAAACAGAGAGATCCTGTCTCAATAAGGTAGATGGTAAAGACCACCACCGAAGGTTGTCCTTAGACCACTATCTGAGCCTGCAGTCACAATTTAAGGTCAACTGCATGTACACACACAGAAAGGGGCGGGGAGAATTAAACCTTATGTTTTATATGGTTGAGAATGTGTATTATAGGGCACTTATGGCATCCTGTGTCTGAATATCCCCAGTAGCATCCGTAGGACTGTCCTACTGGGTGATGTTGCTTCATGACCTCTTGGGTTGCCCACTTTGTCCTTTTTATTTGCATATCTAAGTATTTGCATACCTTGACTATCACCAGGGAGGAGTTACTGAGAAATAAGTCAAGGAAACTAAGTGCCTTAGCTCCTTGTTCCTTGTTTGTTCCCATTGCTGTTAATGCCCCAGAGATGCTGAACACAATCCTCAGTTTAGAGTGGGACACACAAAGCAAGAGAACAATGGGGGCCTGTGGTCTGTGTAATTTCCAAGATCTACAAGAGAGACCTGGAAAGAAGGCTCCGTCGGCAAAGAGCTTTCCATGTAAATGTGAGGACCTGGCTTTGGATTCCAGCACCATGCAAAAAGTCGGGGATGTTGGTGTATCTTGGTAATATCAGCACTGAATCAATGAGCTCCCGGTTAAGTGAGAGACCTTGTCTCAGAAAAAAAAAGTGTCATGATTGGAGAAGATATATCCCCATGTTTACTCATGGCCTCCAGTCAGATGTGCAAAAATATACATACATGTGTACTTGCATAAGAACTCTCAAAAATTATGTACATTAACACATATACAGTGTGTGTGTGGAGAGGAGAAATGATTTCATAGAGGATGGAAAAGGAGGCCATAATATTGTTCGGTAATACAAAACAACTAGAAGAGAGGATGTTGAAATGTTATCAAAATAAATGATAAATGTTTGAGATGATATACACATACACACATACATATGCATCCAAACTTCACACTGTACCCACAATGATCTATACCTATTATCAGCCAATAAAATGGCAATAGTTTTGGGAAAGTTCTGCATCTGAAATATCTTATGAAAATCGTCCCTCAATAACCTCCCTGCTTCTTTTGCATGATGGACCACCATTTCTGCACGCATTAAAGTACAAGGACCCGAGACAGTAGACTCAATGTTAGTATCCATGGTTGAGTCACTGAACAAGCCTGGAGATTATACTGCCAAAGGCAGCCCAGAGACTTAGGAGAGACGATGAGGATTGGAGTTCTTGTTTCCTGGTATTGAAAGAAGCCCCAGAAAACATTTAGCAACTATTTTTAGCCCAAGTCATCTGAAGTGTTTGGAGCTGAACTTAGCAATCCTGAGAGGGACCTCTGGATTCAAGGTAATTTTTCCAGTTCCTCTTTGCAGTCATCCTGAAGGGCAGGTTTCCTGAGTGTGATGCTTTACCAGGTGAATGATCCCCCTCAGAATCAAACACAAAGCTGCTCTGTTTTTGCTACCATGCATCGGAGCAGTCAGTGAGTTAAATAAATGTAAATATCTAGAACACAGCAGTTGCTGGGTAATAATTTATGGGTTCTAAGCAGGAAACCAAAAGAGGATCATCTGTGCAGACTGGGAGGGACTGGGCTAGGAGGACAGGCTGGCCCTCGGTCTCCATTTTGGTCACTGTGCCCTGGGCTGTAGGCTCTTGTAAGGACTCACTGTCCCCTCACCCTGAGCATTTTCATCTCCCTAGCAACTGAAAAGACACTGTTTCCAAGTGACTACTTTGTCTGGAACAGGCCCTTGAAAAAGAATGAAGATCACCATTTCCAAAGTCATTCCTCATCTCTTCTCAGCGAGGAGGCGTGTGGCCATCTAAACATATGAGTCCTTGGCGTGTGAAGTCACGAGCATAAAACCGACTGTGGGAGGGAGGTGAAGAGCTGAAAGCCTCACATGTTTCCCTGGGCCTCTGATGTCTAGATGCACAGGCCAAGGATGCTGTGAGCCTTCACAAGGTCAGCCACCAAGTTCTGGGGAGCCTGTGAACCTTTGGAAGCTGTTCCATCTTTTCTAATATTCAGTCAGTTATTAACTGAACATTTCTTATGTGTCCAGTGCTTGAGACCCAGAGGATCAAAAAGAAGTGGCTCTCATTCTGTGAGCTTTCTCTTTCACAGGGGGGTGAGGGTGGGATTCACATATTGACGTAGCTAATGAGAGCTGCTCAGCCAAATGTCTGTTGCTTGATGAATGGTTGGCGGCAGCATAGCATTCTCATTTTCTACTTTCTGAATTTTAGTATTTTCAGCGACAGCTGTGTCTTTAGGGGCTTTGGGTGATACCTGAAGTGGTTTTTGTTTTTCTTCATTCAGACTATCTTTTTTTAAAGTTTATTTTGAATGTGATTATTGGTGTGTGTGAGTGTGTGTGTGTGTGTGCGCACACACACGCACGCACGTGTGAGCGCGTACATGTACACCATGGTGCACATGCGGTGATGACATTGTGCATGCTCTCTCCTTCTACTAGTTCTGGGTCCTGGAAGTCAGACTCAGGTATTCAGAGTTGGTGGCAAGCGACTTTACCCACTGAGTCCTTTTGAAGGCCCTGATACATGAAGCTCTCGGAGAAGCATGTTGAAATCTATCAATGACTTATAGAAATAAGCTGAAAATGCCCACTCTCTGCCTTTCCTCGGTAGGAGGAAACAGTGTAAGGGATGTACCCCAAGTAGTCCCATGTTTATGGTTTTATTGCACTTGTTTGCTACTAACCTCTCATTATTTCTCTTGGCCACACCAACTCTTTCTCCATTGTAGCTGTAGGAATAGGCGATAGATTCAGACAGCAACCACTTAGCCACTTAATCACTCTCGGGGAGGAGCTGAGAGTACACTTTGAGGACACACATATATTGTATTTGGATGTTCACAGGGTCTTCCATGAATGATTCGTTCAGCAAATTGCAAGTAGGTATTAGACAGGAGCAGGGCACATTCCCAGCAAAGCTGGGAAAATAGTAACTAAGCCAAAGGAAACACAAAAGGATCTTTTGATAAAAACCTATTTGAGAAAAACACATTTAACAGATGGACAAACCCCAATTTGCCTGCTAAGGGCTTCTATTTAATTTTTTTTAAAAACAGCTTTTCTCCATTACAGACCATCTTATTATTTTGTTGTTAACATGCCAAGAAAGGAAATGCTGGGGCAGCCGTCACCTAATGTCTATTGTGCAAGCTAACTGCTAATTTCTTTTGTCCTAAATGAGGTGCCTCTTGTATATATGTGTGTGTATGTGCATACATGTATGTAGTATGTCTGTGTTTGCAAGTGTACATGCTCATGTGAGTGTGTGACTATTTGTGTGTGTAAGGGAGGGATAAACAGAGAATCAAGATGGGAGAGACAGAGAAGGAGATCCAACATGTTCTCTTACTTAACTTAATTGCTTGGGGAACATATCAATCTGTCTTTTTCCTCGTTTTGGTCTTAATTTCATGTTTACAAACACATGCACACACAAACACACACACACACACACACATACACACACACAGACAGACACACACACACACACACACACACACACACACACACACACACACACACACACACATTTCCAGCTGAATTTCTACTCTCTGGGACAATGGCTAGGCATGATGCTTACCTTACAGTGATATGTCACCTTAGAGTGATGTCACCCTACAGTGATATGTCACCTTACAGTGATACATCACCTTAGAGTCATATATCACCTTACAGTGATGTCATCTTACAGTGATGTCACCTTACAATGGTGTCACTTTATAGTAATCTCACCTTACAGTGATATCATCTCACAGTGATATCACCTCACAGTGATATGTCATCTTATAGCTATATGTCACCTTAAAATTACATGCCTTTTTCATGAGCAGAGAAGTGGGGAAAGGAAAGCCTGTGAGACCTTTGTAGCCCATTTGTCTCTGGGATTATTTTTTTTTTCTATAAATACATTTTCTGTTTTGCTGTATACATTCCCAAATGTTGATTATTGACATTAGATGAGGCTGGGATTCTGAGTGTGGGACTGCAGACCTGCACTTGGTCTAGCAACATAAGATTGAGCCTGGTTCAATGTGATGCAAACTCAGATCTAGCTTTCTGGTAATGCTTCTCTCTCTCTTCCTCCTGACTTCCCTCTCTTTCTTTCAAACTAAATCAAGAGATACTATCTAGAAGTGTTGGGAAAATGTGTATTTGTAAATTATTTCATTAACACTTAAAAAGTACCAGGAAAAAACCACTTAAAATCTTTTATAATTCTACTTAAGAAAACATGCAAATCTTTGTAGAATTTAAGCAATTTTAATACTTAGAAGTTTTTAACAATTTTTGAAGCCTTTAAATAATAGGTCAGAATGAGGTGTGCTGTCAAATTTGGACATTAGGTAACAAAGCATCTTTTCTGGACAAGGCTCTAAGAGATGATAATTATGATACATAGTAATTGGGGTTGAATTCACAAAATAGCTTTACTGCTAAGAGTTGTTCTTCACTAGATCTGACACTCTCTTCCCCAGAACCCCTCAAATCACTCATCCTTACAACTGCATGTGTTATAGTCTGCATATGGAATCTCCTCCTCTTGTGTTTGACCACCTGATATCCATGAGGTCCTGCCGTGTTGGGAGGTTGTAAAACTTCTAACACCAGGCTTAAAAGTTTAGTTGGTCCTGGTTCCTACATGAGTTCCCTGCCTCCTGATTAATGAGGGGTACAAGCCATGTTTCATGCTCCTGCTTCCAGAAGTGGAACTCATGATGCTGTGCCTCGGGTCCTGTGAACTGCGATGGAGAACAAGCCACTTTGTCTGGAAGTCCCCTCTGTTTGGCATTTTGTTATAGCTGTGAGAAAACCAGCAGACTTGTAACCTAAAAAACCGGGAGAAGATGCACAGGTCTTCAAAACTGGTTTGTGAGAGGGATGTGGAAAACTTTGGAATTGTGGGATAGAGAATCCATAAAATGTTGTAAGCTGAGGCTGCGGGGCAACCCTGGTGAATGGTTAGATGGGCCATATGCAGATGCAAGTACGAACAGTAAAGACTACTCATGAGGTTTCTGAGAGCTACTGTCCTAGAGGCCATTCATGTGACATTTAGGCCAAGAACCTAGCTATGTTCTGCCTTTGGGTGAGGCCAAAATCAGAAGCAAAGGACTAGTTCACTTAGCAGTGGCCATTGCAAGACGGTGTGTGATCTTTTCCACTTCAGTTCGGGTGCTTAGGATGCACTACTGTTGGCTGACTGAGTATAGTAATTGGGGCATTTTCATGCAGGAATTTGGTAGCATGGAGGTTGTGTGAGGAGAGAGATAGAAAGTGTTTAAGCTTTGCTGTGAATCGCAACTGCTAAAATAATTCCTGTGTTTAAAAGGCCTAAAAAAGCTGGGAGGAGGGCACCTAAGTGCTGCTCTCACGTGACGAGCTCAGAGTAAAATGAAAGGCTCCTTCTCTGGGTGCTGGTGCTTCTATGTAATTGAACCAGGTTGTTATCTATTGATTTGCAAATGGGAGCATAAATAGACTTCAGAGTGAAGATTGATGTTTTATTTTGAAATTTTGGAGTGAATTGGATCTCATAGTCTTTCGGTTTCCTGCAAAAATCCTGGATGTGTAGTCATACTTATTTCAAATCACTTCCGAAATATTCTGGTTGCCATAGCAGCCAAGGCTGATGATGGAATTGATGTAGGAAGTTCTCAGAAATGAGAGCTGCCAAGAAAGTCTTTGCGATTGTTTGAGACAGTTAGAGTCATGAAGTTTTCTTCGTTGATTCTAGCAACTGAGACAGTAGTATTTTTGAGCTAAAAATGTGTGGGTATTATGTAAGAGGCACACATGATATGGTCAGTGTGTGGCAGTTGAATGATATCATAGAGACACTGCCCTTGTTTTACAGAACAATGTCCGTTAACAAGCCTGGACACATCAAAGCTTAGAAAGGGCTACTTAAACATTTCCCAAACCCCTGGCTCAGTTTACATATTACCATTTCTTGGGGGGACTTCTGTTTTGCCTAAGCTTGTCTGCAATGGAGTTGAAATAAAAGTGAATGAGAAATGCTTCCTCAGAGATACCTGTGCCAGCTTAGTTCCCTCTGGAGACTTGGGATGCATCTCTTTTTCTTTGGTTGCTGAGTCCTGTATGCAGTATTCCAAATGTAATAGGCACACTTCAGTCGGCTTGATTACATCTATTTTTTACATTCTTTAATTATCTGTCTGTCTGTTCGCCCATCTGTCCATCCATCCATCCATCCACCAATCTGTGTGTATGTATGTGATAAGAAACATGTATAGAGGTCTGTGAACAACGGTAGTTGGTTCTCTCCTTCTACTGTGTGGGTTCTGTTGAGTAAACTCATTATCATCACCTGGCTTTGTGACCAGTGCTTTTACCCATTGACCCATCTTGCCTGAATAAAAACAACTGAACTTTCTCCATGGTGATATAACTTCTTCAGAAGACAAGATAAGAATTTTAGGAACTTGGAGAAAGCCTTCATATTTATTCACTGATGTCTCTGCATGTTAGCAGCCTCGACTCTCCTGTGGGTGCTGCTGCTCATCTGCTTATTTAGCTTTTGACCTGTCCAGGAATAAACAACCTCTTTCAGGAGGAGTCTTGATGTGGTGCTTCTTTGATCTATTTTTTTTGGACTCGACTATTTTCTCCAAAGTTGTATCTCGGTTCCTCCTTCCATCAAGTATCTCTGTACTGATCAATGGCATAGACAATGTGCTGAGTGCTCTGACACAGCAAAATGAGGGTGAGTTTAAAAAGGTCTGCCAAGAGTGAGGAACATGTCAAGTGTGCTCTTATGTGTTTGGGTTCGGGTTTTATTGCTGTGGAGGAACACCATGACCACAGAAAGTCTTATGAAGCAAAACATCCAATTGGGGCTGCTTTACAGTTTCAGAGGTTTAGCCCTTTATTATCATGGCAAGTTTCTGGACAAGGAGCTGATAGTTCTAAACTCAGATCAGCAGACAGCAGGAAGAAAATACCATAATGGGTATGGCTTGCGTATCTGAAACTTCAAAGCCTGATCCCAGTGACACACTTCCTTCAACAAGGCCACCTCTCCTAATAGTGTCACTCCCTATGGGCCTATAGGGGTCATTTTTATTCAAATTACCACAGCATGTCAGTTTAGAGCCTGTGGCTTGATATATTTTTAGATTCTTGATGCACAATGCATGCTCTGTCTTCATGTGCTTAGACGTGGGAAGGTCATCCCTTACGTTCAACATATTCTGAGTACTTTGTCCTCATTCATGAGTCTTATCTTTCACTGTTCCTCTGACTTCATCTTTGAATGGAGTGATTTAATGGGCTGGAAACAGGATCAGTGAGAACTGAGACTTGAGGTTTGGATCTTCCTTGCCATTCAAATTCCCTTCAGTAGATGCGTTTATTGATGGTTTGACTAACCTTTGTAAAAAGGGTCAAAAAACTACTGATGGTCAGCCTTTGTGTTACCAGCCTTTTATTACAGCTGTTCTGGGATGAGGCAGGAGGATTGCAAAAAAAAAATAGGCCCGCTTAGGCTAGAGAGGAGATTTAAATCAGCCTGGGCAACACAGAAGGGAAAAATAAACCTGTCTCAAAGAATTAAAAATAAATAAATAAAAAGGATTGAGGAGGTAACTTAGTTTTAGGGTATTGGCCTAGTTTGTGCAAAGCCGTAGGCTCAATATCCAATACACCAAAGCATAGACCAAAAAAAAAAAAAAAAAAAAAAAAATTGCTGAATGTCATTAATATTTTGCATTGCCATTTATAGTGCTAACACACCCATACTTTAATATTTAGCTTATATTTTATAATATTTTTGAACTTTAAGCAATTTAGGTGTTCCTTTAGAACTTAGATTATTCAGATTAAAGTAGGGTTGTGGGCATGTTTCCATTTTGAGGCAGGCTTTTCAGTTTGGGCAATTGGTTTTAGGCCTCTGGAGCAGGTTGGCTGACAGTTACCCAGACCATGTATGCTAGAGTGGTATTACTTTCTTCACACCAGAAGGGCACAACAGAGGAGACAAGGCAGGGACCTATTGTCCCCTTCAAAGTCACACTCACAATGACCAGAGGCTTCCTATTATTTCTTGTATCTAAAACGTTCAACCACTTCTTAATAGCATTTACTTGGAGGCCAAGACATTTTTAAAATTACTTTATTAGACATTCTCTGTATTTATATTTCAAATGTTATCCCCCCTTCACTCCTCCCCCTCCCCCCACCACTTGCTTCCATGAAGGTGCTCTCCCTCCCAATCACCCTCTCCACCTCTGTGCCTTGGCATACCCCTACACTGGGAAAATGGGCCTTCACTGGACTAAAGGCCTCTTTTCCCATTGATGCCAGATACTGCTATCTTCAGGTACATGTGTAACTGGAGCCATGGGTCTCTGCATGTGTGCTCAATGGTTGGTGTTTTAGTCCATGGGAGTTCGGGAGGGTTTGGTTGGTTGATATTGATATTCTTCCCATGGGGTTGCAAACCCTTTCTGCTCCTTTAGTCCTTTCTCTAGCTCTTTCATTGGGGTCTCCATGTTCAGTCTAATGGTTAGCTCCAAGCATCCACAACTGGAGGCCAAGACTTTTAAAACTTGGGCTTTGGGGAGAAACATTCCAGATCTATGCCATGGTAATATGTGTGTAGAACTGTGAGTCAAGGCCTACTTATCTGCTCTTTGAAAATCATCATGGCTTTTCTCTTCCATTCCCCATTATACTTTAACACAGGCACACACACACACACACACACACACACACACACACACACACACACAGTCTACACTGAAGGGGATTGTTCTCAGTAGCCTATCTGTACAAAGGCATCAGGAGAAAGAACATGAGGGAACAGAGTTGCTTTTTATCCTGTGACTCTTGGACTGCATTTTGGATGGACCAGAGTCTTAAAGGAAAACACAGGTCCCATCATAATTTCTGATTCACTTTAAAGTAAAGTGGGTTTTCACTTGTGAAAAGATAAGGATTTTCAATTGTAGCTCTTGTGAGTGAGTTTGTATGTGTTTTTTCCTTTACTGGTTGTGTTGTGATCTCAAGACAGAACTTGAGAAAACTACTCGGGGATTTTTCATTTTTACTCCTTAGGCTATTTGTAGCCTTCTTGCTCCTGCCTGCTTTTCCATTTTGCCTTAAGCTTATTGGAAGATGCCAATGCCTGCTTTCACTGCCACGTTCTTAGTAACAAGTAGAGGACCTTCTGAACTTGTTGCAAGAATGGGGTCTATATTGTATATGGTGAGTCCTGTTCAAAGCTCTTTGATTGTCACAGACCATCTTGCCATTTGTCATTGGGTGTCTGACACAGGCACTTCCCACTGCGATCAGGCTTTATTGGAAAAGGAATTACTGACAAGGGAATTATTGAGATATGGGGGCAAAAAGTATTTGTATGGTGGCTAAAATAACGTTCTGATATCCTAGAACTGTGAATAAAATAAATCTTTAAATTATTGTTAAGTGGCTGGAGAGATGGCTCAGTGGTGAAGAACACTGACTGCTCTTCCAGAGTCTTGAGTTCAATTTCCCAGAAAACACATGGTGGCTCAAAACCATCTGTAACAGGATACAATGTACTCTTCTGGTGTATGTCTGAAGACAGCTGCAGTGTACTGATATAAATAAAAATAAGTAAATCTTTAAAAGTATTTTTAAAATTACTTTATTGTGTGTGTGTGTGTGTGTGTGTGTGTGTGTGTGTACCAGTTTGAGTGCATGCATCACAGTGGAAGTATGAAGGTCAAGGGAAAATTTATGGGGACCAGTTTTCTCCTTCACTATATGGGTTTTGGGGAACAAACTGAAGTCTTTAGGTGTGGCAGCAAGGCACGAACCTTTATATGCTGGCTATCTTGCTGGTCTGAAATCCTTAAGATTCAAAAGTCCTTGGTCTAGGCATGTAGTTCAGCAGCAAAGCTATTGCATTTTATGTGTGGGCTCTAGGTCCAATCTCAAGTACTAGTGATAAAATATAGATAAACGTTAATGATACCGACACTCCAGTGAAGTGATGAATTCTATTATATCAGGTTATGTGTACTCATCTTATGCTCTAATCCAAGGTTGATATTTTGATTACTTTTGAAGAAGTGAGCCGAAAATTGAGTCAAGGGAAAATTGAGTAAATAACATTGCATGCATGTCACAATTATCACAATATTGTGAGGGCTGGAATACTAGTGTGAGGTTAGTCACCACTGCTCTAACCTGGGCATCCACGTGATGCCTGGACATGTCCTTCATGTGCTGTGGTCAGTAGTTTTCCTGACTCTTGTTTTATTCATAGTCCTGAACATCTGTCTGATGGGGGTCATTGTCCGGTGACTAAGTCTCATGACAGTCCCCAAGTGTACCAATGGCAATTTTTTACTGAGTCTAATTTCCAAAAGAAACATAATACATTGATCTTCATCAGGATTCCTCCCAAGCAAGCTTTGCTTATTGTTTATTTGGGTGTTACAGCAAACCATAATTAAATGGAAAATAGATCCTCAAATCATCTTAAACATTGCATCAGCCCTTGTCCATGAATGGATGCATAGGTTTATGTGAAAGAAGAAAATGGGAGAAAGAAGTATTTCTTCTCCTCTCTTGTTAGCTGGCCCTTAAAGACTGGCTGAGACAGAGTCAGACCAGCCATATTGTCCTTGAAAGAATCAGGTAGGTGTGAAAGTGTCGTCCTTAATATTAAGAAAGGAGACATCTTAATAAAGGAGTTTCTAAGACTCTGGCTTTTAAAAAGCAGCTAATTAAAAAAACTCCAACTGGACTTGATAAATATGTATTTTTACTCAAGGAGCAAGGAATTAATTTATCTCTCATGCCTGCTACCTTTCTGCATGACATGGCTTGTCATTCCTGTTATTGCAGACTATACCTGGAATCAGCTAGTACTCATACACCTGCCTCTCAACCGTGTCCTGCCCAGCCTTGTCTGAAAGCACGGTCTCCTTCCCAAGCAGGTCACACAGGCTGGAATGCCTTCAGTTTTGGGCAGAGTTGGTATGTTAGTAGCTGTGGCAGCCTTAAAGTTTTAACACTCAAGAGATGAACTTCCCCAAACCCTCTGAAGTAGGGAGATGACAAAATGATCAGGGAAGTGTAGTTAAAAATGGGACCCCCACAGATACATATCTATTCCCATTACAAAATGATTTTGGACTGTCGTGGTTTGGTTGTTGCCGTTTGGCCTCTTGCTTGGCATCTCTGGGAGCCATTCATTTTCCTCACTTTCTTGTTCAGCATCTAAGCATACATGAGACCCGCTTACTAGGTCTTCAGCTCCCCTGTGTGCCACAGCCCATGTCATTCTATCTGTTCACTTTTTTTCCTGATGTGCTAGTAGCAACTTTTCTTCCCTCTTCTGCAGTGTAGTCGTTCAGGCCTTTCTCCTTTCCCTATATTACTCTCTTTTAAAAATTCTTTTCTCCCCCTCTTCTGTTTCTTGGCATTTTTCTTTCTTCATTACCTGACCAACCCTTATATCTGATTGTCAAAACCCTGCGTTTGGCTCAGGCTTCTCCCCCAGTAATAGATTTACCTCTCCCACTTCCGGTGGATCTTCTCAGAATACTTTGTGGACACTAAACCCAATGTGTTCACCACAGACTTTACATATCCCTTCTGTAGCTTGTTTAACGGGTGCAGTTCCATGAGCAAGGGTCCAGGACCTTCTTCAAGAACTTCCTTGGTCATCCCTCCTTTCTCAGACTCTTCTCATATGAATCAGTTGTTTTATATCTGCTGTCCACATCCCCCTTGTGCTCTTTGTCATGAGAATTCTGGGCCGGTCAGGTACTGCCTGACACTTGTACTGTCAGAGCAGCCATTTCGAAAATGTCATAAGCTTATAAGAATAGCCTTCAAACACATTTCCTTACTTCAAACACACTCTGACAGAACAAAACTCCCAGTGCTCAAAGTAGCTCTAAGTGGGGTGGGTGTTCAAGGTCGCCTTTTCGGTCTGAGCCCAGTCTCTCCTTCCAGCCTCACTGCTCTTTGCTCGTACACACCCAGTGCTTTGAACATTTAGTATGCAGAGCTTGGGCTTTCATGTGGACTTGGCTTGTTCTTGCTAACCCTTTCCCTTCACTTCTCTATTTGTTTATTTGATGCAGGGTCTGCCTAATTGCTTTGATACAAGGTCTAGCTGATCTTGCATTTGCAATCTTCTTGCCTAGACCTTCCAAGTGCTAGGATTACAGGCGTGCAATAGAATTCTTGCCTCTGCAGGAATTTTCTAACCTATAAACTGTTACTTGAGAACGTGAGTGCCCATTCACATAGAGGCACTGCACTGTAATTATAGTCCATGCCATTACAAATCCTGGTTGTATTGTATTGTATTGTAACTTGGTATGTGTGCATCTGTGGTGTGTGTGTGTGTGTGTGTGTGTGTGTGTGTGTGTGTGTGTGTGTGTATTACTGTGCATATAAACCTGGGGCTCTGTGTTTGCAGGATAAGCACCTTACTCCTTGTCTATATAATCACAGCCCTGAGTTGTGGGTGTTTTTGAAGAGGAAGGTTTCCCTCTGTAGCTTTAAGACCATTGTCCCTGTACTATATCTTTTAAGAGTAATGATTTCATTCCCTTGCGGTGGGAAGTATTTGAGGTTGATTAAATGTTCCTTCCTGGCAGAGTGCTTGTTCCACTTGTGGCCAGAGTGCTTGTCACTTCTTTCAAGGAGGAATGCTGTGACTAGCTATTAGTCTTATGGCCTGCACGGCTCTATTGCATTAAATGACTCTTCTGTCCCTACTGTCTCTCTGGTTGACAAAATGGAGAATGATATTCCACAATCTCCCATGCTATTTCTTCCCCAAAGCTCATGGCACAGAATACTATACCTTTTTGCCTACATTGTATCTAGTTTCCAGGAAGTAACTGTTTCCCTAATTGGTACTATTCTCCCTTGCTTTTTATATTTCTGGGACCTGATCTCTTTCAAAACCTGTAGAATGGGCCATTTATACCTAAGGAGAGGCACAGGGGCTAGCTCAGAGACTGTAGACAAGAGCTCTCAGCTCTGTGGTAGACTATTGGAAATGTCTGAGCTAGAGAGGAGGGGAGGGTTACCTCCACTCTCACCGGAGTTACTATCATTGCATTATCTTAAGCAATAAACTTTATTCTATTCTAATTGACTTTTTAATTAAGCCCCCAATGCTGGAGACAAATAGGAGTCCGTCCAGTATTCTGTATTAGCCTATTGTCTTCTGTGGTGCTAATTTTTTCCTGTGTATTTCAACTGAGAGGCCTAATTAAGAGAAATAATGACCCACATATTGAACGCTCCCTACTAGGTCTCATCTACAAAGGATTCTCTTCCTAAAACCAACCTGATGTTCCAGGGGCTTAGTTCACAGTCTTCCTCATTTATGCTCTCCAATTGTGAGCACTGACTCTGCTCTCAGAGTGTGTCTATGTTGCTGCTCCTGACCTGTGATGTTTCTACCTTTACTGATCTCAGTTTCTTAAGGGCACGGAAGTGTTATGTTTGCATTGTCTTTCTCTTCGGATATTCCTACAGTCGAGTAATGACAAGTATAAACGAAATGTGGGAGTTCACTCTGTAGCAAGCTGTGTGCCTGCTACATCATTCTGGCCAACTGTGCAAATGCTCACCAATCTCTAAGTCATAGAGTAATAGTCAAAGAAGCTGTCAACTGAGAATGGGGTGGTGCAGGAGAGGAGTTTGAGGGGTAGCAAGGGGGGGGGCTGCAGGGGATAAAGGGAGGAGAAAAGGAGGGAAAGAGGTGTAATTTTATTTTAATAAAAAGATAAACAAAAATAAGTTTCAAGGCACAGTGAAAATAAATGAGAAAAAAATCCCCAGAATATATATATATATATATATATATATATATATATATATATATATATATATATATATATATGATTTTAAATGTGTAGTTTGTAATCTATGTAATTATTCAATGAAACGTCTATTGCTATTTCTATAAATATCTGGGGAAATTGAGGTTTGGAGGGATTATATAAATTATCTCAACTGAAACAATGTGGAAAAATTGTTGTTTAAATTCCTGGTCAAGTTACATGTCCAACTCCATAGCCTCTTTGACACCCTTGCAAATAATCTTGCTTTACATACTTATGCTGAGGTATTTGAGTAAGGTGCAACAATGTGGATTCTTATTCTAGGAGAGTTCAGCCTTTTATTTAATCAACCTAACTTGAGACAAGGGCAGACAGAATTTTTTTTCCCACTTAGCATAAAGATGAGACAGTGGCAAAATGCAGAGTTGTTTGGACCTCATATAGCTCCACTCATTTTCTGTGTTAACTTTCTGCTTTGGCCCACTTTTATCACAGAAGCCATTCTCATATTGCAAACATCCGATCTGTTAGCCAGTGAACCATGCTGGAGGAAAATCTGCACGCGTTCTTTGGAATACCACTTAATTTTCAAATCATTTGAATTTTATATCTTGGCACTGACTGTTCAGCTGTATCCTGTTGCTCATATTGCTTGTAGCTGTGCTGGGTGAAATGTGATGTCATGCACACTAAATGATGAAAGTCTCACTTATAGACACCTGTACACGAGTCCCACTTTCCTGTGTGACATTTGAATTAAAACAAAGATTTGTATGCATGGAAGAAGCTAAGCAGACTATGAAGATTCGGAAGCAGCAAAATGCAGCGTTGCCCTCTCCTTTGCATCACTTGGAATGTCAGGAAAAAGAAGATTCTTGATTAGAGGATTAACTCTGAATTAGAATGAATGATGAATCAAGGGCAATGTATTTAAATGACTGTAAGTAGCTAGAGTTAGGCAGAGAAGAGGCAGGTAGAGCCTCTGATGTACCCATGTTGTGATGGCTGCTCAGTTATCAGCATCCTTTACTGGAGGGTGAAATTGGTGCTGTGGCTCATTCTGCATATCAAACCTCATATAACCCTAAGACAGCAGCAGCAGCAGCATGACTAGGACACTTGTAGAGGCACAGTGGATTGGTTCAATGTGTTGTTTTGTTTAGGGCTGGTACCTAGTGTTCGGAGAGTGTGGTGCTGGGAGGCATCCTTGTGTTAACTGTGCTCTAACAAAACGTACTTCCTGCTGAATAGCTGGAGCCCCAGGGCAGAGACGTGCTTCTGCGGCCAGAGTCTCCAGGAAGACAGAGGCTTTGGGCAGATGACAAGGAAAGGAATTTTCAGGACTTGCACTCATCAGATTTCCCAATTGTAAGGAGTCTTTGGCTTGGAAAAGGAGTCAGACCTTGTGGCTTCCTGTTCATGGGTAATGATGTGTAACTTTTTCTTTGTGGCCAAACACCTTTCCATCTTTAGCTTCTAGAAATCTGGGAGACTGTGCCCTCTGTTGCTTCTCTGTTTTATAGTTCAGTTCAGAACTGGATGGAACTGTCAGAGAATCTGATGAGCTCTCCAGACTTCTCACATTGCCCTAGAAAAACTTTTGTGAAGAGAAATAAAAAGCCTCCTGGTCCCCTACCTAGAGGAAAAGGACTCTGAACCAGACACAGAAGAGGGAACTTCAGAGACAGTGGGATGACCAGAGACATTTGTTTCTCATACACTCATGCTAATTCTCTAGGATCATTCTCTGTTTGCTAAGTTTTTGTGCAGGTCTGGAGTCAAATCCTAAATCCTCTTGTCAGTAGCTGTGTGATACTTTACTGGCACTGTGGTGTACCTCTCCTAGCTTAGTTGTCACATACATACAACAGTCTACTCCCTCCATGAAATGACATTCCAACCACCTGGCCATAGAACATATATGATGATCTGTCAGTGATAATTTCTTCTGTCAAGGCAAAACTCTGTAATTTCTCTTGTGGATTTTCTTGCTTATTTTTTCATAAATTTACCCATCTATAAAATATAATGGATAAGAAACCAAGTGCCTTTACTGCTTTATTGATGTGCAGCTTTCTAAGTGAGCTTCTCTTTAAAATAGTTTGATATCATATATCTTGATTTTTCTATATTAAAATTTAAAAAAAATGAAAACTTGGCCCCAGTATTATGTCTGAGCCTCGTACTTGTTTCTTTTAGTACAGGGCAGGAACCAATTTCTTTTAGAACAGGGACAGTGCACAGGCCATTTGCCTAGTCCAATGCTAGTGCCTATGATTGGAAATGAAACAATCAGGAGGTTTTTCCTTTATTAAAAGTCATTGTAGAACACAAGGCTTTGTGGGTTACAGGAAAAATGACACCCAGGAACCTAGGGACAGAGACTTGAATGTCATATCCTCTGCAGATGACCTCATTGTCACTTATCTTTTTTTCCTGGAGAAAAATTCTACCTTCTGAGATCCATTAGGTTAATGGGTAGAGCCTGTTCCTCTTACCTGAGACTCCTGGATGCATCGTGGCTTTCCCAGCATTATTCAGTTTAGAATGTCTCCATTCATTAGTATCCAGAGGCTTTTAAAAAAATGTTGCAGTCAGCTGGACGTTGAGCTTTCAGGATAGGTTATTTCATTATGACCCACAGAAATCCATATGGTTCAGGCTCTTGTTTCACAGGAATTTATGAAACCTAAATGGCCTTATGGGTTGTGGTGGAAGTAGTAAGTCACCAACTGGGACATGGAAGCTGCAAGTGACATGTTTATGAAGCTGTGGCATTTCTTTAATGACATTGTTTTTCCCTAAGCAACATGAGGGAACTAGAGGTTTCTGGAAAATTACTGCAGTCAGCTTGACAGCAGGCAGCCACGGGGGCAGGCTCCTGCTCAAAAAGCTGCAAAGACCTGAGATAAAGATTCTGGTTTAGGCCAGATGGAGAGCTAGGGAAGGAGGCCAGAAACCCAGTGGGGCTGATGGCAGGTAAAGCAGGTTTGGTGGGATGTTCCAGCACCAAACAGGCGGAGGCAATGTACATTCTGACTTCTTATTGGACCATTATTGCCCATGTCCTCCCCAGAAGCAGGACACCTTCCATTCACTGCTGAGGTTGTCAGAGGAGAGGTAAGATTTCCACTGTTGCCTGGGCTGAAGAGGATGATCCTGATACTACCTGCAATGAAGGTTGAGTGAGGGTGGGAGCAACCAAAAGCTATTCTTTTTCATAAGTGGGTCTCCGTCCTTGCTTCTGGGCCCTATGTGGAGCTCTTAGAACCATCTTAGAAATGCACAAAAATGGTTTCTCCCCAGTTCTCTACCATTTTCTCCATGTTTGACTGTAATGTGTAGAAGATATGGTACTTTAACACCTGTCATATTGCCCATTGTATTCTGTGTAGACAAATCAGCCTACGGTGGACACAGCTAGTGCCTCATTCTGGGGAAGGCACGTAATGCTTGAGGCCCAATGGGTGGCTCATTGTAATTGTATTGTTATTTTATAGCAATGGCCTCCTTTTTCTTCCCCTTCTTCCCCTTCCTCCTCCTCCCCCTCTTCCTCCTTTTTCTCTTCCTCCTCCTCCTCCTCCTCCTCTTCTTTTTCTTTTCTTCTTCTTCTTCTTCTTCTTCTTCTTCTTCTTCTTCTTCTTCTTCTTCTTCTTCTTCTTCTTCTTCTTCTTCTTCTTCTTCTTCTTCTTCTCCTCCTCCTCCTCCTCCTCCTCCTCCTCCTCCTCCTCCTTCTCCTTCTCCTCCTCCTCCTTCTCCTTTTCTTAGAACATAAAGAGATTAGAAACAGGATACAAAATCTGTTTACTGTGGAGGAAGAAGCCATCTGTCATCCCAAAGTACAAAAGTGGGCAGGGGCTAGGAGTTGAGGAGTGTGTGAGGAGACACTGAGTTAAGAAGCCAACAGGAACAATTCACAGTTCCACAGAACATAGATCTTCAATGTAGGTAACAGAGCCTGAGTGAAGAAACAGGATGGTTCTGACAGACCATGGTAGTATATATGGACTGCTGCCTGAGGGATTAGCAGAGGGTCCTGGTTAATGACAAATGACAACACAAATGACAAAAGTTAATGACAAAAGTCAAGTAGAGTTGGGGACTGAGTGGTGAGGATACTTCTGCACTAGGTGCCTCTGAAGCTGAAAGAAAACTACCTCAGCCCCATGCCTCACTAAGCCTCTCACTAACACTTCTTCGAGGAGATACAGTGAATTGATACATTGAAGAGTGACTGGGCAGAGAAGCAAGAGTCAAGAACAGGTTCTGTTAATTGGGAAAAGAAATCTATAACTGATATGTGAAAACCATGCACGTACTTCCCCATTTCCCAAGGCAGAATGGTTTTTATCTTCCAAATACTGGCCTGCGTTAATTTTTGTTTTGAAGAGAACAGTTAACTTTCATGATAGTTTCAAGTCCACCCGCAAGAGATCATGGAAGGGGGCAGGGGTGAAACCATAGAACATAAAACATAAGCTGCTGAGAGGACAGGGAATTAATAAAGAGAAGGATGAAATAATTAAACTTGAAGATAATTGAAGTATTGAAAAGGCAACAACACTGTATGTTCCAGTCTTGAGAAAAACAAACAAAAATAAAGGATGCGTAGAATAAATTTTAAAAAGTAATAAATGTGGAAGACAGAGGTGCATCAATGACCAGATAACTGCTAGTCTTGGTATTCTCCAAGGCAGGGTCATTCACATTTCTAACTGGCCTCAGACTTGCTTTGTAGCTGATGAAGACCTCTGTCTCCTTGCTTCTTCTTCCCAAGTGCTGGAATTATGGGTGTGCAGCAGCAGGAGCGAAGTAAACCATGACTTCCCTGCTAATGGAGGTGGTGAGGGTGAGATGGAGCTGGTGGCTGTAGGTCTCCTGTCACAGTGAACAAGAACAAAAGCTCAAACCTTGAATGTAGCATCAGAGGCCTACCCCAGGGGCAAGCTTTCTCTAGCCAGGCCCCACCCATAGCCTCCTACTGGGGAATGCAAGCACATGGAATAATTTTAAGGCATGAAACGTGGGGAAAAATTTCTGAAGATAAAGTTCAAGTAAAACTTTCAGTGATGTTTCAACCCAATTTAAGTGCTGAGAAATACTAACACATAGTGATTAAAACAGGGGTAGACCGTGATAAATTGAGTAGACTTAAAAATGGAAAGAAATAATGCCTTGGCTTGTTATAGGACAAAAAAAAAAAAAAAACAAAAAGATGAGCCTAACCTTAGGTATATTCACAGAGTGGTTTAGATCAAAAATGGGAGAAATTAGAGCACCCCATGTAAGGGCATGCAATAGCTACAAAGAAAATAGAAACTTTAGAAGTCGTGAAAAAGAAGAATTCTAAGATAGATTTTTGAGGAAGCACTGGTAAGGTGATATTTTATGTGCATATCTGAGGAAATACTTAAGACCAAAAAAACCAAAACCAAACCAAAAAAAAAACAAAAAACAAAAAACAAAAAACAAACAAACAAACAAAAACAAAAAACAAAAAACCCCAGGATGATAGAAAGGATATAGGGCATCCCTCATCTAGTCTCTCTTCTGTTTTTTAATTTTAATTTTTGTTTGTATTGTTACACTGTGCTGCAGAAGAGCCTAGAGGAAATAAAATAGGCTTGCTTATTCAAAACCTTCAAAACATTTGTTTATTCAAAACATTGTCTGTATCAGAGCATAAAACTCCTGGCTGGATTTGTTTTCCATCCAGTCCTATGAATTGCTTTCTGTTTGATGTGCAAATGGCACAGGCCAGGTAGCCAACTGTGGGTCCTCTGAGAGGCTAGCACTAAGGATGGTATTCATATACTTTCCTTCTTCAAAATCCTTCAGTCTGAGAGAGGATGCTCATGGACAATGATCATCTGGACATTTTATTAAACCGAAGGAAGCAACAGACTAAGGCAGGAGGATGATTCATGCTGGTGTTTAACAAGCAAAGCCAGCAGCCTCGCTCTTTCAAGCCATTTAGCAAAATCAAGCAGGGAATTGAAAATCAGAATTTAAAAAAAAAAATGATCACGACCGAGTCATTTTGTTCCAAGCTTCAAGAACTGTGTCTTTTTCCTCTTCTGCTTGAAAGCCTTCTTGTCTGTGAGTGATTAGACATAGCCACAGCCAACACTCATTCTTTATAAAGAGCTAAGTGCATCCGGGGCAAGGGTTGGTCCATGTTAATTCTGCTGAGGTGAAGCCATGGATAGTCTGTGTTGTTCATTGCTCTTTATTAGAGCAAAAGACAAAGCAGGCCCCAAAGGTCTTCTGTGCTCTGATTCATTCTGAGCTGATGTTCAAGGCTGACTCATAGTTTAATCATTTCCAGGTTCTTTAGGACTGATCTCATGTAATCTCCATATCCCCACCCCCATCAGCTCGAGAGCTGAGAACAGAACAAAGTTTTAAAAGTAGGAAAGCGGTAAATATAAATGAATGTCCTCTGTGCCAGATAAGACCACACTGCCTCAGCCATTAGCAAGGTCCCTTGCAGCTGATACAAGCACACAGAAGCCAGAATGAAGCACCTACTTAGTTAATTAAAGGTGTCAAGTGACCAAGCCTTGTCGGAATGACAGGCAGGTTTTACCTCAGCTCTTATGTCTCCACTAAACAGAACCCATCTCTCCTGTACTAGTTTGATCTTATTCCCTGCTGTCATTCTTTGTGGAATGCTCATACAAGTGATGGTGAGAACAGAGCGACATATTGTATCTGGAATGTGTCACAATGCTTGCATCCCGGCTGGTTACAAGTTTGCATGCTTGCTTGATTCCTTTGCATTTGTTGTCAAAGTAGGCCTCTGGCAAAGGCATTTCCTGGCAAGCTTGTGTGCCTAAATACGCTGTTTGTTCTCATGGCGAATTTCCCATTTGAGCACCATTAGTAGGTATCTTCAAGCTCATCCTAATTGCTACCACCGAGACCAAGAGACTCTCAAGGGCCACCAAAGTTGTCTACCATGTAGCGTTTAAAGGACACAGTCAGCATCTTAAACTACCTACCATAGAATGCAGACAGGAAGCCAACGTATTCCTAATACAACCATGTATTCTGGTTAGGGTGCATTGTTACATGAACATGTATTTTTATAAATTCGAAAGTCTTGTTGTACAAACTGTTCCTACCAAGTGTTCCTTTTTCTCAGATGGAAAGAAAAAAAGAACTTTTTTGACTCAACCTGAATTAATGGGTGTTCACTGGACAGTGTTTGGCCAGTGCCATGCCTAAACACCTTGGCAGGCCTGTCAATATTAATGTATAGTTGTGGCCAAATCCAAAGTACCCTCCTAATGATCCACTTTGTTCTCACAACCAGACATGAATGTAGGTCAGCCAAATTCAAGGAGGGCTGAAGACTATGCCGCCTTGCTAATAGCATTTGATGCCATCGCTCTGCTTACAATACACAGGCTATTCTGACCCTTGTTTCTCTTTTCTCTCTGTAGAACCAAGCAGCTATTTAGATGATACAGAATCATGTTTACTTAGTCAAAGTTAAATTGAATAATCAATCCAGCCTGTATTAGGAACTGCCTTCTGTGTGCCCTAGCTGTGATGTTATCGGAAAGCACACACCGTCATGGGAAATGATACAGATACTTCAGCGTAACTTCTAAGCTTAACATGAGCAGGGGGAAAAACTAAGGCTTGTAATTTTCTATAGTCAATCATGAATTTGGGGACTAATGGTTGGAAGAACTGAAAGGCCCTTCCACAGGCAATAATTATGCCTCACTAGTACAACTGTGTGCATTTGAGATCTGGAAAAGTCATGTACACTAAACCAGTTCAACTAATTTCTATGTTTTTCTACATAAATACATTAGAGTTTAGTTTTCCTTTCTTGGTTAACATCCTAAACCTCAGGGGAGATTTCGCTGCACTAACTTCTGTCCTGATCAGTATTAGATTCTTCAGTGTCCAATTAGTACTATTATTCTCAAGGAAAAATGGACTGAGTGGGTAAGACTCACCATTTACTCTTCCAGATGCTTAAACTGCAGTGGAAAGGATCTGTGAGATCTTCCACTTCCTACAGGAAACTATTAACACATCAACACTGACAATACAGGACACTTACAGCACTTTGCCTTTCAGACTCAGGGAGGCTGAACAGCAAGACACAATTAATTAAGTTCCAGAAGGCTAACAGCCTTTTCTATAGAATCTCAGGTGGTATATATTCTTGTTGGGCTAGAGAAGAAAGATCTACAATAAACAATGGGGCAAGAGGACTCTAGATACAGAAAATCTTCTACCTGCCATAGTTTTTTCAAAGATTATTACCAAATATACAGAGGTATTATACCAAATGATAAAATTAAAACAAAAACTGTCTGATAAACTAGTGTAAAAGCACAATTTTATCTATAATACAGGAGTTCATTCAATGCTAGGATTGAGCACAAGAGATAAGGGGAAATCCTTTCTAAGCACTGTGGCCTTTATCCAGTATCCCTTCCCCCAAAGCCCTTGGAATGTGACAAGTCAGGCAGGAAGAATACTTAAGTTACAGGGGCATTCGCAATGGTAGAAACCCCATTGGAGACTGGTGAGTTAGTTAGTTAGTTTTCCACTATTCTAACATTTGATAATACCTAGGTAGTCAATGAAGACAAAGGTATCATAGTGACAGGGGTCCTAGGTCATAGTTACTTTTATTTTTTGGCCCTTATTAGTCGGTCATGGCCGGGAGTATGTAGTGGAGAAAATCCTGGCTTGTACCCAGAAAGCCAAAGACAGAACATGGAAGAGACCTCATTGGGTCTCTTGCAAGAGCACATTTTTCATGAACTGGAGATCCCTTTCCACTGCACTCTACCTTTGTCTCCAAAGATACTTATTCTTATTATTTTTAATTATGTGCATGTGTGTATCTGCATGTGAGTATGTGCATGTGAGTGCATGTACCTGACAAGGCCAGGGCCACTGGCTCTACTGGAACTGGAGATGTCTGTGAACCATTTGACTTGACAGCAGTGCTGGGAACCAAACCAAGGTCTTATTGAAAAGCAGCAGGTGCTCTAAGCACTGAGCTGTTTCTGCAGCCCCACTGTATGCTGCTTCTTAAAGTTCCTGCTTCCTCTCATTAATTCTCACTGGGATAAAGCCTCAGTCACATGGGTTCTTGAGGAATAGTCTAAATCTAAACTGTTTGGCTATTATTTTAACTTAGCTATTATTATTTAACTAACCTACAATGTTGAGCCACAATAAGAATTGTGTACCAAGAAGTAAGAAATATGACCTAAAAAGTCTATCTATCTATCTATCTATCTATCTATCTATCTATCTATCTATCTATCTTTCTATCTATCTATCATCCATCATCTATCATCTATCAATCATCTGTCATCAATTAATTTATCATCTATTCACTTACATATCTATCGTCATCTTCCATGTACCTATCTAACTATTACCTATCTAAGCTCTGCAGAGAGATAGAAATTAGATAAAAGATCAAGACCTTAGATATGGAAAGTACAAAAAAGAAGGACTATACTCAGTGATTCTAATAGTAGACAAAAGACTGCAGAAGAAAGCATCAGTAAATTTGGAAATGTGAATAGGAATTCCTACAATTTTAAAGAAGAAGCTCAAAGGTAAGGTAAGCACCCGCTTAGCTTGCATGGGACTCTGAATTTCTGGTCCAATAATACTATAAGGAAACAAAAACCAAAGATGAAAAAGACTCAAAAGCTAAAAGCAGGCTATGTGAAAACAGAGAGCAATACAAACTTGATGATTCATCAGTAACATCGGTGTCTGTTCATTAAGAAAGTGAGGAAAAATATTTGAAGTTATGACCATGGAGAGTTGAAGCCCTCTGGCTTAGTTAGGGTTTTACTACTGTGAACAGACATCATGACCGAGGCAATTCTTATAAAGGACAGCATTTACTTGTGGCTGGCTTACAGGTTCAGAGGTTCAGCCCATTATCATCAAGGTGTGAGCATGCCAGCATCTAGGAAGGTATGGTTCAGGAGGAGCTGAGAGTTCTACATCTTCATCTGAAGGCTGCTAGCAGAATACTGGCTTCCAGGCAGCTAGGATTAGGGTATTAAAGCCCACACCCACAGTGACATACCTACTTCAACAAGGTCACATCTCCAAGTAGTGCCACCCTCTGGGCCAAGCAAATACAAGCATCAGATCCTCTGAGAAAAGCAGGCGAGAGACTGGGTACCTCAGTGTGGTAGCTCATGCCTGGTAGCACTTGGGAGACCAAGTCAGGAGTTTCAGGTCCCAGGCCAGTTTGGGCCACAAAGAAAGTTATACATTAGTCTCTACTACATTTTTAAATTAAACATAATAATAGATCAATATTGATGCAGTAATATACTGTATTTAAAGTTTGGTTAATATGATCTCAGTCTCAAAATAGATTATCCTGTTTGAACTTTGGCATACCTGAATTACTAGGGATTTTGCTTTTGTGTTTTAGGCCACTATTAAGTAAAAGAAAGAATACTTAAATACTTGAACACAAGCACTGTGGGCTGTGTAGTCACTGGAGGGTGGATGGTGTACACCCACAGATACAATGGACAACATGATGACCCAACCTTTTGGGATAATACAAGTCCTCTGAGGCTTCATCATGCAACTCAACATCGAACGAAATGTCAAATTTGTAGATTTGTGGTTCTACATCTATTTTATTGAGTACTTTGGGATAGCAAAACCAGTTTAGGACTCTAGGTGCTATTCAGGATCTTGAGGGGCTGAATGAGGCTGCCTCATATTAAGGTAAGGCTATCTATCTTTCTCAGACTACACCTTTGTATGTTAACCTCTTCCAACAGCTCTTCCTATCTCAGAGACAATATTAATCTTCAGGCACTTTTGCAACATGATCAAGTTGACACAAAGAATTGTCCATCCTGAAAATGTTGGGTGTGTCCTTCCTATAGGAAACCAGTAGGGAGTTCAGGGCATATTTTGGTAGGAATTGTTTGATTTTACACTTGATTTATTTTTTCACGCCAAACAGTTTGAGTTTTGTACATTCCCTCTATTGTTTCTCATATGACTCTCCTGGTCCAGTGCATCAGGAAGATATCCTTGGGAAGGATCCTCCTACTTTTAAAGGTTATGAAACTTGTTTATAATTTTGGACTCTTTAGTTCACATTCAAATGGAGACATTTTTAGCTGTGTAAGTTCCCACCAGCAGAAAATACACAGGTTCGTTTTCTATGTAGGTCTTAACTCAGATGAAGAATATTTCTGCTGCAGCAGTGATATTTAAAATGGGAGCTGTACAGAAGTTAAAAGAGAGCTTATGTCTCGCAGGAAAGCGGGAAGCTTTGTTTCCATGTGTGCTGCTTCAAAGTCATTCTGAATGTCAGATCCTCTATATTTCTCGTGAGCAGGTGTTGACCACCTCTAACACAGAAGAGAACACTTAGCCAGAGATCTAACTATTACTTGTTCTCTTTGAACTAAGGTACACTCTTCATCAGTGAGTCCTTAGTCTACTTTCTAAAGCTATCAGGAAAGGGAGAATCACTTCAGTTCCCATGTAATGGGAATATGGTAATGTAGCTTATAGTTAGTTTTAAAAAGTTGGAGTAGGTTTAAGATGAGGTTCTGATATTTTGCAATGTTCAAAGCAAAATGGTCACTAGGAAGGTTCAAGCTTAGAGATTATTTCTGCACCCCAAACTATATGGAGTAAAAACATTTCTCTTGTTCCTGGTATCTAATCTAAAGTATGATGGAGGTCAGATGAAAGGCATGGGGTTAGTTTGCCATATTGTTTATTTTCCTCTTCATTTTGACACATAGTTGGAAGGGGAAGTCCATCAGGGTAAGTAAAACAGGGCAGAAGTGTGGGGTAGATGGTCACATTGTGCCGGTAGTTTAAAAGGTGAGAGAGAGGAAGGCTGTTACTGCCTGGGTGCTGCCTGCATTAAGGGCAAGTCTTTCCTCTTCAGTTATTCTAACCTAAAAACTTCCTCACAAACACTCCCAGAGAATTGCATCCGAGGTGACTCTAGATCCAAGTTGATATTCATATTTACCATTATCCTTGTAGAGATTGACAGCTCATGCTACCTAACTCCAGTTTTATTAGTTACCCTCTTCTATAGAAACAGAATGTATAGAATGTACACACACACACACACACACACACACACACACACACACACACACACACGGGGGCCTTACTGAAGTGACTTACAGGCTACAATCCAGCTAGTCCAACAATGGCAATTGGTGGGATGTCTCAGTGGGTCTTCAGTAGATGCTGGAATCCCAAAGAAGTAGGCTGTTACAGTGAAGGAATGGGTGTGCTAGCAAAGCAAGGAAATCAGGCAACAAGCAAAATCGCCTTCTTCCATGTCTTTATATAGACTTGCAACAGAAGGTCTGGCCCAGATTAAAGGCTTTCTTGATTCAAGATCCAGGTTAGAGGCATGTGTCTTCCTACCTCTCAAGCCTGGACTAGAAGTAGACTCATCCACTTTCAACAAAGTAAAACCAAACCAACACTAAAACTCACAGGTTTGCCCTCCATTTCTGGATATAATCATGATGACAAATATGAGTAGCCATCATTCCAGTGAAGCAAAGAAATTCAGTTAGCATGGACTTCATAAGAGAGGGAAAGCAACTGGCAGCTCAGGATTAGTGGAAGGATGCAAGGGGTCAAGGCAGGTATAAACTGAGTACAGCCAACAGAGGAGGCAGGGCTGGCATACCAAACCACCAAGAGGAATTAACGTTTAAGTATAGCAAATGAGGTAAGTTAACCAATTTTGTAACATTAAATGTCTTTGAGTTTATTATTTTTTAAGTACTCATTTTCATTTTAATTATGTACATACATGTGTATTTGTGCATGGGTATGTGCATGTAAGTACCAGAGCCCACAGAGTCCAGAAGAGGGCACTGGATCCCGTGGCTAGAGCTACTAGCAATTGTGAGCTACCCAACCTAAGTGTTGGGCACAGAACCCAGGTCCTCTGCAAGAACGGCAATCATTGTTACACTCCAAGTCTTTTCTCCAGTCTCTGAGTTTATTTTAGAAAACATCTTTTCTATGCTCCTGTGTGCTGTTCAACTCATTTCACTTATCACCAGCAACTTTGCCAAAAGCTGAGAAGCCCAGAAAGAATGAGCTATATTTAATTCAGCGGTATAAGATTTCACACTTGCCAGCCAACTTTCAGTCCACAGTCCTAAATGGCCAGGGTGATGTGCCATGCTGGGGAATGCACCCCTGTATTGCTCAGGCAACTGTGCAAAATATAGCTTATTTTAAAAAATCAATTTGTATGTATTTCTTCCTTAATAAATCATATACCCATATGATGCATTTTAAGTAGATCAAACCCCCATCCCTTCTGCAACTCTTCCAAGGTTCTCCATCATGTTTCCCCCTTCCAACTCTGTGTTCTTTTTCATAGTCCACTGAGTTCAGTTATTGCTGTCTCTGTGTCTATGTGAATGGGTGCAGGATCCCGTGGATACTGTAGCACGGGCAACCCAACAGGGTTTACTTCCTTACTCCTGCAGCCTTCTATCAGTCAGAGGTGGGGCTTTGTGACCCTCTTCCCATATTTATTCTGGAATTTTTATTGGTTATTTTATTTATTTACATTTCAAATGCTATCCCCCTTCCCTGTTTCCCTTCCACAAACCCACTCTTCCCTCCTGCCCCCCCCCGCCTCTATGAGTGTGCTGCCCCCCCCCACCTACCCACTCCTGCATCAGCAGCCTAGAGTTCTCCTATGCGGGGTCATCAAGCTTCCACAGTACCAAGGGGCTCCCTTTCCAGTGACGCCAGATGAGCCAATCCTGTGTACTCTTTGGTTGGTGGTTTAGTCCCTGAGAGATTTGGGGGTGGGGGTCTGGTTGGTTGAGATTGTTGTTCTTCTTATGTGGTTGCAAACTCCTTCAGCTTCTATAGTCCTTTCCCTAATTTCCCCATTGGGGTCCCTGTGCTCAGTCGAATGTTTGGCTGTGTAGATCTGCTTCTGAACTGGCCAGGATCTGGCAGAGCCTCTCAGGGAACAGCTATACCAGGCTCCTGTCAGCAAGCACTTCTTGGCATCAACAATAGTGTCTGGGTTTAGTGTTAGCAGATGAAGTGGACCCCTAAGTGGGGCAGTCTCTGGATGGCCTTTCCTTAGTTTCTGCTCCATTCTTTGTCACTGTATTTCCTTTTGACAGGAGGAATTCTAGATTAATATTTATGATACGGGTGGGTGGCCCCATCCCTCAATTGGGGGTATGCCTATCCACTAGATATTGTTTCTAAATGTTATTTCTCCCCTTTGTTTGGGTATTTCAGCTCAAGTCTTCCCTGTTGGGTCCTAAAAACCTCTTGGGTCCCTGGCATCTCGGACTTTCTAGTGGCTACCCCCAATTTTCCTCCCCTACTGCTAAACACCTACTTTCAAATTCCTGACCCTCTGTATTTCTTCTTGTATTCCAAGCTTCTTTTTGGATAATAGCCACTTATCTGTAAATATATACAATGTGTATGACTGGGTTACTTTATTCAGAATAATATTTTCAAGTTCAATCTATTTGCCTGTGAATTTTATGTAATTACTGTTTTTAGTAGCTGAGTAGTACTCCATTGTATAAATGTACCACATTTTCTGTATCCATCCCTCTCTTGAGGGGCATCTGGACTGTTTCCAGCTTCTGGCTATTGTAAATAAGGCTGCTATGAACATAGTAGAGTATGTGTCCCTGTTACATGTTGGTGCATTAAATGGGACCTCATAAAATTGCAAAGCTTCTGTTAGGCAAAGAACACTGCTAATAAGATAAAACAGCAATTCACAAATTGGGAAATGATCTTTACCAAACCCACATCTGATAGGGAGCTAATATCCAAAATATACAAAGAACTCAAGAAGTTAGACTTTAGAGAACCAAACAACTCTATTAAAAATTGGGTACAGAGCTAAACAGGTAATTCTCAACTGAAGAATCTCAAATGGCTGAGAAGCACTTAGAGAAAGGTTCAACATCCTTACCCATTAGAGAAATCCAAGTCAAAACAACCCTGAGATTCTACATCACACCAGTCAGAAAGACTAAGATCAAAACCTTAGATGACAGCAGATGCTGGTGAGGATGTGGAGAAAGGGGAACACATCTCCATTGCTGGCGGGATTGCAAGCTGGTATAACCATTCTGGAAATCACTCTGGTGCTTCCTCAGAAAATTAGAAATAGTTCTACCTGAGAACCTAGTTATACCACTCCTTGGCATATATACCCTAAAGATTCTATGCTGGATTTTTAATTGGCCTGATCATATGTAGGGCTTGAAACCATAGCCACTTGAGTTCATGAATACAGTAGCCCCGTCTCATCTAGAAGACACTGTTTTACAACAGTCCTTCTTAATTGATGTTTGCCTCTCACAATCTTTCCGCTCCCTCGTCTTCCATGTTCTCTGAGCCATCTTGTAAAAGGGGGTGTAATAAGGATGTCTCACTAAGGGTAGCACACTTTGCAGTTGCTCCTTCTTTGCACCATCACAAACTGTGGATTTTGTTATTACCAGCTGTCCAGTATAAAAAGAAGCCTCTTCCAAAGAGACTGGAGAAATGCACTGAGCAATAGATTTTGAGATAAGTATTTAATTTTTTAAAGCCACTTAGTCTAAGGATAATACCCATGATGCCTTCAGATAGAGGAGCTGTATTTATGGACCATAGAAAAACAGATTTCTTACACATTGACCTCATCTTTTTCAACTTATCTTTATTTTTTTCCATGTTTTCTTAATCTTTTTCTCTCCCTTCTGTATTCTTCACTTTCTCAATATTACTAGGGACATATGGAGATTTAAGCTACATGTATACTGCTGTTCATTATGCTTGTGAAATGTTTAGCAAATTAGGTGGCAATTATATTACTAGTCTTGCTGCCAAATAAAATCTACCACAATATTAAATTAATATGCAGTCACCAAGTATCTGTAGTAGCCTGTATAGTTAATATTCTTAAGGCCTCAGTTTTTAAATACTAGCAGAAATACGTAGATAGATAGATAGATAGATAGATAGATAGATAGATAGATAGATAGATAGACAGGTAGATAGACAGGTAGGTAGGTAGGTAGGTAGGTAGATAGATAGATAGATAGATAGATAGATAGATAGATAGATAGATAGATAGACAGACCTTGGTGGGGACTTCATGGGATGGAGGACTTACTTGAATCTAGCCTTCTACCAAGATTATCATTATTTGATGCATTCTTACAGGCACTCCAGTGGGTATCCACCAAGTGGCATCAGCTCTTGGTTCCTAAAAATACACTTTTGAATTTGAGCATCTGCCATATTGAGAGACTTCCCACCAGATTTACACAAGGTATTTAGGTATGCTTCAAACAGATTTTATTTTGTTATTATGAGTCTTAGACAAGGTTTTATTGTATGCCAGGATGTCCTCAAGTGTACTAAGTAGCTGAGGATTACCTTAAACTCCTATTCTTCCTGACTGATTCCTACCATCTTCTGGGATTATAGATGTTCATGATCAACTATAATTTATGTGGTGCTGAACCCATTTCTACAGCCATGTTAAGCAAGCACACTATGAACTATGGTACACCCTCAACCCTGAATAAGTTTTTCAAAACAAAAGGCAGGTACAATTTCTTTTCTAAAGCGAGAAACAATATTTATATTAATTTTTGAGAGCGTTAAGACGTTCAGAGAGATTAAAACAAAAAGTTTCAAAGGTCTGCCAAGCATTCCATTTTCCTTACTCTTAAAGCTAATCTAGGAAACAAAATAAGTTGCTAAGTGAGGAAAGAAAAAGGGAATCTGACAGACAGTATCAATCAGGATCTATAGGGTAATGAAGAAAAGATATCTGCGGGAGTTCTTCCAACAAACAACAAAATAGATAACTAGTCATGCAGAGTGACCGCTCAGAATTGAGAGCTGTCATAGGGTTTGTCTCAGCTCCTCTTCAGGAGGCCATGTAAATGCTGGTATAAGGCATACAAACCAAGGCCAGTTATAAGGAGGAGTTAGGAGTGCGCTAGAGGTGATGCACGTTTTCAGAATGTAGAGCTGGAGGAGTGGAAACAGCTTTAGCAGAGAGGGAGAGTAGAAACTGATCTGCTGCAGACCACCCCTGACCAACCCTCTACCAACCCCCATGGATTTTTGTAATTGGAGACTTCTGATACCTTTTACAATTAGGATCATATGTGTGGCAAATTGTGGGAAAATACCCTCATGTTCTCTTCTGTGTAATTGAGATCCTGATGTATTCTTGCTTTGCCTCTAGAGTTTAAAATTTTGTAACTGGAGGTCCAATAAAGGACTCTCTGAGCCTCTGCAGAGCCCATAAGATCATCTTAGGACATCTTACAATATCAGTAGAGATTTTGGATTGCCACACACTTTACAGAGCTCCTGAATTCTACTGGGTGGAAGCCAGGGGCTCTATTAGATATCTTCCAGTAAACAGAATGGCCTCCCTCACACAGTGTTGTATGTAGCCCAGGATATTAGCAGGATCAAGCCTGCAGGGCCCAGCTTGGGGGTGGAGACAGAGAAAACCTGATGTTTGTCTGTTGAATAGTGGATCCTATATTCTTCTAGACAACTCAGAATGCCATAATGTTTGGCAACTCTTTTCTATAAGAGAGAAAAATTCTAGATAGGTGGCTTTGGAGGTAAGAAGGTAGGGATGGAGAGAAAGGTAGAGAGACAAAGATACACACACACACACACACACACAGAGAGAGAGATAGATAGATAGATAGAGAGAGAGAGAGAGAGAGAGAGAGAGAGAGAGAGAGAGAGAGAGAGAGAGAGAGAGAGAGAAGTTCTTATTTTCCAGTCATCCAAAATCTAGGCTCTCCATCCAGGCCATCAGTGGGCACAATGGTCTAGTCAGCTTGACAGTGAATCTTCATTTCAATTGTAAGTAATATGGAGAAATTTTAGAATTAGGCATCTTAGAATATCCTCTCCAATAAAAAATGCACCCTCTTTTCAGCTTTTTATCCAAGATCAAGTATCAAAAGTTACACATAGCCTAATAAGTCAGTAAAGTTTCAGACATGTAAACAGGAAGCCTAACAGGTGTAGAAATGAGAACGTACCCACAACCCCAGGAGACATAATAGAAAATGTATTCTGTGCTGAGAAGAAAAAGAATCAGAGGGGCTGAAAGAGTGATTTGAATCCAAAAGTGTGTGCTAAAATGTAAGTTGCTGAATTCAGAGATAAAACTGAACAACTCTTCTGAGGAATGCTAAGAGGCAAATGGAGAGGGCAGAGGAGACAATATAAGAGGGGTGCTAATGTGACTGCTGGAATTTCCATAGAGGGGACAGCAATGATGAGGGGGAAGTGTGTGAAATCAACAGTGCCATAACTGCTTAAGCACAGACATGAGTCTATAGAGGGAAAAATATTCCAGATACCCAGCAGTGGAGATTGAGGGGGCAAAGTTCCCAAATTGTAAATACATCTTTGTGGGGGGGGGGCAGGGGAGAAGAGGTGAGGAGAGAAACTGAGGAATAGAACCTGAGAGTAGGCACATCAGATAGTGGACAGGTGCACAGGAAGGATGCTCTGAATTAGTGGCAGGTACCCAGTGAAACCTGGAGACAAATGCCGAGGCTCCTGGGATTTCAGTTCATGCAGGTCCAAGCTATATTTCCCCCCATCACAGCACAGATTTTCAGCAAGTTCTCCTAAATTCTAGAACCAAGATCTGGGGTGGTTTTACGTAAAGGAAAAGAGTGTTAGGTTTTACTGTTGTTTAAACATGATCTACCAGTGTCTGACCGTGCATCTTCATATTGAAGAATGGGCTCTATATGATAGCCCTGTTCAAAAGAGGTGCGATCTTTTAAGAGGTGTTGCCTACTGGGTACCCTTCTGGTCACTGGGTGCATAAGAAAGATTGTGGGATCCCAGCCCCATCTCCACTAAAGGATGGACTAAGCTGTGCACTTTCTCACACTCCTTTCCCACACAATCCTGACACAATATACCACAGGTCTAAGGCAACAGGATTGTATTCTCCTGATGAACTGAACCCTCTATTTATTACCATTGTGGAAATGCAACACAATTTTGCTGACACATTTAATATCCAAAAGGATAATCCATATCCGCCCCAAACTATTCTTAATTATATTCCTGAAGCTCCTAACCAATGCTTAGCAAGTATTAGGTGTTCTGTGAGTGAATATTAACTAAATTAATGAGTGACTTTGTACTTAAATTTGGATCCTAGTTCCAAGAAGTGTGGAAGAGCGCAGAAGACCTCACAAAAGTCTTTATAAATTTGTTCAGTTCCCTGAGTCTATGGGGCCTGGATAGGTTGAACTAATTGTCGATTGAGAATGAAACCCATATTTGTATTAATATGAACAGATAATTCTTGTCATTATTCCCTGAACAATATATTAACAACCATATCCTTAGCACTGACACTGTATTCGGCATTATAAGTAATTTGAAATTGATTAAAATGTAATAGAGGGTATATATAAACACTGGGCCAGTTTGTGTAATGGACATGATCATAGATTTAGCTCCAGTGGGGAATCTGGAAACTGCTCTCCCATGAACGTGAAGGAGATGATTACATTTTCAGTGAAATAGGTCAGGCTCCAAGGAGGAAGCAAGAGAAATGAATGGAGATTCTATTGTACTGAGAACTGGATCAAGTTTTTAAATTAGAGGTAAAATAATGGGAAGGTTTAGCTAATTGTGGAGCTAAATGAAAGATGACAAAAGGCTCTTTCAGGAATTAGAGACTGAAGCAGGAGGATGACCATAACAAAAGTCAGCCCCCCTCTCCCCAGTCCTGGACGTTAGCAGTTTCACCCTAAGGCTCTTCCAATGACTTTGAAAACTAGGGAGATGAGGCAGGATACCGGGGCTGCGCCTGGGAACTGTAAAATAGCATTAAAATGGGTGACTAGCAGCCTCATAGACGAAGGGTTAACCCTGGGAAGCAGCAGCCTCATAGACGGAGGGTTAACCCTGGGAAGCAGCAGCCTCATAGACGGAGAGTTAACTCTGGGAAGCAGCAGCATGATTAAAATAGGGTAAGGGAAGGAGAGTGGCACAGGCTCGGAGGCTCTCTAACCCCAAGGAGGATTCCGAAATTTTCATGGCTTACAATTCTTCCTGAGTGCCCCTCCGGCTCATTCCGTCATTCAATTCCCTTCCCTGGAAATAAGTCTGTCTGATTTATTGGGAGGTAGGGAAGAGAAAGAAGGAGGTGAATATAAATTGTTCCCGTCAACCTCTCAGACAACTTGGGATCAAGGTGACCTGCTTGCTAATATTTTTACCTCATGATTCAGAGTAATCAGGATTCTAGTTTTGTTCCCCTGGGTTGAATGTTTATTGACTCATTTATATATTTGCTGCACTGTATTGATAAGTGGTCCAAGGCTGTCTTAGGTATGTTTGTCTGACCTAACCATAACTCAGAGCTCTGTTTCCAGACCGTCCTTCATCCCTGAACTCTGCAACTTGTGCCTCTCTGATCTCCTCACATGGTCTCTGACCAATGTTGCCCTTCAGTACTCTGAATGCCATAGATATCACTGCCTTCTCAGTCCACATGGTCAGCTTCACAGACAAGAGTCTGTCTCTACTGCCTTCTCTTCATCCATTGGTGAAGGAGTCTTCTTGGGGTTGTGATGATAGCTAAGCAGCCAGAGTCTAGCACCCAAACATTGGACAGCAGCAGCTCATTCCTGTCTTTATAGTCTGAGGGATGGGGACTCCACCATATTGTGACAGCTTGTAGACATAGAGTGAATGGCAAAAATAGAGGAGAGGCAGGCTTTTGGATAAGACTGAACTTTCTGAATACTTCCATGGTGGAGAAGGAACAGAAGGAAGGCACGTAGGGACAAGCAAAAATTGTGTGTGCCCTTCTTCAAGGAGGACCCTTGGCAAAGAATGGTCCTTACAGACCACTTGAGGACATCCTGTTCTCCTGGGATTTTTTTTTTGGGGGGGTGTGATTTTCCTTGAGAACAGGGCATATGTGTTATTGATCCATGATTTTAGGTCGTCATCTCACAATGACTTCCTGTATCTCCTGTTTGTGTGGTCACTGCGTTTGATCTTCTATCACCTTCCTTTCATGGAAAAATACCAACCCACACTTACTGCATTGATCTATTTGCTGTTATAAGACCTATGGATGGGTGGACGTTTCAGAATCATCCACCAGGGAGCTGGGGTGATGGAGTACCTTGAGTTCTGTGGCTTCTGACTTGTCTCTGATGCATTTTCTAGCAACCAAGCCAGTTTACCTCTTTTTTCACCTCCAGAGTTTGCAATATCAGGATTTTTGTCAGTTTGGAAAATACAGGCTTTGTGGGTCTGCTGGTTTGAAGTTCTTTTCCCCCTGTTGTATCCTGAGTATTTTGTCCTCTCCCAATTACCTGTAACATCTCCTGATTAAGGAATACATCAAAGAGTGGTTTCCACATAGGTCCATTTGCTGTCAAAATTTACCTCCTAGGTCAGAGGTTCTCGACCTGTGTGTCATGACCCCTTTGGGGGTGACAAACCTCAGATATCTTGCATCTCAGATATTTATATTATGATTTATAACATTAGGGAAACTAGTTATAAAGTAGCAACAAAATAATTTTATGGTTGGGGCAACACAACATAAGAAATTATTTTAAAGGGTCACAGCACTGGGTAGGTTGGGAAGCACAATCCTAGCTAAGGGTTGTATAGAGTGCTAGCATTTCAGACCAGTGTTGTTTCCTCTGTCCCTGTGTACCCGATAGACCTTGGCTAGTAGATACAACCCTACTCCTCTGCATCCTTACAAAGGGAGACAGACAGGTACCAGGGACCAGACTGGGTGTTCTTGCCTTCTAAGCTGTTGCTGTACTTTCGAGAGCCACCTAAGTAAAAATTACAGTTTCCGAATTGGTCACTTGCTTGCTAATCCTGAGAGTACCCGGAAGAGCAGGTGGAAGTGTTGCAGAAATATGCACATATAAGCCATTAATTTCTTAAGTCATTAATGCCGTGGAATCTTTCTCCCTCTCTCCTTTCTTCCTCTTCATCTATATTTACTTCCCTTTCCCTTTCTTCATTCTTCCCTTAAAAATACCATGAAGTCTCTTTGTATAGCTTGGGGTGTTTCCCAATATTCCTGTTTCATCCTCTTGAGTTTTGGGATGTTTCTTCTCTAGCTTGTTGGTAATATTTTACTTATTTTAATAGTGTTTGGAATTGAACCTGCCTAGAGAAGCCCTATACTACCAACTCATCCTCCTTTTTTTCTTTATCAATATTTTAAAATAAATGAAACAAATATTGATACATTGGTTTTCCTAGTGTAATATAACTAGAAAGTTCAAAAAACAACCAAAACAAACCAAGAAAAATCAAAACAACAGGAACAACAACAAAAACCCCAGTATATCCATAACCCTGAACGTCTTGAAGTAGGGCACTGTCTCTATTTAGAAACTCAAAGAGACAGGATAAAGGGAGGCCTCCTGTGGGAATACTTACCTAGCAAATTAAACTATATAATTTTGTATTTATGCTGCACCTCATGTTAATAACAACCTGAGAAGGGTTTATTTTGTTGGACTATTGATTGCAAGGTCATCTTTTATTTTGCTCCAAAACTCATAAATTTCTGTTTCCGAAGAGCTGTGTAGAAGGGAGAGGTGACACAAACTTCTCAGGAGAGTTGTCGCAGCCAATAGTGTCCATAAGCTGTTGTAGCCCTTGAGTCAAATGATAGTGCTGCTTTAGATGTGATGCTCTTGAGATAAAGTATTAATCTATTTGATTGACAGTAGATACTTCATAATTTTTATCCAAGAATCATAGAGTGAGTTCTTACTAGACAAAAAGAGACCCTAAGTATTTTAGGAATGACAAGACAATGGTGTCAGTCACAGGCCCGAATCTACCCTGCTGCTTTTGCAGAATTTGATATCTCTCCAGAACGATCTCTTTCTATCTTCTTTGCCAGGCAGAGCAAAGAGGGTCTAGGAGTGGAGTAGGTTAAGAGCTCTGATTATGTGTGTGGTAGTAGGTAATTCAGAATAGCAAAATTTGTGTGGATAGTAATTTTATTGCACTTGAAAATTCCTCTTGTCTATTTGACCTTTTAGAAACAACTATAATTTTCCTGGCTCATTCACATAGTATTATGTATAATATATACTTATTTTAATTTCAATAAAAAAGCCTTTTACATTTTCTTACTGCAACACCAAAATATTCCAAAATAATAGGAGCAAGTAGAATTATTTTTTTCTTGTTTTACTGACCACTTTAATTTTCTATAAATCTCAGGTCACTGGGAAGATCTTTCTATTTTCATTAACCACTAAGTGAATTTTATTTTAATTTATTTTTTCTTTTTTTATTTCTCTGTGTCTCTGTATCTGTCTCTTTTCTTTCTCTGTGTCTGTGTCTCTGTCTCTCTCTCTGCATCTATCTATCTATCTATCTATCTATCTATCTATCTATCTATCTATCTATCTATATCTCTTTCTTGTTCTCTCTCACTCATTGGTTAGCATCTTAATGATGGACCCACATTTGGCCTCTCTTTTCCAGTTGCAAGAAGTTAAATCAATGTAGCAAGAAAGGAGTTTGAAAATCATGGGTCCCTGGCACCAGCTCTGCTTATTGAGAGGGACCCCCAGAAACTCAGGTAGGGCTGAAAGGGGGACAAGTTCCCAGTTGAGTGTTTTCCATGATGTGCCAAAGCTGTTGAGTCCCTGGAATAAGGGAGGTTCCAGAGTTGCCTTTTCAAACATCCACTACCATATTCATCCTAATCGTTGAAGGCATCAATCCTTTAAAGGCTGAAATAAATTATGTGCACAGGTCTGCTGCTGAGACAATCATTTAAGAAGGACTTTCACCATAGTAAGGCTGTGCAAGCACTTAGCAATCTGCTGCTACCTGCCCAGGAAGTGATAAAGGTCTTCAGCAAAAGATGACCCCATAAAGACTTAGTGTGGTTTCTACTTAACATTCATTGCTGTCTTTCATCTTAACAAATAGAGATAAGGGGTTCGGGATTCAGAGAATGTATTCACAGAAGGTCTACATCTCTTTACTAAAACTCAAGGAACAGATATCATATCGGGGAAACTAAAGTTCTATGCTTTACTTTTTTTTTTTTTTTTTTTTTTTTTTTTTACATCCGAGCTGTGTTTCTTTGATATTTTAAAGCACTCATGTGTAAAGTAGGGTGTCTCTTTGAAGACAGTTATGGATTTTAGCAAGTAACAGGTACTTGGTTACTTAACCTAAGTGCTTATAAGTGGTAAAGCCTGGCTGATACTGTGCCAAGGAGAGCACCAGGCAAATGTTTGCTGTCCCACAAATATCAAATTAAAGGGGGAAACTTTAAGTATTGTTTCAATTATTTGAAGTAGTCCTTAGAATGGGATGTCAGTGATTTGGAGAGAGAACATATTTATTGGTGACAAATTGTTTAGGGATCCCAGCAATGTGGGAAAAACTGGGCCCTTTCCTCTCACTCTCAGTAATTTTCCTGTTGTGTAATATCCCCACTCCCTGACAATGACATTGTCTGTGGTCTGGTACATCACTGGTATTTAAATATAGAAATTAAAATGTGACAAGGTAGAGTTTAGATGAACTCTTCATTTTCTTTGGCCCTCTGCAATGAAAGGTTTCCATGTTGTTAACCAAGTTCTTTAGTATAAAACATTTCCTTTGTTTCTTGCAGTCCCTAAAAGATCATATGAGTAGCCCCTAACTCTTGCATATTTTTTCTTGTTACAACAGAAGCTTCAGTGATGTCCATAGAATTGCTATCTCCTATCAGCTCAGTTTAAGTGTCCTAGGGGCGCCTGCTCCTTAAGGCTGCAAGTGGTCTGGCCTGTGTAACCTTGGGCTTGGCTAATGGAAACATGAATTCAGAGCAAGCTGTGCCTAACTGGGGAAGGGAAGTTCTTCTTATTACTTTTTTGCTTATCTGCTCCGTTCTGTTTCTTTAAAAGATGTAATGTGCATGCATAAGTACTGAAACTACATTAGCTCTCACTAAGAGTGCAAGCAAATTAATTGGCTTAGGGAAGGTCATAGACAGTTCAAACATCATAAATGATGAGATTCAAGGAAGTGAAATTCTATCTTAAAATCGCTCAGCTTCTTTGTGTGTCTGAACCTTAAGACGTTTAATGTAAAATCATTTTTTTTTCTTTTTCTTCCACCCCCACCCATATCACTTGTCAATATGTTTTATCTACGTTATGGCTAGGGCTTTCTTCTTTTATTTTTCCAAAGGAAATGGGATTCACTGGAAGTGAATTATGGAAGTGCACAGTTAATGCCATTCATGTCAGGAAAAGGAAACTACACTAAACGAATAAAAGATGAGCGAAAGAATGCAAGAAATCCTGTGCCCAGGCAGTGTGGAAAGTATCAGAGGGGGGGGAGGCTTCACAAATGGAATTGTGCCATTATTATTATTTTTAAAGCTACAGGGTTTTACTCTCTTTACTCTCCATCAGAGGCATGGCAGGAAGGGAGCAGTTAGAAAGCCAGGGACGATGGTGGGGCTGGGGCTTGCTAAACCTGGGAGCACTTAGATTTTGGGTTTCTTATCTTACAGAATTGTGAATGAATTGATATCTGTTGTATGAGTAGTCTTGACTACTTTCTTTATTCTGAAAAAAAAAAGTGAATTATGTAAGACAGTCATTTGGAGGAATGGTAAAAATTAGACATAGATCACTACAGGAAATACTACACAGTTACAGTAGACCTTTATTGAAGAAGAACATACATATTTATAGACAACTAGGGCTCCTTTAAAGATGGATAATAGTAGATTATATATAAAATTTAGAATATTTGGCAGGCCAGCTTCTTAACCATCACACATAAATGGGGACTCAGTGTATTTTACAGAGGTGGACTTGTATATCTGAATAGAAATGTAAAGCTGGGGAACCCAACTGGTCAACTGGGATCTTCAGTGGTCTTAGAACTTTACCTGGGTTGGGTGAGGCACATTATTGTCCCAACTTCTTAGTTTAGTTTGTCTCAGTTTTAGGGACTTCTTGGGGGACTTCCAAGGTCTCAAAAGTTTGAGATGTAGGGATGATTTTAGGTTTCTGTTTTAGTTTCATTTATTTCATTTTATGAATGTTAGCATCTTAACTGTATGTTTGTGTGTGCACCATGTGTGTGACTGGTGCTTGCAGAGGTCAGAGGGTAGCAGATCCCCTAGAAATAGTTACTGGATAGTTGTAGCCACCATGTGGGTTCTGAGAACAAAGCATGAGTCCACTGTAAGGCTGGCAAATGCTCTTAAGTAATGAGTCATCTCTCCAGGCCCCTTAGAAATGATTTTTAGGCTTCCCAGACAAGAAAGAGAGTAAGTCACCATTGTAGAATTCTCTCTTGAGAATTTCTGATTTGTGATGCCACATATTAATAATAGTTTCTCCAAGTAGGTAGAGACTCTAGAATCCTCAGAGAGCAAATACTGCTATCTTGCAACAAGACAGCAAATCATACAAACCCAGTCAGGGTCTGTGAGCTTCTCTGTAGATTTTAGAATTGCTTTCTTGGCTTCTACCCCAAAGGCCTGATGAGATTTCAAATGAGATTGTTAAGAACCTTCAGATCTTTCAGAGGATAAGTAATAGACTAATAACAGGGCATATTGTATTTTATACTATAAACATGCGTTGATGCCCAGCTCCTTATGTATACACATCCTTCTTTGGACAAGTGTACCAGGAGTTTTAGACTAATATGCTTCTATATTTCTGAGTATAACAGAAAGTTTTCAGACATTTTTGCTAATCTCCTGGAGAAAATGGATAAACCATGGCATATTAACATACATAATTGTGGGCTGTATGAATGAACTGACTGATAAACGTAAGAGCTATTTTAGAGACCATAAACGAGATCATTCTGTCTGTTACATTAAGGAATATGCAAGAACAGTGGCATATTGTTTCAGAATGCAAATGATAGAAAAACACTAACTCAAAACAACTCAGATAATGAAAATCAAGTGAAAACTTCTCAGGCTTTCAGAGACATCTCAGTGTTCTTAGAGCTGACAATGTGTTCTTGTATAGAAGAGAAAAAGCACAAACTGCAAGTAAAAAAAATAAATCCAAAAGTTATGCTTAATAAACGTTAAAATGTTTATAATAAAAAGCATCTTTCAAAAATATAATTAGATTTTATTTCAAAACGAGTAAAGTTTAAAATCTAAAACATGTTATTCAAACAGTTCTCATTTTTTGTGTGTTCTTATTTTATTTTACTTTCTTCTCTTTTTGTTTAATATGTGTGTGTGTGTGTGTGTGTGTGTGTGTGTGTGTGTGTATTATATTCCAGATTTTGATCCCCTCCCAGCTCACCCTACAACTGTTCTACAACCCATACTCCCAATCCCCCATTTCTACAAGGATGTTCCCCTGCTTTACCCCACCAGACCTCTAAATCCTCTGGGGCCTCCAGTCTCAGGGTTAGATGCATCTTTTTTGACTGAACCATTTTTTTGCTGTATATGTGTTAGAGGCCTCAAATTAGTTGGTATATGATGCTTGGTTTGTGGTCCAGTGTCTGAGAGATCTTGGGGGATCAGGTTAGTTGAGACTGCTGGTCCTCTTATAGGGTGGCCCTTCTCCTCAGCTTCTTCCAGATTTTCCCTAATTTAACCACAGGAGTCAGCAGCTTCTCTTCATTGGTTGGGTGTAAATATCTGCATCTGACTCTTTCAGCTGCTTGTTGGATATTTCAAGGGCAGTTATGATAGGACCTTTGTTGTGAGTGCCCCATAGCCTCAGTAATAGTGTCAGGCCTTGGGGCCTCCCCTTGAGCTGGATCCCACTTTGGGCCTGTCAGTGGACCTTCTTTTCCTCAGGCACATTTCCGTTTCCATTCCTGCAGTTCTTTCAGACAGGAACAATTATGGGTCAGAGTTTTAACTGTGGGATAGCAACCCCATCCCTAATTTGATGCCCTGTCTTTCTGCTGGAGGTAGGCTCTACAAGTTGCCCCTCCCCATGGTAAGGCAATTCATCCAAGGTCTCTCCCTCTGAGTCCTGATAATCTCTCACCTCCCAGGTCTCTGGTACATTCTGGAGGGTCCTTCCAACTTCCTACCTCCAGAGGTTACCTGTTTCTATTCTGCTGGTCCTCGGGGTTTTAGTGCTTTCCCCCCACCCAAGCCCAGATCTTCTTTCCCTCTCCCCCCTATACCTTTCCCTTCCAGGTCCCTCCCTTCCCCCTTGTGATCGCTTTCTTCTTCCTCCCAAGTAGGACTCAGGTGTCCTCACTTGGGCCCTTCGGCATGTTGAATTTTTTGAGTTCTGTGGATTGTATCCTGGGTATTCTGTACTTTTTTTTATTTTTTCTTTTGGTTAGTATCTACCTGTTAGTGAGTACATACTGTGCATGTCCTTTTGTGTCTGAGTTATCTCACTCAGGATGCTTTTTAGTTCCATTCATTTGCCTGCAAAACTCAGGAGGTCCTCCTTCTTAATAGCTGAGTAGTATTCCATTGTGTTAATGAACCACATTTTCTGTATCCCTTTCTCTGTTGAAGGACATCTGGATTCTTTCCAGCTTCTGACTATTATAAATAAGGCTGCTATGAACATAGTGGAGCATAGGTTCTTGTTATATATTGGACCATCTTTTGGGTATGCCCAGGAGTGGAATAGCTGGATCCTCAGGTAGTTCTATGTCCACATTTCTGAGGAACCACCAGACTGATTTCCAGAGTGGTTGTACCAGCTTGCAATCCCACCAACAATGGAGGAGTGTTCCTCTTTCTCCACATCCTCACCAGTATCTGTTGTCACCTGAGGTTTTGATCTAGCCATACTAAGTGGTATAAGGTAAAATCTAAGGGTCATTTTGATTTGCATTTCTATGATAACAAAGGACTTTGAACATTTCTTTAGGTGCTCTTCTCAGCCATTAGAAATTCCTCTGTTGTGAACTCTTCATTTAGATCTGTAACTCTTTTATTTTTATTTTATTTTATTTTTTGATTGGGTTGTTTGGTTTCCTGGTAGTTAGCTTCTCTGGTTCTTTGTATATTTTGGATATTAATCTTCTATTGGATGTGGGTTTAGTCAAGATAATTTTCCCAATCTGTAGGCTGCTGATTTGTCTTATTGACTATGTTCTTTGCCTTATGGAAGCTTTCCAGCTTCATGTGCTCCCATTTGTCAATTCTTGATCTTAGAGCATGAGCCATTGGAATTCTGTTTAGAAAATTTCCCCCTGTGCTAATAAATTCAAGGCTCTTTCCCACTTTCTCTTCTATTAGATCCAGTGTATCTGGTTTAGTTGAGGTCCTTAACTAGCTGTCTGCATGTAGAAAAATGAAAATGGACCCATATTTGTCACCTTGCACAAAGCTCAAGTCCAAGTGGATCAATAAAAAGCATCTTTTCCTAGCTCTTAGAAATAACATTCATCCTGTAAAGGAAGTGACCAGGCCGAGGATGTTCTTGATGCAGATTTTCAAATGTATGTCCAACAAAACATCTATACCTAGACTTTATAAAGATCTCTTACAACCTAGCATATGTAAAACAGAAGAAGAGTGAGTACCTTGTGCTCTAGATTGAATATAGTTTGTTCCCACCAAAATTTAGAAGAAATCTTGTTAAGAGAACTCTCTCTCTGGAGAAAATTAACACTCTTTCTGTAAATTCCACTGAATTGGAGAACTGGTGAGCTTATTGCATTTACTTACTGAGCACAGGATAGGGGTTCAGTACAGGAGTATGGGTGACTCTCAAGTGGTCCCATCACCAGGAAGTCTCACTCCAGTTGGATGAAGATGACTTATCTGTAGGTACATAGATAGACTCCCCACTTCAGTTAATCTTTCATGCTCTACTACTCTAGCACTTCCCAAGATGAAAAGATCTTGCAAAATTGGGGGGGGGGAGCAGAGTTACAGATAAATAGAGATACAGGTCAGAATCCCAATGGAGGGCTCTGTGACTCTCCCACTACCTCTCTATGAGGAAAAGTCAGCAGTCAGTAAGTCTTAGGCTATGCTTCTCTTGCAGTAGAAAATGTTCTATTGCATCCAATAAATGGATATTCTGAGATGGTGGCTGCCAGTCTTCTTGGGTGGGGTGCTTTGAGCAGGCATTGGGGCTTTAAGAAAGTTACGGTATTACCTCCAAAAATACCTACTTTTAAAAGTATTTCCTTTAAATGTATCTACTTTTTAAAGCATCTTCTCATACTCATGGAATTGGATTTTGTTTGTTGGTTTGTTTGTTTGTTGTTGTTTTTCTTTTTAATGAAAGTGGCTCCCTATAGAGTAAAACTGAGGTGTCTTCAATATCTCATGTGTCTTCCACAATGAGATGGCTTCCCCTTTCTGCTTCTGATGAACCACAGGAAGATAACTACTAGAAACCAAATACCTGCTGATACTATGTTCTGGAATTTTTTTGGGCAATGAACTAAATACTCTTATTTTGTATGCCAAGTATCCAGTCTCAGGTATTCTGTTATGGCAACATAAAAAGGACAAAATGCTGTTTTTACGCAGTCAAATTTTAATGTATTTTTAAAAGAGTACTTATAAATCAACCAAGACAAAGAAAAAAACTAAGAAAATGTATAAATACTATGTAGTTAATGTCAGTGACATAGATGCAGGTAAACAATAGATATGCATATTTAAATATGAGGAATTGAAGATAGGCTAAGAAAGTTATCCTTGGCAGGGGACATGATGAAATTATGACTCCATATAGTGGTAGAAAGTTTGGCAGGATCCACAGGTGACTATACCTCTGTGCTACTGTTGACATCTGGCTCAAGGACTAAGTAATGTCATCTTTGCTGATGTCATCTCCGAGGAAGACAGATATATGGAAGAGATGATTTCATAAAGGGCAAGATTCAGATTCAAAGTTAATACTTAGCTTGGATATCAAAATCATCTGATGTTTTACCACCTGAGAGACCATTTGATACACATGAATTTGCACCATCGTTCATGCTGATGTAACTATCCATGTATGGTTATTTAGCAGGACCACCAAGGTTTCTAAGAAGTACTTCCAGAGAATTTATGTTTCTCTCTTTTTTTCCTTTCCCCAGGGCTGTGGCTTGAGCTCAGTTTCATAAGCCAAGTGAACTCTCATTCATTGACTTACACCCCAGGTCTCTGGCTTCTGTTGTTTGTTTTTCAGTCTCGTTATTTCCCCAACAATTGATCATTTTTACAAAATTTAAAAATTCTTTAATAACAGGCCACTAAATTGAGAATTGAAACATTACTTTTAAAACCTAAACCTTAAATGATACCTTTAAGGGTAAACACTAGTCATTGGTTTTATTTGTGATTATTGAAAATAGTTCAAATATCACTAGACAGTCTGCCCTGAGTTCTTGTAATGATTTTAAAATTGACCTGTGTGAAGAAAACACCCTTTTTTTCTGACTTAGAAATGTCCTCTTTCTTCAGAAAACATGGACATTTTTCACTGTCTCTCTTGTTCTGATGCCATTTCCAATTCCACTTCCCTAAGAATCGCCATAAATAACAACACAGTTATCAGAATTTCTGAAAAGGATGTGTAAAACCTTTCTCCTGAGCTCAGAGATTAGAAAAGAGCTGACGAACAGTTTTCATCTGCTTAGACATTGTCTTGAAGTAACTTTCATGGCAGAACGGACTTAATGCCGACTTCCCCAAACTGCTTCCAAAATTTCTCAACTGAGCAACATTTTTCACTTGAGAAGTTGTGATCTTGGACTAATATTCAGTAAGAGAATCATATCTAATCACTGTAGGAAAACTAGAAAAAAACTTAGGCTCAGTCGGGTTAGGCTCTGACCTTATGGGATCCTCCCTGGGGAACACAGCATTATGAAAAACTTTACAGGAGTTCTTTAAATAGTGTCACAAAGTATTGTGGGATGTCCTTTCAAATATTTGCCAACAAAATGAAAAACAAGTAAGAAATTTTTAGACGTTTTTATAACCTTAAATTATTCTCAGTATGAAAATCTAATGGTTTAGTTCTTCCAGACTCAATGTCTTTCTAACACTCACCATGTGTTCTTAAGCCAGTCATTCACATGACTTCCCCCTTTGAACTGTAAATATTTACATTTGTCTTGTTGATAATACATAATAGGAACGAAGTTACCCCAAAACTTAAAAATGAGCAACACTAAATTAAAACAACAACACTAACAACAATAGCAACAACAACAATAACAACTTATCAAAACCTTCAAGGAATTAGACATTCTGAGTTCCTGGGGATATGGCATAGTTTTAGACAATGGTAGAATTCTTTATAATTATTTCATGTTAAAACTTCAATGTGAAGCAAAGCAGGAGGCCTGGTGTGGTTCATTCTCAGGTATCATCTTTAATAACAGAGCAAGCGTAGGTATACCACATCCTCTGTGCTCTGAGGTTTTCACCCATTGAGTGGAGACAAGAGCAGGCCTTTGTCTAACTGGACCACGCTAAGTGAAATAATGGATGAGAAGGCTTTATGAACGGTAGTGGTCTGAGTTTATAGATGCCTATTATATTAGATGTTTCCACAACTTAAATAAAACACGATATTGTAACCTCACATTAAAATTACATGTGTAGAATTCCAGGAAGGTGTTATCAATGTGCTTCTGTGTCCTGAGCTGAAATATAGCTGTTAGCATCCATGAAATTGTGGTTTATGGGGTGGTGAATGCTAGGCACACTACAGAAGCATGCATCCTGCCAGTGAACATTCGGAGATTAACTTCGAAGCATAAGCACCGAGGGACCACAGAATTGCTAGTAGATATGGGCTACCATTTTCTGCAAAAACTGTAAGCACACCTGTATGTACAGGGACAGAATAGTAAAGACTTGAGTTTCTCGGTTTCAAACTCTATGCCAATATGATTTGAGTTAGTTGTGGCTCCCTCCTATTTCTTCCTGGAGCTTCACAGACATTTTGCATTCTCCTTCTTTTTTCATACTTTTTATAATACCACAATAACAGTTATGAAGGGTCTTCCTGCTGTAAATGCCGCTGACGTCTTTATTAAGTATAAGTGTTCTATTTTTAAAATAAGTTTTCCCTCCATTTTTTTTTTTCTGTTACTGCATGTTCAGAAACTCTGCTTTGTAAATACTAACAAAAGTACTCTATGGTCTATGTAAGCCAGAATTCTTTTTTTAGATTCATCTGTTCCTAAATTCTGAGACCAACATCTTTGCTAAGAAAATATTGGTGTATGCCTAAGGGTCACAAGAAGCTGTAATTTCAAGAGCCTCAGCAAATTTCAAGCCAGATTAATAAGCACATCCTTGAATATCATTATACAACTCTCACAAGCTACAACAAAAATCAGAAATCATTAAGCATCCACCAAACCATTATTTTCGTACATGAGATGGGTTTCACTGTATAGCCAAGGCTGGCATGAAATCTAATGTGTAGACCAGGCTGTTCCAAACTTGCAGCCCTGTGCATTATCTTCCTAAATACAAGAATTGAAGATGTGTAACTGTACCTGGATCCCTACTAAACTACTTTATATTAGGAGATTTCCCTCATGCATAGACTTAAAGTATGGGGATAAAAATGTCATAAATAAAATTATATTGCTCTGAAGATAGTTTTACCTCATCAATAAAATGACACAATATTCATTTAATGTAGATTGTAATCCATGAAGGGGATACACACATACTGCATATATACTTACACACTTTGTTCTTTAAGCAATTAGAAGATAAAAGTATATTATTAAAAAGGTAGGTGCTGGGCTATGGGGATGGCTCAGTGGTTAAGGGTGCCTTATGCTCTAGAAAAGGACCTAAGCTTGATTCCTAACACCCATATGGTGGCTTATAAATGTTTGCTACTTTATTTCCCAGGGATATGATGCCTTCTCCTGGCCTTCATTAACAACAACACATGCACATGGTGTACACTCAGACAAGCAGGTAAAATGCTCACACAAACACATATAAAAATCTTTTTTTATAGCCACTTCTTTTTCCATATATTTGTTTTTGCTGTTGTTTTGTAAAGTAATAAAAGACAAAAAGATGCTAGGCACAATCTGCACACTTTCAAAGTATTCCCCCACTGATCTAATTCTTCTAGGTAGACTCCATCTTCTAGAAGTTTCTACAATTTATAGTTTATAAAATTATGAGACTACCAGTGAATTGCACCAGTGGAAGGGTTAAAGCGTGCACGATCTACTATCTTGTGAGCATGTATAATGGGAACCGAGGCTTCACTGAGTGAGATTTTGAAGGCAGTTTAGACCCATGGGAACCGAGGCTTCACCAAGTGAGATTTTGAAGGCAGTTTTGATCCAAGCCCTAACATTGTCCCAGGGACAAAAATTTTAAAGTTGCTGTCCTTTGAATTTTTTGTTGGTGATGAAAGATTTAAAATTTTAATTTTTTTGTTTTGTTTTTATTGGAATAATGAGTCTTAGCTGCTGGTTGCTCAAGTGAAATCCATTTGGCTGTCTTTCTTCATTGCTACTCAAACCACATAGATGGTTATATTTTATAGTTTTTTCTTTTGGGGGGGTTGGTTCCTTGAGACAGAGTGTTTTTATGTATTCCCAGCTGGCCTCATGGTCTGTATAATGCAGACTAATCTTGAACTCCAGGAAAGCCCTCTGCTTTGGCCTCCCAAGTGTTGTTCTGACAGGTGTGTGCCAGGATATCTGACAACTAGTCAATGCATATTTATGAAGTCCATGTCTCCATAAAATTGCAACTCTGTCTTCTTCAAAATGATACCTACTCATTACTAATAATACTGGGATTCCTTTGAATTCAGAAAGTACAATTTGGTGGTGGTTTAAAATAAATTGAGCCATTTGAAATAAAGATGACTGAATAAATAAATAAATAAAGAAAGAAAGAAAGATGAAATAAAGATGACTAAAAATAAAGACTCTAAAGATGATGCTTTATCTTTTCATTCAGATATATTGGGGTCCTTTATATATGGCAGGCCTATGTTAATAATGAGCTTCCATGGGATGGAGTGATGACTAATTGGTTAAGAGCACTGAATCC